>NC_081296.1:60780994-61098910 GCF_030435805.1 Mustela lutreola
CCGTGGATTCAATTGCAGGAGAGCCAGTTAGCGTCACTCCGTTTGCAGACCAAAAATCCTGGCCCCTTCAATCTGGCCGAGAGCCTCAGACCTTTGTTCCACAGGGAATGCGGGCCCCAGCCTGGGGACTCGCTGAGATCTACCATGCTTGGAGACACACAGGCTAAGAGTCCACAGCTGAAAAGAGAACTTTCACGCATATTGTCAGAGTTATGTTAAATCTACACAACACTGAATCTGTCTTCAATGTCCATTTCGGCCTCACCTCCTAATGACAGCAGTTGTCTGTTTGCTGAAAATACATGTCTTCAGCTAGTTGCACTCACGGCTTTGGTCTGCATTGACGTGGGTCCCACTTAGGGGAAATATAAAAGGCAACAGGGAAAGAAGTGTTCTGTCGAGGGAGCGCACTTCCGCTAGCTGCCGTCTTTTTCGACACATTACCATATCCATATATTGACTGAAGATTTATTTATTTTTCCATAAGCCTAGAAAAAGAACCCCACCTTTCTGTGCCTTTCCTTTAAGTGTTTCAATTGTAAAGCTCTGTTATCGGTAATAAGGGGAGAAGGTACTGTTAACAGTTAAGCTCATGAACAGAAATAATTCCTAAAAGGACACCTGCTTTTGGATTTGGTGCTAAGAGGCAGGATGGCATACACACTTAGAGAAGTCTTTTGTTTTAACGTTAAGAAATGATTATCATTAGGGGTACCTGGGGGGCTCAGTCGTTAAGCAACTGCATTCAACTCAGGTCATGATCCCAGGGTCCTGGGATGGAGCCCTCCATCAGGCTCCCGCTCAGCGGGAAGCTTGCTTCTCTCTCTCCCACTCCCGCAGCTTGTATTTCCTCTCTCTATGTCTTTCTGTGTGTCAAATAAATAAATAAAATCTTTATTTAAAAAAAAAAAAGAAATAGTTATCATTAGTTCCCAAGATCTTTGCAATAAACTACTAAACTGATGTTTTTTTTTTTTTTTTTTTTTTTTTTTTTGGCCCAAAGAAATGGAAACCATACAAAAAAAGCCTTGACTTGAATTCCTTTCTTCATTAGGGAGGGGACCTGTGCAGAAAAACATTTTTCTTTTCCTGATGTTAGCTGTTTTCGCTTTCCGAAAAGCCACAGACTTCACAACAGGCAAGAATCCACAGTTAAGGGCACTTCCTGCAGGCCAACACATGGAAACGTTTCTTTTTATTCCCTGACACCCGAAGATTAGGTAACAAGGTCAAAGTTCACCATGCTGGTGAAAGTCTCCTGAAACAAAACCACTCGAAGGGGTGGGGGGCAGCCTCTGAGTCTTAGCAGAGGTAGAGGCCAGGGGGCACACCTGCAGGAGCCTGGGAGGCAGATCCTCTCCCGGACCCATGTGCCAGCTGATTCATCTTCAGGGCATCTCCATTTGGAACAGTTTGTGAAAACAATAGGCGGTGGTATGATCGCTCATTTGCATTTACCTCCAGGCCAACCTCTGTTTAACCTCTCACTGGTACTCTGGCCACTGTATCACACAAACCTGGACAGAAGATAGCTGAGGATTTGAGTCCTGGATTAAGACGTGATTTCAACTCTCAGAGCGTATTTTGTCTTCTGGAAAATGGAGTGGGGTGGGGCGGGGGGAAGAGTGGTGGTGAAAATACCTGCTTCACCAGGTTATTTTATTTCTATTTATTTATTTATTTATTTATTTGACAGAGAAAGAGAAAGAGAGAGAGAGAGCAAGATCACAAGTAGGCAGAGAGGCAAGCAAAGAGAGAGAGGGAAGCAGGTTCCCAGCTGAGCAGGGAGCCCGATGCAGGGCTCAATCCCAGGACTCTGAGATCATGACCCGAGCTGAAGGCAGAGGCTTTAACCCACTGAGCCACCCAGGTGCCCTCACCAGGTTATTTTAAGAATTAAGTGACTTCGTGATTAGGAAATGCTTAGCAGAGTGGCTTGTAAAAGTGCTCAGCATAAAATCCCCAGATAACTCTTGAAGATCTGTCTCCTTCCTCCTCCTTCATACTGGTTTCCAATGACTGCCCTTTGGGTCTGCTTGTGTTTCTGCCCTCTTAAAGCTCCATTTTCATTTGACTCTTCCTGAGGCCTTTACTAACACCCCCCCCCCAAAAAAAAAGACACAATGCCTTTGATTTCAGGAAACAATCTCCTGCCCCAATAAGCAAAACATTCTAGGCATATCTCATGCCTTGCAAGCTGCAAGTTAATGGTGAACACCAATACCGCCTTTTGGTGTTTGTCTCCTAGGGAGTTTTATTCTGGGCTTTATTATGTCTGCATCTTTTTTTTTTTTTTTTTTTTTTTTTTTTTTTTTTTTTTTTTATTTTTTATAAACATATATTTTTTATATACATATATTTTTATCCCCAGGTCTGTGAATCACCAGGTTTACACACTTCACAGCACTCACCAAATCACATACCCTCCCCAATGTCCATAATCCCACCCTCTTCTCCCCAACCCCCTCCCCCCGGCAACCCTCAGTTTGTTTTGTGAGATTAAGATTGGGAGGGAGACAAACCATAAGTGACTCTTATGTCTGCATCTTTAATGAGAAATATATTCTGTTGCTATGGCATATTGAAATTCATGCCTTCCTCTGGAAGGTGGAATTGTCAGTGCCCACCTGCCTCAGGTTTTCCCTAAGGCATTATGAGATTGAGATCTAGTGGTTTATGAAACTACACTTAATCAGATAAGTCTCACGCTAAACTCAGTGCCTTTGATTTCTAATTTCTGCATTTTAATTTGTCCTGCAGTTCAGTAGCACAGATTTATTGAAGTCTCTGCCAGCCACAATTTTCTCTGACCCGCTACTGTTTTCATAGTTCCTGCAAAATAGGCGGGGGTATAGTGGGAAAGGAAATGAAGGAAGATCGCTGTCATTTATTTCAGGTGCCAGGGTGAGGGCCCCCTCGCAGTAGGTAAAATCTAGATAAATGATGTTTCTTCTGGTGCTAGAGTATGTTTCTACGACCAACCCTGGGTTCAGTTTCTCTCCAGGCTCTTCTGAGCAGATCTCATTTCCAGTATCTCTGAGCTGGTGAAACGTCCTTTCAAATGAGTCAAGGGATTTAACAAAGCACAGCGTCTTTCTCATTACACTGCAAGGATGCACAATTTGCTGTTGGCATTCAGAGCCCCAGTGTCCTGAGATGTGAGCTCCGGTTTTGAAATCTTTATGCATGATGTCGCTGCGGCTGACAAGTACGACAGGTTACCCCCCGACTCTAGCAAGAATGGTGCTGCGGGGTGATCTGTCACTCTCATGTGAGATCCAAATAAAAGTCAGACATTTTAAACTCTACCCGCCATGTTCAATCTAGAATTGAAGAGGAAATAAGCCTTCGAGTCCAGTGAGGCCATGGACCAGCAGAAACTTAGAGAAAAGTTTCAGCAGTACCAGGAATTTGCCAGTTTTTTACTTGCCGTTTTAAGGATGTTAAAAATCCAACGGCTGATGCCTATCACCATTGTTTTATAAAAGAATTTTATAAAATTCTAATTCTATATAATAATATAATATCTATATAAGAGCTAACAGTAAAAAAGACAAGTCTTTTTTTTTTTTTTTTTTTTTTTTTAAGAGAGGAGATATAGAGGAAGAGGGAGAGGGAGAATTTCCAGCAGACACCCCAGAGAACATAGAGCCCAAAGATAAGGAGCTCAATCTCACACCCCTGAGATGATGACCAGAGCTGAAATCAAGAGTTGGATGTTTAACTGACTGAACCACCCAGGGGCCCCTAAAAAGCACAAGTCTTAGATTTTAAAATAAACAAATTCGACTTTTTTAATAACTCACTACATAACCCCCTCCTCCTTCCCTTTGCTTCCTTCCTTTGCTGCAAAGGGATTGAAAACATCGTCAGAGATCAATATTGCTTTGGGAATCACCAATAAGTGAACCTCCCCATTTTAAGATGAGGAAACCAAGGCTCTCTGAGGTGAACTGAATTAATGAAAGCTGGGACTAGAGCCCAGATCTCCTGGCTCCTTGTCTAGTATTTATTTGCTCTGCCTTCTTTGTAATGGAATTCAGGGTAATGGCCCAGAGGTACAGCAAGATCCTGGAGTGTCTTCTTAATCACCAAATGCGATGATGCTATCTTCTCTAAAGTGGTGATGTGAAGTGCTGTGTTCTCACCGTTTAAAAAATCACAATACGTGTAAGAAGATTCTTTAGTGACTAGCTCAAGGACTTGTTTAGCTACTAGTCTTTAAAACCAATGACGACAAACAAACCCAGAAAGTTAAAATTGAGGTCATTCATAAAGATTCGTCATTAAACATTTATGGTACATTTAAACAGTGTGTTGAGGAGCTTTGGGGGCTGATGGAGTCCACAGTTTGTGGTGGTTCTAGAATCCCCTTCACAAAAGCAAAAGTCTGAGTCACTAAGTTATATGATTTACATACCACACTTCCCATTTTCCATACTGTTCTTCTTTTTAGTGTCTACATCCACATTCTTGTCTCTGGCCTCAAAGGTTAAGAGACACATCCTAAGCACTACATTTTAATTTTGGTCTTCCTTCTCCAAGTTGACCCCGGGGTATTAGACCCTGTTTATGAGTTACTATCCCTTGGAACCACTCCCCAACTTTGAGATCCACTCTTGGGGAGCACCAACATGGCTCTCCTTCTACTTCTCTACTTCTCTTCCTTTGGTGACTTCTCTTCCTAATTCTGACATCAGACAATGGACATTCCCCAAATTCCATCCTTAAACCTTCAATCCCTATAAACTCAAATTTTCTCCTCTCCTATGATCACTACCTCAAACCACCACCACTTCTAAGCCCGCATCTTTATTATCAGCTCTTCCAAGTCCCAGAGTCACTTTCCTAACTCTAGGCTGAATATTTCCAACTGTGTGCCACCATTTCCTCAAACACAACATGACTAGAACAGAAGTCATTACCTAAGTGTGAGCCTTCTCTACTAACCCCATTCTCCATACCAACTGGCTGCTGCTTCTTCCTGATGTCTCTCTGTCTCTCTCTGTTATCAGTATGACCATCCATGGAGGAAAAGGGACATGGGCAAGGGAACCAGCAGAAATGCTGAGCACCACTCTGTAAAAATAGGAGGAACCCTGCTTCTCCCAGTCACGCCACCTCTGCTCTGGCCTCCAGACTGAGTTTGAGATATAAGAAACAAGTAATATCTCCAATAAAGAGTCACCTCTAAAAAGCAAAGACAGGATTCAGGAGTTAATGAAAGAAAATGAGCTTTGCCAAGGAAGGCAGCTGTGATTCTTATAAAATGGGCAGCATGTCTACCTGGATCAATAAATTTCAGTCTCTTCAGCAGAGAAACCCACGCTTTGAGTCCTGCCACCAACACATATTAACTTTTGTGACTTCAAGTAATACTATGAACCTTTCCTTGCCTCCATTCCCTTTTATGCAAAATGAAAATAAAATGAAAAACAGGTAATTGGGTGGTGGAAGAATTGAAATAGTTGATATCTGCAAAACTTTTAGAATAATGATTGGTAATGAACAGATGCTGAGTTACTGTCTGGTTTCCCTAGAAGCAGACCCCGAGTCAAGGCTTTGGGAGATGATCTCAGGAAATACTTGTAACGGGGAAGTGAGACAGGGAAGGGAGGGAAGTCAGCAAGGGGTGAGGTATCAAGCCGGTCACCACTGTGAGAAAGTAGAGCCTAATCTCATTAGGGACCTCTGGGGGTTCAGTGAAGAACATCCACCTCAGAGTGACCCCTTCCCAAAAGGATAAGGAAACTGGGGTATTTACATGCTATCTCTAGTCAGTCAGTGGTTGAAAGCTGCTTCCAGGCGTGTCAATTCTCTGGTACGTCCACCTCCTCCAGCTGCCAGAGAAAGCCCTCAGGCAGTTGGAAACTGGGCCGGCAAGTGCCCTACAAGAGTAGAGCCCAAAGAGATACAGGAGGACATTGTCTATGCTCAATAAATCTGCTATCATCATCATCATCACTGAAGTCCAAAGGCAAAATGAAAGAAAGCTGGGCTCTTCTAGGTAAAACTAATGGGAGGGAGAGGAGGTTATGAGCCCAGGATTTGGCAGTGGGAGCCCAATTCTCTCATCCCAGGTGAGGTACCAAGTCAACTCTACAGAATGTCAGAGATGCACAGAGCAGTTTGTGGATCACACTCATGACCTACTAGGAATGACCAGAAGAAGGTAAAAATCCCCTTCTCTCCTCTAGAAACGGCAGCTTAGTTTTAGAGACCAAGCATATGCATCACACAGTAAGATAAGCAGCAAAGGAAGTTAGGACTTATTAAGTGTCCAAAGAGTTGGAGCAGACGCTGTTTGGAGAGGTGAGATTGCAGCTGGCTGGGGCAAGCAGAATGGGCTCTGTTGATTAAAGAGGATTAAACTAAACCTTATAGAATGATTCATTTTCAACTAGAAGAACACAGCCATGCCAGGATTTCCAGGAGGTAGCAATATACTGATTGAACCAAAGAGCTCCCCCGATCTAGATCCTGGCTGTCAAAATGGAAGGCCTGGGGTCTGGGACAACTGCTTAACACAATCCCTCAGTTATCCTGCGATTACAGAGTGGTTTTTGTTTTGTTTTGTTTTGTTTTTGTTTTTGTTTGCTAGTGGTGATGCCTTTCTCCCCAAGCCACCAGTCTCAGGCAGATACAGCTTTCAATCTCTCTCTCTTGACTGCTTCACTAGCCTTCCATTTTAAACATTGGCTCTAATACCATAATAATAGCTATCAACAACTTTGTGAAGTTGTTGCCATTTTACAGAGGAGGAAATTGAGAGTAAGAGTTAAGGAATCTCCCTAAAGTCTCACCACTGAGCTTGCGCTGGCACCCTAGTGTATCTTTTTCAAAGCCAGACTAAATCACTATGCGTTGATGCCTGCAGTTCAAAGCAAAGTTCAAGCAAAGAAGATCTCTTAATTACTTGAAATTTGGGATCAGCAAATTAGATCTTGCAAATTGATCTGAAGCACTTGTATTTATAGGCTGTTTAGTCTCCCTTAGTGTCAACACAGCTATGGGAACTTTTTCTAAGGCTACTTCTATCCCAGCAGCTGCTACCAGCTTATGGAAAACAAACTGGGGTGGGACAAAAGGGAAGAGATTGAAATTCATTTGAGTGACAGCTTTTTTACCTTGGTCAACAGATGGTACATTTGTAGCATTCTTGGATCTGTAGGAGTGGAGAATTCCTTGAGATCTGAGTTCAGCCCTCTTTCTGCAAAACTGTAAGGTTTGTTCAGTACTTAACATTCCATCTGTTACCTTTTGGCAGTTGTCGTTTTTCTTTAATCAAAGGTACTCATTACTTGAAGATTCCTTTTACTATATCAGATGTGTTAAAGATTCATTCATTCATTCATCCATAATAAGACAGCTTAGAAAGGTAGAGAGGGTAAAATATTATCCTGCATCTACATATAAGAAAAAGGAGATGATCAATAATGACCCTTTAATTTGCTGTTTCCTTTTGCAGACAGCCCGCTCCTCCCACCCCAATCAATTTCCCCAGAACAAAAGGCTCTTCAAGATTCTGGAGTAGATCACAGCAGACGCAGCCTCCATTCAGGGCTCCTTGTAAGTGATGACTCTCCGGTCCCTGAAGCCAGAGGTCTTTCCCCCATTTTTCAGTGGATAACTCCATGACCAGGTGCTGGAAATTCTTTGGGTAAAACCACACCATGATGAAAGGGTTCAAATAGAAAAAGAAGGTGGTGGAAGACATTTCCCAAATACTTCAGAGATCTTTTAGGATATTCTGGGCTCAGCGAGGAGCTGGGCTCTCTGGGACCACCTGTGCATGTGGACGTGCCATTCCAAATTTAGAACTGCATGAAGCTAGCAGGAGCTGGGGAAGTTAGCATAGAAAATTTAAGACCAACTCCCAAAGGGACAGCAATTAGTCTTAATTGCCCACTTGTGCCACTGTGTGTTCCTCTAGAAGGATATACACAGTGATCCTTACCTAAATTTTTAATGATGATGATGGTGCTGATGACAGAGTAGCAGGAGCAGCAGCAGGCTGACATTTACTGTGCATTTACTGTGTGTTACACACTGTTTGGTTGTTCATATATATTAACTCATTTAGTCAGAGAGTAGCCCTGTGAAGTCAGTATTGTGATTACTGGCTACATTTTACAAAGTTACCTGAGGCATAGAACTCAAGTTTCTTGCCCAAGGTCACATAGTTAATAAGTGGTGGGATTTAAATTTGGGGAGTCTATATTACTGTGTAACAGATTACCCCCAAACTTAGTGACTTAACACAATACTTATTCTCTCACAGCTCTGTGGATCGGGAAACTGAACTTGGCTTTGCTGGGTCTTCTGACTTCCGGGTCTCTCACGGGGCTGCCTTCAAGATAGAAGCAAGCCTGCTCATACTGAAGCTGTACGAGGGAAGGATCTACTGCCAACATCCTGTCGGCCTCCTGTTTATTGACAGGATTCGGTTCTTTGTGGGCTGTCGGACTGAGGTTGCAGCTCCTCTCTGACTGGTGGACAAAGGCTGCTCTCAGTTCTTTGCACATGGGCTTCTCCACAAGGAAGCTTACAACGTGATAGTTTGCTTCCTTAGAATAACTAAGCACGAAGTTTCAGAGAGAGAGAGAGAAAGAGATCGAAAGTGCTGTCAAGATGGAAGTCACAGTATTTTGTGACCTAATTGCACAAGTGACATCCCATCACTGCCATATTCATGCTATTCATTAAAAGTGATTCACTAGGTCCAACCCACACTCAAGAGTGGATAATACAGAAATTGTGACTACAGAGGTAAGATCACTGGGGGCTACCTTAAAGGATGCCTCCCCACATAGTCTGATACAGAGCCCAAGGCCTTGACCAAGAGAGGAAAGGGGGTCGCACATTTCCTCTACGGTTAAATTCAGAAGAACCAAATCTATCTCAATAGACAGTATAAGAACGTAGGGCTGGGGAAGTTCTAGCCCAGAGGCCAGCTCTAGCCAGGATCTAGAGTTAATTAGTTCAAGTCACTTGAGCTTCTAGAGTTCTATTTTCCTCCCTGAAAACTCTCCAAGCTATGCCATTCACTGTAAGTGCGAGGAAAGTGAGAGTTGCAAATAATGATTATTTTTTAAATTCCTATTTTGAAGTTAGTGATGGGGTGCCTGGATTGCTCAGTTGGTTAAGCACCTACGTTCAGCTTGGGCCATGATCCCAGAGTCCTGGGATTGAGCCCCACATTGGACTCCCCACTCATCAGGGAGCCTGCCTCTCCCTCTCCCTCTGCCTGCTGCTCTCTCTGCTTGTGCTCTCTTTGTCTCTCTCTCAAATAACTAACTAACTAAATAAATAAAATCTTTGAAAAATACAAATAAAAAAAATCAAGTTAGTGATGAGAGCAGTTTACCTCAGGACATCACTCTTCCCTCTTCCTCTCTTTTTCTGTCCTTTATCTTTCCCCGTATAATTTTATATGTCTCTCTGTGGCAATTTCTCCACTTTCACCCTCTGTCTCTCCTCAATTCCTCTCCCACCTGACCAGCTTTCTCTTCTTATCTTCTTATTGTTTCATACTTTTCTTCATCCTTGATCCTTCTTAGGCTCTAGGTTGCTTTAAATTTAATTTATAAAAAGTTTTTAGGAAGAAACAAGTCCGCCAAGCAAATTCACAAGAAGGCAGTATGATGGTCAGCTCCATGTGTCAACTTGACTAGGTGATAGTGTTCAGTTATTTAATCAAACACAAATCCACGAATCCAGGTATTGTTGGGGTGAAGGCATTTTGTAGATGTGATTGAGATCTGCAATCAGTTGACTTTATGTAAAGGAGATTATCCTGGATAATCTGAGCAGGACCGATGCAATCCATTGAAACCTATTTCCTTCTTAGCAGCAGAAGAAATCTTCCTTGTGGACTTAGTTCTTGTCTGAGAGTTTCCAGCTTCCTTGTCCTTTCTTGTCCTGACACTGTGTCCTACAGGTCTGGGACTTGCCTAGCCCCCACAACTGCATAAATCAATCACTTTCAATCATTTTATATAAATATATGTATACTTATTTATATAAATACATTATGTGTGTGTATGCATATAAATTTCTATCTAAATCTAAGTATGTAAAACAATACAGAACCTACTGATTCTGTTTCTTGGGTGGGATCCTGAACAACACAGGTGGGAATGTCCAATAGTTCTGATAGGGTCTTTATAGCAGTTGGGAGAGGGAGGTATGAAAGAAGAATTGGATAACTCAAAGAGATGAACTTTCAGAGCTACTATTTTTTTTCCAGATGAGAACTATGGACATTCCTCAAGTTATGCCATGCTGGTTACCAAATTGGTCTGAATTAGTAGTCCTTGATGATACCATCTTCAGGCTTTTTCAGCCACTCTTCTCTGTCCCATCCGAACTTCTTTGTCATGTTTTCCATTCTCAAAGGGAACTACTTGCTAGCAAATTGTTCTACTACTCTGTTTCATTCACACTTACATTCCTAGCTCTGAGTCTTGCACATTTATGCCCCTTAATATATGTTAATTTAAAAGATGATTGATGAATTTAAATTTAACAAGGGCATTCAATGTCTTTTGTTTGTTTGCTTATTCATTTCTTAAAAATTTTAATTCCAGTACCATTGACATAAAGCATTAAATTAGTTTCAGGTGTACACTGAATGTCTTCACCCAGAGATAAGACTATAAAGATCAGGATCATGCACCACAAAGGGTCCGTGAAAAAGAAATAATTGAGGGCAAGAGCACCTCTCCATGATTTGTAAATCCTATTTATGAATAAACTACTTGGGTATCTACCTAATTGGCCACCCATAGTTATGCTACATTTCTGTGTCTGTACCAAAATGTGGTCTTAGACAAACACTAAGCCATGCGCGCTGCCTGTGCCCAAACTCTGCACGAAGATCACTCATCTCCAAGTGTGGTCTGAAATGCCTAGAGGTTCCTAAAACACTTTCAGGGGGTCTGCTAAGTCCTCCTTTCCCAGCTACTTATCTGTGCAAGGCTGCATTTTCTTTTATCTTTTTATTTTTTTTAAGATTTTATTTATTTATTTGACAGACAGAGATCACAAGTAGGCAGAGAGGCAGGCAGAGAAAGAGAGGAGGAAGCAGGCTCCCTGCTGAGCAGAGAGCCCAATGTGGGGCTCTATGCCAGGACCCTGGGATCATGAACTGAGCCGAAGGCAGAGGCTTTAACCCACTGAGCCACCCAGGGGCCCCAAAGCTGCATTTTCTTCATAGACTTCGATCAAAACAACATATCACAACAGATGATAAATAAGGAAGCAGAGATGAAAATCATGTTCTCCTTTATTAAGTCACCCATTAAAGAGATTTGAAAAAGCTTAGAACAATGCCATTTTTTCACTAATTTGTTGAGAAATGCAGTTATTTTTCATAAAGTATGTCACATGCAATGAGGGTATTCTTGTTATATCAAAATAACAATAAATGTAATAAAGAATTATTTTTAAAATTTTGTTTTAATTTCTAATATGATAAATATTATTAGATACAATCCACACTAAAAAAAGCTCTTTGTGTCTTCCATAATTTTCAAGAGTGTAAGGAATCCTAAAACCTAAAAGCTTGAGATGCTGCTTCTAAAAATCATTAATCATGTTTCTGCTGGACCAGAAAGCACCATGTGCCTCTAGAGGTGACTGGTTGGTCCCAGGAATTGGGAACTGTTTAGAGTGACATGTAACTTCGAGTCTGTCCCATTTGCTTGCCGCCAAATCCACATCAGAGGTCATGTTTCATATTCCTTCTTATCTTCTACAGAACCCAACAGAACCATGAGCACACAATACACACTCTGTTAAATATATGGACTGATTTTTATTAATCTTCAACTTTGCAAAATGTATTCATTTAGAATAAGGAGATATCTACCATACAGCTTAAGAAGCATAATGTCAGTCTCAAAGGCTAAAACTCAAGCAGTTTGGGAGACCCCTTTCCTCAGCCCAGAGAATGGAGCCTTTTCTTATGAGCCCATGAAGTCACCATGTGCAGGAGATTTTGAAGTTTTCCTTTTGTTAGAGAAATAGGCAGCATATGGTAGCAGTTTTACAGCGTGGGGTCTTAGGTGAACTATTGATTAGTGCCTGGCAATATAGAACCCAAAGTGTATGACTTTTACACATACTCTATTCGAGTACAGTTTAAAAAAATTTTTTTTTTTTTGCTTACCAAGAGAGAGCGCACCGGGGGAGAGAGAGACAGCACAAGCAGGGGGAGCGGCAGGCAGAGGGAGAAGCAGGCTCCCCGCTGAGCAAGGAGCCTGATGTGGGTGGGGCTCCATCCCAGAACCCCAGGATCACAACCCCAGCTGAAGGCGGACACCCAACCAACAGAGCCACCCACGTGTCCCTTGAGTACAGTATTTAAGTCCAGACTAGATTGTGGCTATAAGTGCTGAGTCAAAGCTCATCTTACTGGCTGTGAGATCTGGAGCAAATTTCTTATGCTCTATCAGCCCCACTTGCCCTCCCTGTTTAACGGGAACAGCAGTATTATGCCTTGAACTGTTGGAGGTGAAAATCAAATGATGTAATTGTACAGCAAGCTCTCAGCCTGGGTGCCTGGCACAGTGAGAGAACTGGAAAAAATGTCAAGTACTGCTATTAACTATCTAATACTCCTTTGTGTTCGGCAGAGTAGCGGGGCTGGGAAATGGACTTTCTGTTCTTATTTGGTAGTTAATATTTAATATGCTAAGCACTGGAGAGACCTATTGTTTCCCATAGTCCTTGCTGAGAATGCAAAAGGGAAAAACAGATCTTGTCTCTTGTCTCCTTTTTCATTCTCAGCAAAAGCCCAAAGGTGGAGGAAAAGGAGGAAGAGGAGGACAACCACTCATTTACTAAAGAAAATGGGCTTCCCGCCTCTCCCCTGGACCTGCTGCGGGTGAGTTTGCAACAACCCCCTTCACTCCGACCAGATCCTATCTGTGTCCGAATGGGAACTTCTCTTGCTGGAGCAGAAAGGACACAGGGTTGATTGGCCAGGGCAGTGTGTCTGTTTGCTGTGGGTCCTCAGGCTGCCTACTAAGTCTCGGGGCAGAGTTGGTTTCCAGGTCTGGGGCTTGGAAAACACATTCCTTAATGGGCACGTATTTGCAGTGTGACACAGGGCTTGGAAGCCCCAGCACCATAGACCGGAGCAGCTGCCTGACTTGTTTCCCAGGAAAGGCTGTCTTCATGAGATATTATTAGGGATGAATGCTGTGAGCTCTGAACGCTGACGGAGGACAGCAGCCACCTAACTTCAAAGGCTCCCGCCTCTCCGGCCCCCCTGAGAGCTGGGCTGTGTCAGCCACAGGCCCAAAAAAGATCTTTCATCGAGGAGAGAGAGCACTGTGACTTGCCCAGTAGCTGCATTTGAGAATCAAAGGGCTGATTTCAGGCAGTGATAACGCTGTTTGTCTGGAGAAGAGCTCTGCTGCTTTCATGTGCCACCGAAGGAATAGAGAGCCGCAGGAATTCAGACCCAAAGGCTGGCTCTGGTCTGTGCTTGAATTAAACCCAAGGTAAACAAGAAAACACCTGCCACTTCACCAGTGATGTACTTGGCACCAGGAGACGCAAACTAATGCAGGGGGTTGGGACAGCAGGGTGTTAGAAATGAGCTGGACCCATCCACTTGTTCTAGAAGATGGTGCCAAAACAGTACAGAAGTTGAGAGTAGCAATGCCATGTAATGTCTGCAAAGAAGCAATAAAATAAAATAAAATTTGTTAAATGCAGGTTATTTCACCAGAAATGTGAAAGGCCAAGGAAAGAGCATAACAAAACTTTTTGTTTAACAGGCTGTTTCCATTAGCAGCAGACAAAGGAGGAGGAAATAGGTTTCTACTTGCCTGTCAGGAATTTGGGTAACATCATGAGGATTCTGTCACTAAACTAACAGTGGGGAGGAAAAGAGGGAAGCTAATGGAACACAAGCCTCGGTGAATTGTTTTGTTTTGTTTTTGTTTTTTAAAGATTTTATTTATTTATTTGACAGACAGAGATTACAAGTAGACAGAGAGGCAGGCAGAGAGAGAGGAAAGGAAGCAGGCTCCCTGCTGAGCAGAGAGCCCGATGCGGGCCTCCATCCCAGGACCCTGGGACCATGACATGAGCCGAAGGCAGAGACTTTAACCCACTGAGCCACCCAGGCACCCCTGTTTGTTTTGTTTTTTAAGTGAGCTCTATGCCAGTGTGGGGCTTGAACTCACAACCCTGAGATCAGAGTCACATGGTACACTGACTGAGCCAACCAAGTACCCCACCTTGGTGAATCTTTAAAACATGAGTGAGCATCAAAAACTAATGATGCACTGTATGGTGACTAACATAACATAATAAAAAGATAGGATAAAAAACAAGCCATCAAAAAAAAAATAAATCAATAAAAAATAAAATATGAGTGGCCCTCTTCTGTTAGGAGTGGCACAATCCACCTTTACATTCCAGGCAGCAAGTTCCAAATATGGAAGGGCATGATTTTCTACATACTCTTTTGACATAAAGAAACACCTCCAACCATCGACAACAATGAGGCAATAGCAGGGATGAAAAATAACCAAGGCGAGAAATAAAAATATCAAGTAGCAAACAAAAGTTTCATTCACTGATGAAAGAAACAGGATTTTTAGAAACAAGGCAGAATGAACAAGAAAAAGTGGGAGATTGTGGGCACGCTTATTTCAATTTTCTAACTATATATTCTTGGTTAAGTATATGTTCTCAACAATTTGGAGTTCACTCCAGATTCTAAATCTCCCTTCTGAAGGTTCACACCTCTACATAATTAGGTTAGGTCGCCCTCTAATGGCAAGAAGCTATCCTAGCATCTCGTAAAGCCCGTGTATCTTCTGGTAGCGTCTGGGATTGGAGTTGAGTATTTGGTATACAGCGCTTTCACACAGAACAAATATGAAGAAACCATAAACACCTAATTATAGTTCCTGTGAATTTCTTGTAAAGAGTTCAGAAAGCAATTTGATATCCCGAAGAACTGAAGGAATATTTAGGGCACTATTGTATCAAAAGGGGTGTCTTTAATAGGGATACTGTGTTACTGAGATTAATCAAATATCTGCTAAAAAAAAAAAAGCTTTCCCTGTTGATGGCAAATAAAGCATTCTGATTTATACAGATACGTTCTCAGCCAAGACAACCTTCATAAACCTCAATGAACCTCCAAAGGAAAAAAAGGCCAACAACCATTGAACATATCTGAGATAAGAAAAAAATTAATAACTGAATTTCAGGAATTGTTTTAAGCAACAAGATTAGTCAACTAATGATTCTAATCTTGATGCTGTCATTATCTAGCTGTGTGTTTTTGGATTTCATTAGATCCCACTAGATTTCCTATTATTTTTCTTAAACTACCTCCAATATCACTTGTGACCCAAATATTAACCAAATTATTATAACTCAATATTAATTCTCTCCAGGAGACTGTAATCAACACAAGCCCTATAGCGTGTACATACACATTGTAAAGATAATGATAAAATTAGTGAACGCATGAGGAAATTGTCCTCTGATTACGTGGAAGACACTGGGGAAATACGGCAGAAGTAAGCACTGAAGTTGACATGTTATGGGTACAGCCATGAGAGAGAGCCTGGCAGTTAATTTTCAAGCTCAGATTTTGGAGAAAGAGGCTGTGATGAATCCAGCTTTGGTCAGAGGCTCACACAGGTCTAAATAACTGGAGGTATGAGGAGGGTCACTGGGATGGGACGGGGCAGAAAATGCAATAGATGTCCATGGCAGGCACAAACACGTATCAGTCTTAAAAAACTGAATGATCTCTTGCTTTGACCCTTAATAAGTGTGTGTTTATGCTGCCACTATTGTTGCTGATAATTAGAAGTACATATTTTTCATTTATCTCATTAAATTTAGGTAATATGACCAAAGCTATATTATTCAGTTAATATATTCGAACCCATGCCACAAAAAGGTTTTATGGCCTTGTAAAAGATTTCTTACAAGGAATATGGCATAATAAAAAAAATTAATCTCTAAGATAAAAATGCATCTGAGCCTTAAATGTCCTCTATAAACCTCTATAATTTGGGGAAAAAGTCAAATTTTAATAAGATTTGAGACAAGAACGAAGATCATTGATGGGAGTACTCTTACTATGTTTTTGCCTAATATTAAAATTCATACATTGGCTATTTCCTCTAGCATTGCAAACCAGTAGGATTATTAATGTCTATTTTATTAATTAGGGGGAAAAAATCAAAGGTTTTCTCAAGATCACAGAAAAAGTCCTTAAAGAGTCATCATGGTTTTTGTGTGATCCATCCATCCAACCATCCACCCATTCATTTATTCATCAGGTATTTACTGAGCCAATCTGCATACTTTGTACCTGCCCTCATAAGGGTATCAAACTGGGGTCCCTGGATGTCAAAGCATCTGCCTTTGACTCCGGTCACGATCTCAGGGAACCGAGAAGAGGAGGAAGCTGTTAAGAGGCTAAAGCCTGTTCCGGCATCTTCACTTAATCAACATTCACTATGTATCATGCCCTGGGCTAAACACTAGCTGTAACAGATGAAGAAGACCTATGTCCAGATCTCAGAATTTTCACAGCCTCCTTTTCACAGAGAATTCACAGATCTGAGAATTTTCACAGCTGGACATGGGCCATCCACTTCCTACATAATGTGGTCAGTCCAGTGATGGAGAACACACAGGGGCCACAGGAGAGGAGCAAGAGATCGGGGGGAGGCATTTGTCTTATAGGATGCCAAGAAGTTAAGTGGATGGAAAGAATGAGAAAGGACTTTCTAAGATGGAAGAGAAAAGTCAAGTGAAGGCCCAGAGAATGAGAAGAAACTCATGTCAAAAGAAGTTACTTGTAGTTCTGTGTTGTTGGACCTTCAAGTGTAAATCACTATTAAGTCAGATTTTTTCCTTTCCTGTACTTGAGACATTAGGGTTAGAAACTAAGTAAAGTCTTTACATTCATCAATTTTTAATCTTTGTATTATTGTTTTGCCCACTTATAGTAGTCTTAGAATATCTTTAAAGTATCAGAGGTTTGTGTTCAGTGTTTTCTCAGGGTACAGGTTACTGGAAAATTTGATGAACATTCTATTTCTACCTTCTTCCTAGTCCTTGACTCAGAAAAATAAAAGGCTGAATAGTGTAGCAGCAAGTCCAAAGCCTTTCAGTATTCTCTAGAGGTCTCCTGCCAAATTGACATTAATCCAGCAATCAACAGCTCACACATATGGTTGTCTAATTAGCTAACACTCTGCAGTAATGAGAGCTAGTATGGCTGTTTATGGCCAGGAATGGTAGGTTAGGATAACTTGGAAGGGGTCCAGATATAAAAGCACACCCGCCAAAGGGGAGACCTGGCACCAGAAGGTGATACACATGTCAGTGCTGGAGGGAACCCAGTCCAACAGGTAGCAGCCAGGATCTGGAAATTACGGTAACTGATAATAAGCAGGATATAACAAGTGGGAATGGCAGAAAATGAGAATTAAATAACGTGATGGCCTTATTCCAAAAAGTGAGTGGGGCAGGGTGATAAGGCAGGAATTTGGAAATCTAGGAGGACATTTATCAGCAAGAAAACAATCTATGATCCAGTGAAACCCCAGCTTCTGGTCAAGTTCATGAGCAGGACTTCAACTCCCAGGGAAGATATAGTAAGATCAATGCATAGGTCCTGGAGTTAAAAAAAAAAGGACCACAAATGTAACAGAGATAAGTAGTAGAGCATGGAAAGCAATTAATTACTGGTCTATGAAATGTGTAGGACTGATGATTCACAGACCTGTACCCCTGGGACCAATAATATATCATATGTTAATTTTTAAAAAACAAACAAACAAAAAAAACGAACTGAGTCTAGTTACCAGAACTTAGACACCTAGTGGGAACTTGGTTTCAGAAGCAAGAAGCAGACTAGAAACGCAGCAGGCACAGAGCTGGACAGGCCACAAGTGTGACTCGGACTAGATCCCCTGATGGCCTCCGAGTAAAGCTGAACCTGCTGTTGGGGGATCAGTGGCCCAACACTTAGGGAGAGGAGAGCTCCAGAGGCCGGGAATCTGCATGTCAATAGTAATAAGCAGCTCATACTTTACACCTGGTTCACACTGTAAGACTCGGTCACAGGACTTGCTCAGTTGGGGATGCCGCTGTTATTCCCCTGAGTCTTCCATCTTACAACCTGATCACAAAAGGCCATGAAATGATGCTGATACAGCTTGCCCTCACTGTGGGAAGCTGACTTCCAGTGATTGCTGCTCCCCGCCCCGCCTTTTTTTTTTCCTTTAAACGCTCACAGCCTTGTGTTTCATAATCTATCCTAATTTTGCTGGGTGGGGATAACATAAAACTCCAAACAATGCCAAGTAAAATCCAATAAAGGGAGAGGGTGATTCCATGACTGGAGAGAATATACGGACACTTTCAGGTGATACGTGCATTCATTCTTGAAAAAAATGAAGAGTGAATATCAACTGTGGGATGGGAGTGGAGAGAATGATCCATTAAGAACAGTCGGAGATGATGTTAGACCACATAACCCAGTCTAGCTGGGTATAAAAAGATAGATTGGAGAGAGCAGGAGGCAGGTATTTGAAGCCAAAGAGTATGAACTTTGCTGGGGATGTAATGGGCAGCAACTAAAAGTATTTTCCTGGCCATAGTGGAGCTTTAAAAAGAGTGATGTTAAGAGTGAGAAAGTATCAGACTCCAAAGGGGGGATATTCTATGAAATTATTGGGGCTGTATGCTTTAAAGTATGACTGCTGTGAAAGATCAAGACTGAGATACTATTCCAAGTAAACTAAATAAACATGAAAACTGAATGTAATAGGTGATTTGAAGTTTGTTTGTTTGTTTGTTTGTTTGTTTTTCCCTCTAAGGGCATTATTAGGATAACTGGCAAAAATCCAAATAAGGTCCATATACTAGAAAATCACATTGTGTCAGTGTAATTTCAGATTTTGATAATTGTATCATGATTATGTTTGAGAATGTTATTATTTTGGG
Source organism: Mustela lutreola (assembly GCF_030435805.1). Taxonomy (NCBI): domain Eukaryota; kingdom Metazoa; phylum Chordata; class Mammalia; order Carnivora; family Mustelidae; genus Mustela; species Mustela lutreola. The sequence goes on from NC_081296.1 coordinate 60,800,003, forward strand.
AAAATGTACCCTGAAGCATTTAGGAGTAAAAGGACCTATATCTGAACTGTCAAATGGTTCAGAAATATAGCTGTATACACATGTACATGTATGTGTACATAATGTGTACATAGTTACACATACATATAGTATGTGCATATGTCTGTATGTTCCCATCTATTTATAGAGAGAGAAAGAAATGGAAAATGTGATTAAATATTAATATTTGGGGAACCAGGTGAAAGGTTGTTCTGGAATTCTTTGTACTTTTCTTCCAACCTTTCCATAGACCTAAAATTATGTCAAAATAAAAGTTAAAAGAAAAAAGAAAATTCATAATGTGGTGATGGAGTTTAGTATAGTAACTGCTTGGGAGGCACTCCAGGGGCTAGGGTAATTGTCCTGGTCAGAGGTGGTAAGTGCCAGGTGGGGACAGGAAGAGACAGGAGAAGGAAGTGAGAGGCATTCTACAGGTTAGATTCCTGTATCTTGCAACTCAATAGATAGGATATAGTAGCTCAGACTCCTTGGAGTTCTCAAGTCAAAGGACCAGAGAGAATGGGATCACCTACAGAGCTAGAAACGTCTGCTTTATGATCATGGTAGAGAATTACTTCTAAGATTTCAAAATAAAAACTCTAATTTCATGAAAGAAGCATGAATGGAAAAATATAGACTGAGACTAGAATCGTTGAACACATAATAGGTAAGCTGAACATTTTTTTGTTGTTGTTGAAGTATCTAATTAAATTTAATTGTGGCCCAGCTGGTAAATTTTTATTTGTGCAACCAGCCAGAAAAGAGTGGCATTAGTTCCCGAAAAAGAGTGCTGCCTACTGAAAGGTAAAAAGTGAGCAAAGGTAAAAATCTCACCATCGTGGTGAGATTTGCTTTAAGAGTGCAGGCTGGCGGGATGCCTTGGGTGGCTCAGTTGGTTGGACGACTGCCTTCGGCTCAGGTCATGATCCCGGAGTCCCAGGATGGAGACCCACATCAGGCTCCCAGCTCCATGGGGAGGCTGCTTCTCCTTCTGACCTTCTCCTTGCTCATGCTCTCTCTCTCACTGTCTCTCTCTCTCAAATAAATAAAAATAAAATCTTAAAAAAAAAAAAAAAGAATGCAGCCTGGGAGCTGGCCTGCTGCACCCACTCTGGACACCTGGCCCCTCCTTGAGCCTAGAGTCTTGCTCTGGTCCGTGTCCTTACCAGGTCAAGCATGTGACAGGAGCTTCCAGGTGCCCTCTCATTCATACTTCCATATCTTGAAATTTTAAGCATCCATCCTCTTTGTTTTTCCCAGAAAGATTCTTCTCTTATCAATGATTATGGTAGAATGTATTATTTGTTTACAATTCTTCCTTTCCACTCTTGTTTGTCAAGTGGACTACTCCACTTACTGACTCTGGACTGGGTCATGTGGATGAAATGACATGCACAGTTTTTTGTTTTTTGTTTTCGTTTTTAAGATTTTTACACACTTATTTGAGAGAGAGAGAGAGAGAGCACAAGAGAGAGGAGGATCAGAGGGAGAAGCAGGGTCACTCCTGAGCCCTATGCAGGACTTGATCTCCAGACTCTGGGATTGTGACCCAAGCTGAAGGCAGTCACCTAAACACCTGAGCCACCCAGGCGCCCTGACATGCACAGTTCTAAGCACGCATCACCCGTGTCTGCTTCACTTCTTGTCCTCCCTTCCTCTGCGAGAACCACATGTCTTAGATAACGGCTGCTCTTCCAGCCTGTTTCATGTGACCCAATCCCTTGCCAGTCAAGGCAAGCCCAACCAAGCCTAGCCAAACCAAGCAGAGCTACAGTTGGCTCAAGAGGCATATGATAGAGAAACAGAGGTTTATTGTTATAACTGCTGTGTTTTGGGGTTGTTTGTTACACAGCACAACCACAATAAAAGGAGATGAATAATCACCAGGTTCTTGTTTGTTTGGTTTGCAACTTTCCATTCACCTGTTGTGTCTGTTATGAAGCCTTCTTCAAAACTGAACTCTGAGGGGCTGTGGCTTGGTTGTTAAGTGTCTTCCTTTGGCTCAGGTCATGATCCAGGGTCCTGGGATTGAGCCCTATGTCAGGCTCCATGCTTGGCAGGAAGCCTGCTTCTCCCTTTCCCACTCCCCCTGCTTGTGTTCCCTCTCTTGCTCTCTCTCTCTCTCTCTCTGTCAAACAAATAAAATAAAATCTTAAAAAAAATAATAAAGAACTGAACTCTGGCTTTTCTGGTCTCTCTGGCCTCCACCTATAAACTGCCTTTCCTCTGTGGATCATACGGTTTCTGGGCACCCTACCCATAACTCTGACCCATACTAGCGATACCCTGATATTTGCATCCCCACTGGTGTTCACAGGCCCACAGAATAGGAAACAGACACAAGGTGGGCAGTATTTAGAATACAGAGGTTCTTACTATGTGAAATTTTGTTATTTAGAAAGCTGTCCTCTTTATAACACAACTGAAAAGGAGTGAAATATGATTGGGAATAGTGAAAATCATGAATGTTCCCATATTCCATACCCAAGAGAAGAAACATACTACTCAAGGAGCAGTTCCACACTCAAAGACTACATGCTGCTACATTGCATGCACTTTTTTTTAAAGATTTTATTTATTTATTTGACAGAGAGAGATCACAAGTAGGCAGAGAGGCAGGCAGAGAGAGAGAGGAAGAAGCAGGCTTCCTGCTGAGCAGAGAGCCCGATGCAGGGCTTGATCCTAGGACCCTGGAATCATAACCTGAGCTGAAGGCAGAGGCTTTAACTCACTGAGCCACCCAGGCGCCCCTGCATGTACTTTTAACAATATGGATATATGGTTTTCAAGAGCACACCTGAGTGGAGGAGAATAGGAGTGCTGAAGGCAGGGACACCAACATCAGTGAGAAGGAACAGCTGATATGTTGATAGAAAGAGAGGAGGAAATAAAGTCTATTAAAGAATGTATGTTTATAAAAAATAAAAAATAAAAAAAAATAAAAAAAAAAAAAAAGACAAAAAAAAAAAAAAAAAAAAAAAAAAACACAAAGCCCAGTGGCAAGTATCCCTATAGACCATGGGACATCTTTGTAGTACCTTAGATCAAAGTAATTACTGGAATTTTCTTTTAAATCTGCATGAAGGGGCACCTGGGTGGCTCAGTCAGTTAAGCCTCTGCCTTCAGCTCAGGTGACAATCCCAGGGTCCTGGGATAGAGCCCCACATCAGGTTCTTTGCTCAGCAGGCAGCCTGCTTCTCCCTCTGCCTGCTGCTCCCCCTGCTTGTGCGTACGCTCTCTCTCTCTCTGTCAGATAAATAAATTAATAGATAAAATCTTTAAATATGCATTTAGTTATCTGAATAAAATTGTTTACTTTTAAAGATTTTATTTATTTATTAGCGAGATAGAGTAAGTGGGAGAGAGAAAGGGAGAGAAAATCTGAAGCAGACTCCTCACTGAGCACAGATCCCGATGCAGGGCTCAATCCCATGACCAAGAGTTGGATGCTTAACTGACTGAGCCACACAGGGGCCCTCTGAATAGAACTGTTTTATGAAAAAATAGTTCTCACACACACATGAAAAAGTGCTCAACATCACTCATCATCAGGGAAATGCAAGTCAAAAACCACAAGATACCACCTTACACCTCTTAGAATGGCTAGTTTCAAAAAGATTAGAGATAACAAATGTTGACCAGGATGTGGAGAAAAGGGAACCCTTGTGCACTATTGGTGGGAATGTAATTTGGTTCTGCCACTATGAAAGACACTATGGAGGTTTCTCAAAAAATTAAAAATAGAATTACCATATGATCCAGCAATTCCACTTCTGAGTATTTATGTAAGTGAAATGAAAGTACTATCTTGAAAAGGTATATGCACCCCCATGTTCACTGCAGCATTGTTTATGACAGTCAAGATACGGAACGGCCTAAGCGTCCATCAAAGCATGAATGGGTAAAAATGTGGTATGCATGCAGTAGAACTACTCAGCCATAAAAAAAGGAAATCTTGCCATTTGCAGCAACATGGCCAGACCTCAAGAGCATTATGCTAAATGAAGCAAGTGAGAGAAAGACAAATACCACATGATATCTTTTATATGTGAAATTAAAAAGAAACAAAAACAGAGGCAACTGGCTGGTTCAGTAAGGAAAGCATGTGACTCTTAATCTCAGGGTTGTGAGTTTGGGCCCCGCATGGGATGCAGAGATTACTTAATATCTTTAAGGGGAAAAAAAAAAAAAGAAGGAGGGGAACCTGGCTGGTTCAGTCTGCTAAGCATCTGACTCTTGATTGCAGCTCAGGTCACGATGTCAGGGTGCTGAGACTGAGCCCCAAGGCAGGCTCCGAGTTTAATGGGGAATCTGCGTGAGATTATTTCCCTCTGCCATACTCCTGCTTCCCTCTCACACTCCTCTTTCTCTCTCTCTCTCTCTCTCAAATAAATAAATAAATAAACAAACAAATAGATAAAATCTTTAAAAAAGAAGAAACAAAGAAAGACAAATACCTGAGCTGGTAGGTACAGAGAACAGATGAGTACTTGCCAGTGGTTGTGTCTGGGGGTGAAGAAATGGGTGAGGAGAGTAAAAGGTACAAACAGCCAATTATAAGATAAATAAATCATGGGCATGTGATGGACAGCAAGGCAACTATAGTTAATAACACTCTATTGCACAATTGAAAGTTGCTAAGAGAGTAGATCTTAAAAGTTCTCATCAGAAGAAAAAAAAATTGTAACTCTGTGTGGTGATGGATGTTAACTAGACTCATTGTGGTGATCATTTCATAATATGTGCAAATATGGAATCCTTATGTTGTACACCTGAAACTAACATGTCAAATATACCTCGATTTAAAAAAAGCTCTCAGTGTGGTGCCTGGGTGGCTCAGTCGGTTGAGTGTCTGATTCTTGGTCTTGGCTCAGGTCATGATCTTAGGGTTGTGAGACTGAGCTCTGTGTTGGGCTCTGCGCTCAGCTTAGAGTCTGCTTATCACTCTCCTTCTTCTCCTCCCTGTGCTCTCTCTCTCCCTCTCTCTCTCTCAAATAAATAAATAAAATCTTTAAAGAAAAAGAAAAGCTCTCAAGTTGGTGGTGTCTTCTTGTCAATGCGCAGCCAAGCTTATTAGGAATGTCATCAGTAAAACATATCAAAAGTGAAATTCTGTTCAGTGGAATGCCTCCCAAGTGACAAGAACTCCATGTGTCCCATCAGGGAGTAAAAGGGCGAGGGCAGGAACAGGCTGCAGTGAGCACTTGCAACCACAAAAGCAGTACTCGTGGCTTCACGAAGTGCGGGAAACGTGGGCTTATTACCGACCTCCATGTGTTTGCATGAGCCATTTTCTTCATGTCCCACCTCCCCTACACCTCCAACCTGTGCTTTCTTCTTTGGCCAACTCCTTCCCGTCCTTCCATGCTCAGCCTAGAAACCATCCTCTGGGAGACTTTCCCTCATTGCCTCCTCCTCCCCAATTTGGATTTAGGGCCCCCTCCTATTGTCACAGCACCCTTGATCCATTCCTCTTAGGCCTGGCCTTAATGACACTATTTTGTACCCGTCTGTTGTGATATTGGCCCCCTCACTCACTGGCTTGGACTCCCTAAAGACAGGTGCCATGTCTTTCTGGCGCACCACGGGTTCCATTGTGCCTGGCACGTGGATTTGTTAAGTGAATAATGCTCCCATCAGGTAGCTATCCAGAGCAGGGAATCTGTATTATGACCTTGACAACAAAATGAAAATACTCATCATGTATTATTCTGAGAGGAGGAATACTGAGCTACCTTAAGTAAGAGGGTTGGCCTCTCTTAAAGGTGAAGTCAATTTTTTAGGCCAGATTCTGGTGTGTGTTGTTAGAGACTTCATCTTGGGCTCTCTAAAGGTGTCTTTCTCATTCACATTCCTGGTCACAGCAGAACTATTTGTATATGTGGTTGTACTTCCCATCTAGGTGTGGTGGATAGGAAGCCAGGCTCGGGGAAGAAAGATGGATGAAGACAACACGTGCAGCCTGGCAGAAAGGGGCGTGTATGCACACAGGAATCACAATGACCCCCATGGGGACTAGGAAACAAAACTGGGCCAAAGCTTCCTACAAAGAAAAGCTTGTGAAGAGAGATCCTCTTTCAGACCCCCAATCAAAGGACGTTTTTCTGGACAAACAAAATGGCTTACAACCATTGTTGATTGCTGGTGAGTGGTTCCAGTTTTGTAGAAAAGTTCAGAAAATTTGAGAAAATGGGAGATGTTAGGCCTAACGGTTTGTTAGAATGGAAACTAAAAACCTACAAGTCTAGGCTCTAGACTGTTGTTGTCCCCCCCCCCCCATTAATTTCTGTGTGTACTTAATCCAAACCACAGACTCTGCCTGGGTCACAGTGTCCTCATCGATAAGCGAAGGAGGTGAGCAGGATGGTCGGTGTTGTTCCCTCTATCTCTCTCTGTGGTTCTCCCCAACATGATGTGTTCATCATGGTGACTAAGAGTTATTAAGGAAAAAAAAAAAAAAGGACATGTTTAGAGAAATAATGAAATGGGAAAGAGTTCATAATATACTTTTAAGTGAGAAATATTTATTTATAAAATGTATGGAGTGTGTTCCCAATGCATATAACAAACACACGTGTTTGTGTGTGTGTGTGTGTATTTTTTTAAAGAGATTTTACTTATTTATTTGACAGACAGAGGTCACAAGTAGGCAGAGAGGCAAGCAGAGAGAGAGGGGGAAGCGGGCTTCCTGCTGAGCTGAGTCCGACGCGGGGCTCAATCCCAGGATCCTGGGACCATGACTGAGCCGAAGGCAGAGGCTTTAACCCACTGAGCCACCCAGGTGCCCCTGTGTGTGTGTATTTAAGAAAATTTCATACATATAGAAAAACTATCATACTAAGACAAAGCAGATTACTAGCACTGGTGGTGTTACTGCTGGAGTTAGTGGAGTTACTGCTATTTTATTCTTGGTGTGTTTTTGTATTTTACACTTTTCCAGTAAAGTACAGGTTTCATATTATTAAATGGGAAAAATAATTTTTGTGAATGTTTTCTTCTGATCATTGCATTAATACATGTACCTTCCAATAGGGTTAATAGTTTGTACCTGTGTCACTGGAATGAAAATGATAGTTGACCATTCATGACTATATTGGAGCTTTACAGCTATAAAGTGAGCTATAGTCTGTGCAAATAAAATGCGAGTCATTTCTTATTCTATTCCAGATTCCTGGAGTTTAATTACCAGGGAGAACTCAGGCAAGCCCCATCCCGACTGGCACGTGGGAATCCCAGTGACTCCAGGGTCTCCTCCCTCCTGAGCTGAGCCCTGCAGTCCTCATACACAGCTCCCATCTCTTTCCTGCCTATTGTTTGAGCCTTGGCATTTTCTTTTAAATGAAATTCAATTAGCCGACATATTAGTTTCAGATGTGGAATTCAGTTATTCATTAGTTGCGTATCGCACCCAGTGTTCATCATACTACGTGCCCTCCTTTTTTTTTTTTAAAATATTTTATTTATTTATTTAACAGAGAGATCACAAGTAGGCAGAGAAGCAGGCAGAGAGAGGATGAAGCAGGCTCCACGCCGAGGAGAAAGCCCGATGTGGGGCTCAATCTCAGGACCCTGAGATCATGACCTGAGCCGAAGGCAGAGGCCTCAGCCCACTGAGCCACCCAGGTGCCCCCTACATGCCCTCCTTAATGCCCATCACCGTCCCCCCGTACTCCCACAAACCTCCCCTCCAGCAATGCTGTTTGTTTCTTAGAGTTAAGAGTCTCTCTTAAGAGAGAGGTTTGCCTCTCTCTCTGAGGACATCCCCTTCAGTTTCTCTCCTTTCCTTGCTGATCCTCTTTGCTATTCCTTATATTCTTATATAAGAAATATATATATTTCTTATATTTCCATATATTTCTTATATTTCCATGAGTGAAACCATACATTTGTTTTTCTCTGATTGACTTATATTGCTCAGCATAATACTCTCCAGTGCCATCCATGTCAATGTGAATAGTAAATGTTCATCCTTTGTAATGGCTGAGTAATATTCCATTGTATATATGTGTATGTGTATATACACACACATATGCACACATACACACCACACCTTCCTGATCCATTCATTTGTCAACAGACATCCCAGTTCTTTCCATAGTTTGAGCCTTGGCATTTTTTAACCCAGGTAAATATTTAACAGTTTGATCCTATCACCAACCAGTGTCAGTCAAACTGGTAAGGAAAAATTGCAACTTGAAGCTAAATTGGGCCAGGCCAATGGAGGTTAAGAGGAGACCGTTTGTGATGTGAATCTAGACAAGGAGGCAGACACTCTTTTGGCTCAATAAGCTTCAAAATCTAGGTGGAAGAATAGCTCCCACATGGAGGGATGCCTTTTTGTCTCTTTTTAAAAGACTATGATATTGAAAGAGGAAAAAACAAACAAACAAACAAACAACATGGCAGCTGTCTGTGGTCTGATCTCCACACTGGAGTTTCTCCCCTGACATACCCTTAGTACCTATTGCTTCTCCCTCTCTCTACGCAGCACTAGAAACTTCGACGGAACCAGTGGTATGATGCTAACACCTGGAAGGTTTCAGAAGAGGTTCGGGACCCTTCCTCCAAGAATATATCCACGATAACGTGGGATGGAAGAAATTAATCATCCACTGCTGGAGCCAGAAAAAATGAGGAATGGGTAGTGGATATTCATTGTTCATCACACCCTTGCCAGTATTTGACCAGGAATAGCCTGGTGACCAAATCTGCATATAAGACTCCAGAGAGTCTCCTGAAGGCCTTTGGGAAAACACAGGAAGAAATGGTCTCACTTCCTCAGGACATTGTTTTGTCTGCATGGCACTCTTGGGGTTGCCTCAGCCATCCCTACCAGTCTGAGAATGAAGACAACACTAAAGGTAACAGACTAGAGAGATGGGACAAAACTCGGGCCCTAGGAGCATGGTTGAACCACTGAGACAAACAAGCCTGAAGCCTCTGGACTTCTAGTTATGGAAGTTAGTACCTCTCCTTATTGTTTCATCCTTGTGAGTTAGGAAGACAAAGGTTCAGAGGAGGAATTCGCTGAGGAGTGAGGGGTACATCCCCCCGCCACCATGCAGCTGATGGGGACCGTAATGTTTGAGCTCATGGATGGGGAAGGGGGTGAGACTTAGGTAGATTGGGTCCACCCAGCCCTTTGCTCCCTGACTAAGCATACTTTGCAAACAGAGCAAAACTGAAGGAAAGAACTTTCCTTGGGATTTCAGGTGTGTTTATTCAGCTAATGTAGCAGGGTTACAAACCACACAAACTATATACTCATATGTACGAAGAAGATGTAGTTAATTTTCTATAAGCCTCAACCCTCAGTAGATACCAGAGATGCTTGCTAATTAACTTGCTAATTAAAGTTTCTGTCTCTTGGGCTTTAAACACCCTCCTTTTAGTTAAGCAATCAGATTATTCAAAGTTCAGTTTCCTAGCATGGCTGGCATAGATCGCGCATTTTGGATGACTCAGTCTCTCTGAGTAAATTCTCAGCCTACCAGCGGGATTCTCTATGCTTTTCTCCTTCCTAAGAGGTGTGTGAGGCAGCTTATGCCATGGATGTCCTCTAAAGGCTTGCTGGTTTCTGCTACACTATGGTTTGTTGATCTGCATCCTTAACTGATAATCACTGTGGTGTGGCCCATCCCATTTGGCCCTCTCAAGTCATGACGTGGTACTCATGGTACCCATCCCTGGAGTCTGTGGTCCCAGATCTTTTACAAAGACCCCTTGCATAGGACCTCTTTATCCTGCTGGTGCTCTGGTACTCCCGTTCTCCCCCTTCCCTTCAGCAAGGCATACAGCCACCTCTGCAGGCAAGATGGGGCCAGCAGGGAGCCCTGAGCACTGCCCCATGCTCGCCTGAACAGTCAGCTTGCTCTGCTCCATCACTCTGCTGCTATGTTGGACAGAGAGCTAAGCAGGGGCCAGGGCTCCCCAAGAAGCCAGCAGCCTCCTCTAGGCCTCTTTCTGGGAAGCTGCCCTAAGCCCCAGAATGGTAGATACCTCAATACCTACATGAATGTCCTACACTCCCACTAGCTCAAGTTTGGGGGTCCAGAAGTGAAGAAAATGCCTCTGGACTTGATTCCTTTCTTTCTTTCTCAAAACTGAAGAAGTGTTGAAAAGTTCCGGCTTATTATTTCTCTATCTTATCTCTTCTCCACCTAAGACTCTAAGATGGAGACCATCAACTATTGATCTGTTCAAGAAGGGCACTATGGAATTCAGATATCTCTTCTCTATCTCCATAAAACTTGTAAGATTTTTGAATTTATCAAATTGCTTAAGGAAAATCCCCAGATTTGAAATTCAAATGGCTTATTTTTTTTAAGCAGCATTAGTCTTTTCCTTGTGTGGTATAATGAGTCCCAAGGTGGCTTAAAGCCAAGAGACCACAAAGTACTGGACTGAAAAAAATGACAATAAATCAATTATATTTACTTGTTTAGATAAAAATTATATAATTATATATGTAGTATGTATCATTACATAATATACAATTTATATATAATTAGCCATACGTGAGAGTAAGGAATGAATGACACTCAGGGGTCATTGCCAACATAAGAAATGCAGGTTTTCTCGGCCTTTTGATCACCTCTCAATCCTTTCTGAATGATTTAATGAACAATTAAAGTTAGTCCTGCAGATTTTTATTTCTCCCCACTGTAAGAATCAAGGAATTACATTGAAAATGCTACAAGATAATCTTTGAGTAAATACTATTTAAATGAAGGGGGTGGGTCTGTTACCTTGTCTAATTAAATCTCAGATTAATCCTAGAAAATAAAGAAGGCCATGTTTGTTGGGGAATTGGAATGGGATAGACTCAATATCAAAATCAGCATAGCAACAGCAAACCATGCACTGAACTTGAGATATCATTGGCCCAAGACAGTGTATGGTCATAAGAAAGGGGAAAATCACCTGCTTTTTCAGCGTGGAAGGCAAAAATCCGCATTTACTGATGAATGTCCATCCTGATTTCTGAGCCTATCTATTAAACCAGAGTCTTTCCTTTTATTTATTTATTTATTTAACTACAACCCATAATAAGAAATACATTTAATTTCCTGTGTTGAATTCAATCTATTCTATTTTGCTATAGTCTATTCTTTCTTTAATATTTTTATTTTATTTTTTAAAGATTTATTTATTTAGAGAGCGAGAGCATGAGTGCGGGGAGGGGTATAGGGAAAGGGAGAGAGAATTTTAAGCAGATGTCACACTGAGCACAGAGCCTGACACAGGGCTTGATCTACTGACCCTGAGGTCAAGACCTGAGTTGAAATCCAGAGTTGGATGCTTAACCGACTGAGCCACCCAGGTACCCCTCTTTCTTTTATTTTAAATTTATTTTTCTTTTTTTCTTCTTTTTAAATGCTGGTAGTCACCCATTAAATTGATGCCATGGTCCATGAGTGGACTGTAGTTTGAAAAATGCACTCACAACCTTTCGTTTTCAATTTTTTAAAAAGATTTATTTTAGAGAGAAAGAGAGAGAGTGAGCATGCACGTGTGAGTGGGAGGAGGGGCAGAAGGAGAGGGAGAGGATCTCAAGGAGTCTCCCCACTGAGTACGGAGCCTGAAAGACAGGGAGCCCAATCTCACAGCCCTGAGATCATGACCTGAGCCAAAACCAAGAGTTGGTCCCTTAACTGACTGAGCCACCCAGGTGCCCCTGTACACACTAGCTTTAAAGATGTTTCTCAGAATATGATCCAAAGACCTTCCCATTCTCTCCTCAAACACTATATCGTAACCTTCTGGGGCTCTTATTCTAAAATGCAGATTCTGAGGCCATTATTTCTTTCCTGGACTCTGAAAACCAAGATAGTTGCCTTTGTCATTGGCCCCCAAACATTGTTCTCCTTCTGGCCAGGCCCTCAGATAAGGGCTTGGATGATCGCAAACCAGGGGCTCTGAGGAAGAAGGCTGGACGGACTGAAGGCTGAAGGTAGCCTGAGCTTAGTGCTGAAAAAGACTTAACAGGCACACCCTCTAGGAGCTTCGGGGAAACTGCGGGACAAATGGGCCAGAGATCAGAAGTAAAAAGAACAGAAACGAACAGAGGAAAAGCAGAACAGGGGCAGGGCTGAGGCTTGCTGTTTTTGCGAGCGCAGGATGGAGTACTAAACGAGATCCACTTAGGGCCCCTCTCTCCGTGGAGGCTCAAGATCAGAGACTCTGAGAGTGGGGCCTGGGATTCCAATGGAAATAAGCTCCTCTGGAGGATTTTATGCAAATGCCGTTACACAGACATTGCCAGGCATAAATCATGTTCTTCTCTCTCCAAGAAGAAGATGGAAATTTGCAGCTGCAGGCATGGAATAAATGTTTAACATGCAGCCAGCCACCAAAGTGAGGTTTAGTTACTCCACTGTCATTACAAGGCACGCTGGCTTCTTTCAGTGGAGACTTCTATTTCTTGCCATCATTTCAACAGAATATTTGATTTTCTGCAGGAACCCCGGCAATTGGTTACAGTTGCTAAGGGAAATTTGGATCTATTTCCCACTACCAGGTGAGACCCAGGATGGGCGCTCACCCAAGGACACAAGAGGGCAAATGCATTAACCAGACTGAAATTGGATTTTTGAATGGGATGACTTTAAGAGTAGGTTGTTCTCGGCTAAGATCTGGGGGTGGCAGAGAGCAAGCATCTTAAAAACCAAACCCAGAAAACTACTATATTAATTTTTAATGAGGAAAATGTAAGTATCAGGAAGATGGATGTTCATATTTGGTGAGTGCGCCGTGTCCCTAAGGGCAGGTTCCCTGGGATACTGAATTATCATCAGAATATTGCTTGGTAATCATAGCATTCCAGCAAGGGGAACTAATCCAGGGAACCTAATGCCCAATGATGGATTCATCTTAGCCCCTCTCTGGGGACACAGATGCCCCCCAGCTCAGCAGGTCCCACTGCTGGGGGGAGGGGACACCTTCTAAGCTGCACATTTTGGAGACACACTGCTGACGTAAGAATCTCTGGATCTAACTTTTCCTTCTCACTTATATAAAACAAAGCTCCAACCCTTTTCCTCCTGTTCGTTTAATACAGAAAATTCATACAAGCAAAAAACAAAATTAAAAATACCCCATAGAGACAACTACTATCCTGGTGATTCTTCCAGATTCTTCTATCCTCTTCAATTGGTCTGATCTTTTCTGAGCACAGCAGCCCTCCTCCTCCTCATTCTCAACCAGGGTTAGGTCTCTGGGCGGGGAACTGGAGGGACAGGACTGAGAGGGAAAGCAGAGCACAGAGCACAGTCCTTTCTCAAGAGGAGGCGTAAATGTGTTAAACAGTACAAAGCTGCGGTTTGAGGAGGCTGAAGGTGCGAGCCACGGGAACACAGTAGTGAACACTGGGCAAGTTTGCTTAGCCCCTGTTCTCTTACAAAGGAAATTTTGTCAGCAACTGCCCCCTGCTCAGGGAAGCAGAACTGGTGAGTTAAGAGCAAGGTGATAATTACTATCCATGTTTATGGACCATTTAACTTTATCAATCACTGTGTGCATATTTGAGGGTCAACTTCTTTCCAAGCACTTTTCTATATACTGGAGACATAGAAGCAAATAAACAAAATACCTGCTTTTAGGAAACGTCCATTCTCATGGGGAGATGAACAAATTTTTTAAATTGGTAAAATAAATAGTATAAAAGTGGTGATCCATACTATGAAGAATAACAAAATAGGAAAGGGGGCCAGGCTGGAGGGGAGTAGGATTTTAAATACAATGGCTGAACAAAAACAGACACATAGGCCAGTGGAACAGAGTATAGAGCCCAGATATGGACTCTCAACTCTATGGTCATACAATCTTCAACAAAGCAGGAAAAAATATCCAGAGGAAAAAACAGTCTCTTCAATAAATGGTGCTGGGAAAATTGGACAGCTGTGTGTAGAAGGCTGAAACTCGACCATTCTCTTATACCATATACAAAGGTAAACTCGAAATGGATGAAAGACCTCAATGTGAGGCAGGAATCCATCAGAATCATAGAAGAGAATATAGGCAGTAACCTCTTCAACATTGGCCACAGCAACTTCTTTCAAGATATGGCTCTAAAGGCAAAGGAAACAAAAGCAAAAATGAACTTTTGGGACTTCATTAAGATCAGCACAGTCAACAAAACAAAGAGGCAACCCACGGAATGGGAGAAAGTATTTGCAAATGATACTACAGACAAAGGGCTGATATCCAAGATCTGTAAAGAACACCTCAAACTCAACACACACAAAACAGATAATCATGTCAAAAAACAGGCAGAAGACATGAACAGACACTTCTCCAAAGAAGACATGCAAATGGCTAACAGACACATAAAAAATGCTCATCATCATTAGCCATCAGGGAGATGCGAATCAAAAGTACATTGAGATACCACCTTACACCATTTAGAATGGCCAAAATTAATAAGACATTAACAACAACATGTGTTGGAGAGCACGTGGAGAAAGGGGAACCCTCCTACACTGTTGGTGGAAATGCAAGTTGGTGCAACCACTTTGGAAAACAGTGTGGAGATTCCTCAAAAAATTAAAAATAGAACTACCCTATGACCCTGCAATTGCACTACTGGGTATTTACCCCAAAGATACAGATGTAGTGAAAAGAAGGGCCATCTATACCCCAATGTTCATAGCAGCAATAGCCACAGTCTCCAAACTGTGGAAAGAACCAAGATGCCCTTCAGTGGACAAATGGACAAGGAAGGGCTGTATACTCCATATATACTATGGAGTATTATGCCTCCATCAGAAAGGATGAATACCCAACTTTTGCATCAACATGGATGGGACTGGAGGAGATTATGCTGAGTCAAATAAGTCAAGCAAAAAGCGTCAATTATCATGTGGCTTCACTTACTTGTAGAGCATAAGGAATAACAGGGAGGACATAAGGAGAAGGAAAGGAAAAGTGAACTGAGGGAAATAGGAGGGGGAGATGAACCATGAGAGACTGTGGACTCTGAGAAACAAACTGAGAGTTTTGGAGGGGAGGGGAGGGGGGGGTTGGGTGAGCCTAGTGGTAGGTATTATGGAGGGCACATATTGCATGGAGCACTAGGTGTGGTGCATAAACAGTGAATTTTGGAACACTGAAAAGAAATAAAATAAAATAAAATGCAAAAAAAGCCAATAAATAAATACATACGTACCAACATACATACATACATACAATGGCCAGGAAGGCCTCTTGGCAGGAGGGGACATTTGAATAAATATCATAGGAGAGTCAGGGAGAGAGCCCTGTGGAGGGAGCATTCTGGGCGGAGGAAAGAGCAAGTGTCAAGGCCCTGAGCAGCCGCAATGGCTGGACTGGAGTGTGGAAGTAAGGACAAGGGCTGGAGATGAGGTTGGAGGTTAATGGGTAGAGGGCAGGGCCAGTTCGCCTTGGACCCTTTTTCACAGGCCACTGGATGACTTCAGTTTTTACTCTGTGGTGAATGGGAAGCCACTGGGTATGGGAAGTAAAGGAGTGACATATTCTGATTTTCCTTCAAAAAGATGCCTCTGGCTCAGGCAGTAGGGGCCCGGGGCAGATGGGAACCTAATGCCAGACTCTAGGTTAGACACAGTGGCGGCTCCGACCGAGGCAGTAGTAATGGAAATTGTGAAGCGTGCTTGGCAAGTTTGAGCTCCGTTTTAAAAACAGAGCTGTCAGGATTTGCTGACAGACTGGAAGTGGGGTTCAGAGAAAGAGAGGCGTCAAGGCTGACAGAGCAAGCAGAAGGATAAAATCGCCCTTTCCTGTGGCAAGGAAGACTGCGGGAGAAGCAGGTAATGAAGATTGGGGGTTCAGTTTGGAGGTATGAAATCCGGGGTGCCTACTGGCTACAGAAGTGAAAAGAACAGTCCTGCCGGCATACCTGGGAGAAGGGCCAGCATGTGGGATGGAAAGGTCACCTAGGGAGAAAGGGGAGAGAGCAGGAAAAAGGCCCAAGCTCTACCCCTGGGTCACTTTGCTACTTAGAGATCTGGGAGATGAAGGAAATCCTGCACTTGAAACTGAGCGTGAGAACCCATCGAGGCAGAGCAAACCCAGGAGTGGAACACCAAGGTGAAGGAGTGATGAGGGATAAAAAACTAGCTGAGGACAAAGCAGAAGCTGGCACCCTACACTACTCCCCCCACCCCCTTGTAACATGTATGACATTCCTCAGGCACTCCGCTGCCCTAAAGGAAAAATGAATAGTTAACTTGTAGAGATCACGATCCTGCAAGACCTGAGTTTCCCTCAGTTTACAAATGTCCTAGTGATTCACAAGGAAGACGCTTTCTTATCAATAGCTTAACTTCCAGAGACCCATAACTCAGTCCCTAAAGGCCTAACATCATCCTCCCCTCCCTAAAATTGAGGGAGGCTGAGGCAGAGGAAAATGTAAATAAAGTTAAATTTCTTCTAAACCTAAAGCTCCTTGATAGGGACCTGGGATAGCAGGAGTGTGACATTCCTCCAGGAAGCTCTCAACTATCTTACTGTTAATGCTTTATTAAAAGGAAAAACAGCCTCAACTTGACAAATAGCAAGGCCTCCATTATCCTGCGTGTCTTCTTTCAAACCCTCCTTTTTTCCTTACCTCCCCCAACCCCATAGTCACCCCTCACAACCCCAGTGCAAGCAGCTCTTTCTGCCCACGGGTCCTGTCCCCGAGCTTTCATAAATCACCATTTTGCACCAAAGATGTCTCAAGAATTCTTTCTTGGTCATTGGCTCTGGACTTCACCCCACCGAACCTCGCTTAGAGTTTAAAACTTCATCAGGAAGATGGGATCTCAACCATGCCAGATACAGTACCTAGGCCACGGGAGAGGGTTTTGCATCAAGAAAATTGTGGACAGATGCTTTGGTGGGGAGCTGGGGGGCTGGAAGCTTGATGGGAATGGTTTCAAGATAGTAAGGGAGAGGGTTGCCTTGGTGGCTCAGTGGTTAAGTGTCCACCCTTGGCTCAGGTCATGATCCCAGGGTCTTGCTCAATGGGGGGCCTTTTTCTCCTTCTCCCTCTGCCTGTTGCTCCCCTTGCTTGTGCTCTCTTTCTCTCCCTCCCTCATTCTCTACCAAATAAATAAATAAAATCTTTAAAAAACAAAAAAGGTAGTAAGGGAGAAGAGGAATGGAAAACACAATAATTATTTCTGCAAGCTTTGCTCTAAAGGGAAAGAGATGAACGGGGTAGTAGCCAAAGATGGATGTGGAGTCAAGAGAGGACCTTTTTACTTTTTCATGGTAGGAGTAAATCACAGTTTGTATGCTGATGGGCATGACGCTTTAGAGAAATGATGACCCGGGAAAGGATGAGGAAAAATCCTAGTGTGGTAGTATGCTCATGTAGAAGAGAGGGGAGGGCGCAGACAGACGTCCGTGGTACCAGAAGGGGAGGCACCAGTGCTGATGACTGGAGCTGAGGTGGTGGGAGGTGTGTGTGGATAGTCTCGCCTGATTGCTTTTGGATTCACACTGAATGATGAGGCAAATCATCAGCTGACAGTGACGATGGCAGGAGTGTGGGAGGTTTTGAGAAAGGGAAGCACACTGAAGAGAGAGTAAGAGTGGACGGATGGAAGCAATGCAACCTTTCTTTCAGTGCTTGCATTAATCCATTAATCCCTATGCTAGCCCTACGCCATGGCACCAATCTCTTCATTGACAAATAGGCTAACAGTCTGATGAAACAGGTATACTCAGTAAAGCCAGACCTCACTAGCTGAGAGTAAAAAGCAAGGAGATTCTCAAGATCTTCAAGGGTTGATCTCTGTGTATCCTTATGATTCACCTTAGTCTTCCTAACTCCATATTGGAGCCTTCATTCCATGTAATAAAAAGAGTTTAAATGAACCCAGTGATATAATTCAAATCTAACCCAGGCCTCTCTCTGCTGGTCCGATGGTATGGCATAGGTAAGATGTAGATGTTCCATCTACATCTACCAGGCCAATTCTGGGCCCTCCTGCCTCTTGGACTGAATCCAATTAGGCTTCCCACAAGCTAGCATGCTTCTGGTTCTAGCTCAAATGTTTTGTTAAGGGGCGCCTGGGTGGCTCAGCGGGTTAAAGCCTCTGCCTTCAGCTCAGGTCATGATCTCAGGGTCCTAGGATGGAGCCCCACATCGGGCTCTTTGCTCAACAGGAAACTGCTTCCCCCTCTCTGCCTGCCTCTCTGCCTACTTGTGACCTCTCTCTCTGTCTCAAATAAATAAAATCTTGAAAAAAATTTATTAAAAAAAAAAAGAAATGTTTTATTAAGGGGCATCACTGCCAAAAAGCATTGCATCAGAATGACAAATACGGTTGTAGAGACTGGGACCTTTTTTAAAAAAAAAATGAAAGAGGCTATTTAAAAAAAAATATTTCCTCTACTTATTTGACAGAGCAAGAGAGCACAGCAAGGTGAGCAGTAAGGGAGTAGGAGGCAGAGGGAGAGGGAGGAGCAGTCTCTCTGCTGAGAAGGGAGCCTGATGCAGGGCTCAATCCAGGACCCCTGGATCATAACCTGAGCTGAAGGCAGATGTTAACCAACTGAGCCACCCAGGTGCCCTGAAGAGGCTATTTTAACCAAGGTGAAGAGACCTGGGATATTTAGCATTTTAGTCCTTTAAGGTGATCGTGTTTACATGAACCACTTCTCTTATTCTAATTTGAGGAGAGGTTTCTGTGCACAACTCAATTTACCAATGAATAAAGGTATTTTCTTTTCTGTCCCTATTCACTTCTTTTCCTTGATCCCAGAGTCACAATTTTACCTTGATGTGTCAATACAAGTGGTGACAGCTACTAACTGTGGATATTCAGTCTAGTTTCAAACACTTTAATCAAAAATATATGTAACCACACATATCTGCCAAGCGTTAATTAAAATAATTTTTCTACCATCTTCCCTGTTTCGCGTAGTAATTATGACTTTGGCATATGTCTTTATCAGAAGGAAATACCTACTTTTCTGTTTTTGGAAGGCTACATGAGGTAAGATGGTACTTTACAGTTTGGAGCAGCCTAACTAAACTCTGACACTATGAACCCCGTTCAGATTCCAGTTTTGAGATGTTGACTCAAATCAATCTGAATGTGATTTGAAAAAGGTATGGCTCACTTGGGTCTAGATATACAGAATTATAATTTTTATAAACAAGGTGTGTCAACTTGACCTGATGTATCTCTGGGAAAGAATGTTCTTTTGGATCAAACTGAAAATCCATGTCCTTTCTCTTCATTACCATCTATTTTCTGGATTTCAAGCTAAATTGGAAGTAAGGAAATAGATTTCAGAATTTAGCTGACAGATCCATCTCAAGGAACATTTACAAAAATTATAGAAACCCAATCACCATTAAGAGATTAAGAGAGAAAGAAAGAAAGAATGAATGAATGAATGAATGAAAGAAAACAGTACTCCCATTAATTGTTGGTTCACAGACTGATGGGAAGACACAAGCAAAATAAAAGGCAAAAAGAAACCCACAAAGTACTCCCACTCTCATTTAAGAGAAGTCATTTTTGTACCAATAGTTTTACTTATAACATGTATTATCAACAGCAATACAGATTTTGTACCCACCATTAAAAAATTCAAATATTTTGCCTTAGGGATTTAACTGAACAGAACTATGGCCACCCCTTTTCCACTTACTCATATGACAAATATTTACTGAATGCCTACTGTATGTTAGTCATGGTACTAATAACTGAGAATATGAAATTAGGGAGAATGGATGCCTGGAAGGTATAGAGCACACTCAGAAATGTGCCTTGTTAGGAAAAAATTCTGTAAGGAAAAATTTTTACCTGGGGGACTCATTCTGAGTACCAGAATGTTGATTAACTTTGCAATCTTAAATAGGTTGAATTGACTCAGCTATCCATGGCTATATTTGAGAGATTATTATTATTGTTGTTGTTGTTGTTATTATTATTATTAGATAGAGAGAGTAGGGGGAGGGATGTAGGGAAGGGGAGAGAGAGAGAGAATTTTAAGCAGGCTCCACACCCAGCATGGAGCCCTAGGAAGGGCTCGGTCTCACAACTCTGAGATCATGACCTGAGCCAAAATCAAGAGTCAGATGCTTACTGAGTGAGTCACCCAGGCGCCCCTATTTCTACTTCCTATAAAATTAATTTTGTAAAAGTAAGTATTGAGACTGCCTGAATTCACACTGATGAACAAGAAAATACTTCACCATTCGGTTAAGTATGGCTTAATAGTTGATCAGTAAAGAGATAGATAATGTTAAAATGCTGTATCATGGTGTTTGGGGATTAATTTTCAATCTATACTTACTACAAATTAGTAAATTAGTAAACTATTGCTCTTTAGATCTGGAGTCTTTTTTTCCTCACTCAGATTCTAGTGAGAACTATTCTTACTCCATGCTAGTCTGACCTTAACCAGCTATTTCCTTGTATCAAGGCACTTGTCACCAATTTCTGAGATTCTGTCTTTCAATTTGCCAATATATAGGTCAGATGTTATGTAATAGGGTCCCCATCAATTTTATTTCTTAGATTTGCTTTGTTAAGTTTAGCAAAATTCTTGCCAATATATACTCATTAACTAGGAATAGTTTCTCAATTTGCATATTGCTGATGCTTTCTATCTGTCCCTATTCTGAATATTCCTGAAGCCTCGGTAGGAAAAATAACATATGGGTTGCATCTGAATTGGTAAAGAATTCTCCCATTGCACAGAAATTAGAGTTGCGACAAATCTTTCATCTCTTAACCTTTACACACCCTTCTTGTTCAGGCACTGTCAAAATTCTAAGAGCTTATGTACAGTTATAAGGAGGTATATACGAAATGCTGTGAGATTAAAGATGGGATAACTGATTGCTCTAGAGGTTGGAGGGTTACAGAAAGCTTCACTTAAGATATCTTAAGCTAAACTTAAGATAAGACTAGATGTTTGCCAGACAAAGAGGTATAGAAGGACTTTCTGATAGAGAGGCAAGACATGGAGGGGGTGAATTTTCATTATGTTAAACTCAGCAATTATTAAGAAATCCTAATAGTTTACTCTGCTTCTATTAGCAAAGATAAAGGTCAACCCTGAAAAATAATGGAAGACTGCACTTCAACTTCAACTTAATGCATCCATTTCCTCCCATAAAGACTGGCTTTCCTGAAAAACTATTAAACTCCTTTTCACATCAAACTAGATCTATCCTGCCATCATTTTTCACCCAGGACATTTGTTATAGCTTTCCAAGGCAACAATTCTTTATTTCAAAATGTCCAAGATAAAACTTTAATAACTGATCATAAGTGATATAGTACTCTCTCCAGAAATAATAATATTTTAACAGATTGATTCTAATGCAAAAAGGCTTATTGAAAATTAATGAATTTTTATTTGTGGAATTTTAGTTCTTTTGGTAGATTGATGGAGACATGTTTTAGTACAGCAATGTCTATTATAATATAATGGACACAATCGTAGGAGATATTTTTCCTCCTTTGAGTAATCAGACATTAATGTTGTCTCTTGGCCATGGTAATCTTTGTTCCATTTGCCCTTTATAATCAAGATTATATTTTTCCCAGTCCATGATGAACTGATTTCACTGGAAGTTGGAATATCTTTTTGAGTCTTAATTTGTTTTAAACCTAGGAAGAAGAAAAGCAATTTTAGAAAAAGTATTTAGAGAAGCATTTTTACTCACCCAATTGAGTAAGATTTTGTTATAAGAGTGTTTTTTCTATTGTAATGAGGCTTAAAAATGTAATTTACCTAACTTTTTTCACTTTTATAAAAATCCTTTCATCACTGTTCTGGTTTCCCCCCCAGTAAATGAAAATGTAATGGAAATACATTAATTAAAATTTCGAATAAGATTCTATTGCTGTTGGTCCTAAACTCTAGGGAAACCATAGGACCCTAATTACAGCTTATCAGTTGCAATTAAGTCTTCCAACTATACCCTAGATGAACTTGATAAAAGGAAAAAGAGTTGCTAACAAATTTTAGAAAAGATTGACTTGTTCTATGGCTGTCAAGGGACAACTATTAACCTATGGGAGAAAATCCTAACCTACCTTTGGGAAGTCTTTATCATATAGTAGCTCTTATTTTCCTGAGATAGATCCAGGATCTGGTTTCCCCATGCAGTGACTCTTGTGGAGTTCGACTGGTTTTAAGCAAAATGGCTATGACTGCTTTGGTTGGCTTTGGGTCTATAGTGTTGAAGCTCTTGCTTCATTTTTCAAAGGTCCTGGTTTTAATGACCTGGAGTTAAGCCCTTAAGGTGAGGCAGGGAGGGGCTGGAAGACTTTTACTGTAAAGCAGAGAGCAGGACAAAGATGGGATATGGTCTTTACTGGGAAGAACACAGATGGAGTGTAGGAGGTTGAAGGAATGATCCAGCAAAACTTTTGGGGGCCATGCTTAGAGCCCTCAATGAACTTCTTAAAGCTGGAACCTTTCAGGTGTGACTGCTCTTTCTTTGCTTAGGAGGTCCATCCAGCATATGTAAAGAGACCTCCATTCAACTTCTTTTGATGGGATCCTTTCAGTTGTAGTATCCATGAACAGGAACACAGTTTTTGATTTGTATCTAAAAGGATGCTTAGGGGCGCCTGGGTGGCTCAGTGGATTAAGCCGCTGCCTTCGGCTCAGGTCATGATCTCAGTGTCCTGGGATCGAGCCCCGCATCGGGCTCTTTGCTCAGCGGGAGCCTGCTTCCTCCTCTCTCTCTGCCTGACTCTCCGCCTACTTGTGATCTTTCTCTCTGTCAAATAAATTAATAAAATCTTAAAAAAAAAAAAAATAAAAAAAAAAAATAAAAGGATGCTTAGCCCCTCACTCCAGTTTCTTGCTTTTTTCTCATGTGACAACTGACAGACAATATTCTGATTATCAACAGCTACGTAACCACAAACTACATCCCAAACTTAGATGCTTCAAACAGTTACAATACATACATTTTTTTTTTTCCACACAAATCTACAACTTGGGTAGGGCCCAGTGGAAACAGCTATTCTGTTTTATATAGTGTTAACTAGGGCTCTTCCACTGGAGGCCAAAGGACTTACGTTCAAGATTTCTTGCTCACCTAGCTGGAAAATTGGTAGTGGCTGTTGTCAAGGAGCTCAGTCAGGCATATGGGCCCCATGTTTTGATTCGTTTCCATGGGCTGCTTCGGCTTCCTCAAACCATGGTGGCTGAATTCCAAGGAACCAGGCAGAAACCATGTGGCCTTTTCTAACCTAGCCTGGGAAGACACTCCGTGTCACTTTCACAGCATTCTATTTATGGAAGGAGTCACAAGTTCAGCCAAATTCAAGAAAGGAGAGACTTGGACTCCTCACTTGACAAAGGGATGGCCAGATCCTAGAAAGAGCTATTATTATGGTCATCTTTGGAAAATTTAATTTGTCACTCAGAGGTACCTTGTTCATAAGGTACTTGACAACCTGTATTCTCTCTATCCAAGTTGTACCATACTTCAGGTTCCTGATTGTTTCATGGAGGCTTTTGAATACACTTCAGCCCACACCAAACCATTCTGTATGTTCCAACTGCCTAAAAAAATGTAATGTCTGAAGTACTCATTTAAAATTAATTTTAAATTAGCTTGTAGACTAGTTTACTTATCTTTATAATTAAGCATCATAGGAATAATTTTGCAGGTCCCTTGAACACTAAGATTCTCTCTCTGTATCTTTCTTACCCTTAGCAAGATTATATATAGAGTGTATATTATGTACTGCGAGGAACATTCTACGCAACAACTGGTCTATACTTTTCAGAATGTTGATATTATGAAAGACAAAAAAAGGCAGAATTGTTTCATGCAAAAGAGGACTATGACAATTAAATTCAGTGTGTGATCCTGGATGGGATCCTGGGTCTAGGAAAAATGCTATAGAGAACACTGTTGGCACATTGGCAAAATTCAAATACTATAGAAACAACAGGCATTATGCAAATGTGTGTTTAATTTAAATGAGTTTAATTTGAATATATTTGAATTCCAAAACTTAGAGTGGCTTGATCAACATTATGGCAATCATAAAAATCAACATTTGTTTTTATCTCAAATAAATAAATCCACACCAATCAGCAGTGAGGCATGGTCAGGTTAGGAAAATAAATGGAAAATGTTTAACCAAATAACCTCCCTAAAATAGTGAGGACCTTTTAGTGATCTCAACAGCAACCAAGTGCATGGTTTCCCTGTCTTCATCTGACTGCCTTCCCAACAAGGTCAGTTTCCTAGCCCTGCCGACAGTATAGAAATGAGCATCCTTGCTGACCCCTTTTAGATTCAGGCCTTGGGCCAAGTCTTGTCAGTTCCATCACCACCCACTCCTCCATCTGCCAAGGTAAAAAGTTGGATAAGGCTCTCCCTCCTAAATGAAGTACCCCCCTTCCCTCTAGAGTCCCTGCTACCGAGTAACCCTGAGTCCTAGATCCTCATTGTCCTTTTTCCTCTCAGTATCAGCATTAGGTTCAGAAAAGAAGATTTCAAACAGTACCTCCTTTAGCTACCCAGTAACAATTCCAATCTCATCCTGTCATACACATTAAAAATTTTAAATATGATGGGCGTCCTACTTATTTCATGACAGGCAACCCCTGCTGCTTGCTACCTTTCTGCCCTTCTGTCCTTCACAATGTTCTTGCTCACCCTTGGTTCCACCCTGGGCTGAACGGACTCCACCTGTTCTACTGCCTCCCTGTCGTCCCCCCCCCCCCAAGCCCCCAGGCGCTTTTCCTCTTCTCCCCTCTCCCAGCTGTTTGTTAAGAAGCTCAGTTTTGGTTTTTTTTCCTCCCCCCCCCCCCCGCCACCTCCTGCTACCCCATCCTTGAGTTGTTTCCCCAGCCCATTTCTGATTCTTCTCTGGCCCCGGCAAGGACAGGGGCTGTTATGGGGAAAGAAATGGGAGGTGAGAAACAGCAAAGAAAAAAATTAGCAAACACAAGAGTCACTGTTTTGAATGGGAGGAGAGAAAGAGGCTGGACTTACTTACACGTTAATTTTTTTTTTTCACTCCCATCAAAACTGGTAGTTGTAAAACACCCCATAAAAGGCAGGAATGAATGTTTCACCATAATCAAAATGCAAAAAAGATCATATCTCCTTTTCTTTATCAAGTCAAATCTGTTCCTGAGCTCTCCTCTTTAAGAGCAATGAGATGCCCAGTATCCATTCATTTCTGTCACTTTCTCCCCTTGTCATCCACCCCTTCTCGTGTTATACCAGGATCTTGAGCTTCTGTTATCCAGAAAAAAGCAGGAAGTATTCCCCTTTGGTCCTTATCCTACTGATATTCTCTCCCTACAGGCTGCTGTGAGGCCTGAGGAGCAGCCACTCTTACTGACCCCAGCCCCTCCCTGCCAGATCCCTGCTGCTGGCCCCAAGGGCCTTCACTGCAGCTTCCGGGAACCATGTGACTTAGTGCCCTGCCTCCGTGGGCTTTACTTTGGCCTCCTGCCCGTCTTCTAGCAGGAAAACTAGAAGCAGAAGGACCATATTTTTATACCCCCCAAAGAATTCACAAGTCAGGTGTTGCACATGCCTTCAGAGCTGGATGAATTTAATGAACAACCTGAGTGTAATCCAATAGGGACTGATGGGGACAGCGCTGACTGGGGAGTGAATATTTTGTCCAAATATGGATCCAATGCTATCATATTGGATCTTTTAAGAGGAACTGAAATTCAAGACTTTCACCCCAAATCTCCTGTTTTAAAGTTGCTGACAACTAAAAATTACTAACACGTTATGGGTCAACCCTAACACATCCATGGCCAATAGGAGCCCTCACACTGGCAATCTGCAAATTTTAAGCTTCAGAACCAAGTCCCCCCTCACTGGAAATGGGCTCCTTCCTACTTCTGTTTAAAGCCATCATGGCAAATCTAGAGTTTCAACAGGCTTGCACTAGATTGGGACTAAGGGAAAATGTCTATTTGGAGATTGCCTTTTGTGGAAGACCTCTTCCTCTTTCTTTCAGCTGAGAACTGTGAACTCTACCTCCTGTACATCCTCTGGAGGAACAGGGACCTCAGACATCAAGAACCCAAGCCTGGCTGCCTTTCCTCTGGAGTAGAGCAGGGGCATGTTCTGTTTTGCCATTTACAGTTTTCCAAAAATGGTTTGGCCAAAGAAGATGATTGCTCTAAATTGTTTTCCATGGTTATTGTGTCAGTTTACATCCCACTGACAGCAAAGAAGCTATTGCTTACACAGAAATTATTTTGTTGTTAAGAAGGTCTTGTTGCTGAACATAAAATATTACCAGAAATTGTCTAAATGAATTTTTCATTTTTTCAATGAATCCACCTAATAGGAAAGGCAGGACACCAGCAAAATTTTCCAAACACTCTATTATAGGTTGCATTACAGAGTAGAAGCCAGATTTTAGAGCTTTTAGGAATCTACTGTTGTCATTATTTTTTAAGTGACCCAGTGTCCTAAAAATAATCTAGGAATTCTTAGCAGGTAGATCCCTTCCAGATATTAAGAATATCAGGAGAAATTTTTTTTATCATGATGAGTTGGACAGGATATTTTTTCTTTTTTGGTGCTGATGCCATTCATTCTATTTCCATCCTGGTATTATAAACTTTGATAACCAATTGTACAGTTCCATTGTTACCTTCTAAACAACTCCCTCTTATGGATATAGGAAATATTTATTTTATTCTTAGTTTTTTTTTAAAGATTTTATGTATTTATTTGACAGAGAGAAATCACAAGTGGATGGAGAGGCAGGCAGAGAGAGTGAGGGAAGCAGGCTCCCTGCTGAGCAGAGAGCCTGATGCGGGACTCGATCCCAGGACCCTGAGATCATGACCTGAGCCGAAGGCAGCAGCTTAACCCACTGAGCCACCCAGGCGCCCCTTTATTCTTAGTTTTGATTGACAACTTAGTATTCGTGTTATGAAAAGTTATAGAAAATGCAAAATAATGTATCTCTTCTAAAACTCAAAAGATGAACATTTTAAAATATTTGTATGGAAAGCAGGGAATATTAAGGTCTTCAAAACCATATTAAATCAAATTTTTTATCTTCTTCCAGGTATACAATCCACTTACTGAAAAGTAATTCTCATTAATCAGAAAAGTTAATTCCTGACACTGCAACAATTTGTCTTGCCATGATGTGATATTTGTAGAGAACTAAAATAGCATAATGACACAAACCCTTCTGACTTGGGGGATTTCTAACAAAAAGGTTAAAACTGAATTCTGCAACCATGCAAATGAGCACAGGCCTCCTCTATGGCCTCAGGGTCCTGGAACAAAACAGGAGCTGCTCTCAATAAAACCAAGCTGTTGAGAATAAAAATCAGAACTCAAAACAGTAAATAGGAGCCATCAAATCTTTGTTTTCCTAAGCTGCTGTAGCTCTGAGCTCCCTAGTGAGTTATCACCAGTGTAAGTGCTAGGTGCAGGGAGGGCAACGGGAAATCTAACCAGCTATTGTTTAGACTGATTTTTTAAAAACAGAGGAGTCAAAAAGTCTTTGATATCTTGGTACAAATATACCATTTTTTTTTTAGAGTTTTTTAAAATTTATTTGACAGAGAGAGTGAGAGAGAGAGAGAGGGAGCCCAGCGTGGGGGAGGAGGTCACAGAGAAAGAGGGAGAAGCAGGCTCCCTGTTGAGCAAGGAGCCCAGTGTAGGCCTGGGATCATGACCTGAGCCAAAGGCAGATGCTTAATGGACTGAGCCACCCTCGTGCCCGTGCCTGGATATCATTCTTCCTATTTGCTAGGATGACATGAATGGAACTATATGAAGAAAGAAAGTATTTCAGTATGTACTCGCAGTGAGGGTTTCATATCTACAGATTATACACTGCACGGAGATAGACCAAGGAAAAAGAACGCATGGTCCCTAGTTGTCCAAGTTTTTATTAAGGAGTACGGGAGAAAAAAAGTTTATATCTATGGGATGCATTTTCAAAGTACCTTATATGCCATAGAATGATCCAAGTACAGTTTACTAACGAGAAACCTCAAGTGCAAGGGGTTGAAGAACTTGTCCAAGATCTCACCTTTGGGAAGGGCTGGGGCAGGTCTTCAAAGTCAATGTGGTCTGATTCCACAGCCAATGTTCTTACCCGTGACACCTGAACACACTACCCCTCTCAGATCTTTATCTATTTGCTATTATTTATAACTCTATGTCAGTATTTACACTTACCTATAGCTGTGTCACCTGGAACTATCTATTTAATACAAAATATTAACAAAAATAAGTTAACAATCAGAACCACATGAAAAATGAATAGGACCAAGGGAAAGCTACACAGATCACAATGTCTGTATGGTCACGACTGGAGCTTCAGATGTGGTGTTTTTGCTTCTCAGTGTCAAAGAAAAGAGGAAAACATGGTCATTTCAAAGTGCACATTGTCTACCTGGGGCAATAAGCTAAGAAAGGTAAATTTTGGAAGAGTTCGTGGAGAGGGTGAACTTGTGCAATGTCTTCACGGAAAAGAGAGAGGCAGGTTGGTGCAGAGGATATGTTCTTCATTGGTGATTCTCAAGCAGAGGCAGCTGCTGCTCTGGGACTTGGGGCAGAAGCTTTCACACTGCATCCCGGATGGCTGTGGACCCGTCTCTGGAGGGTAGTAAATCTCTGTTGAGAATTCTGCTATGGCTGCTGGGCTGCTAACGGCACTGTACTAATCGGGTGCACAGGGGAGAGTCTCTCAGGTGTAAGGAGGAAAGGGAGGAGAACACCTGTTCTAGATAAAGGGAGTGGCAGGAGTCATTTATTCATTGGTTTCGTGTAAAAACATTCAGCATTACGCCATGTGTGAAGGTAAGAAAAGTAGAGCATGTGTTATGTTGCAGAATGGATGAGAATTCAGTGTGTCCATGTGCCACACTGTGTTAAGAGCTTCACATATATTATTTCATTTCATCTCCACCACAAGTTTGTGAAGTAGGAATAATGCCCATCTCACAGGTCAGAAGACTTGAGCGCAGAGAGATCAAGTAACTTGCCCAAGGTAACCCAACTCTGAAATGCCAGAATGGAGTGCCAGTCAGGTGCTGTCTGTCCCTACCCTATTTCCGCTCCCCATTTTCAAAGACAACCCCCCCCAACCCCACTTGAGCAACTCCAGGGGGCAACATTCCCATTTAATTCTATGTAAATGATTCTCCTGGACCTCAACTGCGGAGGGAAATCAAAATGGCTTTGATGAAAGCATACACTCTCAAGGGGTTTTTAGCCTGATTGTAGAATAAAGACAAGTATGTGCACATGTCCTAAAAACAATATAAAATACCAAACGAGGAGAACAGAGGTTGGGGGATTCTTATGCTGGGATTGAAGGCATGGCATCTGGGAAGATGTAGAAGCAGCAGCATTTGAAGTGAGCTGAGAAGGATGGCTACAAGTTCAACAGATATTATGGTGTGGGAGAGATACTTTCTTGGAGAGACAGTGGGATGTTCTGTAAGGCCTTTCCAAGGACTTGAGACTAGCACAATTCTGCTGGAAAAGGTCACACTAGTGACATCATGGAGGAATGAATTCAGTAGAAGGGACAGCAAAGGACAGATCTGAAATCCAAGTACACACCTTGACTGATATCTCTCCAGTTCTGTGTATGCCTCATCTTCTCAATCAGGGAATCCAGAACTGCTTAACAGAGTGACACTGGCGTGTGAAGTCCCATCTAGTGCTCCAGTAACTTAAGTAACTCAGAAAATTAGGAGGAATTTTGAAGGAGGAGGCAGTGGAATCGGGTTTTAGGACCTCACACTCCTTTTTTCTCCTCCCTGTTCCACCTTCCATTCACTCCATCTTTGAAACATCAGACCTTTCCCTCCCAATGTCTTGGCAGTGCCAGTTTGGGGAAATTAAGGAGTTAGTTAGTTAGTTTCAAAAGTCCAACTTGGAGAGAAGAAGGACGTGCTTGGCCCACAGATAAGACATCTCTGACTCCTTCGGCCTGCTCTCGAGCATTCCTACACCATGCCCCATAGCTCTCTGATGCCTTCAAGAGAAATGCATAATTTGGATTTGGGTGCGACAACCTGCACATGTACCACAAACAGTCGAAGAAGGAACAGAAAGGAGAGTGACCTCAACTGCCACTAGGCCTGGGGCCTTGCGGACGTGAAGAAACGTGCTCCACAGAGCTGACTGCCGTCTCAGAAGTGTCCGGAAATGGGTTCCATAGATCTTACTGCTGTGTAGGAAGAGATTTAAACTGCCCAGAAGTTCTGAACTCTGCTCCCATGCTGCCTACAGGGATGAGGTGGAGCTGTTGCCAACCCCCACCCCTACCCACTGTGACATGCTGCCCCGCCCCACCAGAGGGGACAGGTCTGGTGTTATGTGGAGAACTCAGTAAGCAAGGAGATAACGTTTTCTGAAAGTTCTGACAATCGGTTGGAAATCTCAGTGGGAACTGAAGAAATCTCAGCTGGGAAGAGAAGGGTGAGTTCAGAGGCCATCATCAAAAACTGGGATGCCTTGTGTGTAAAGAGAATAGGAAAAATGCAGGGGAGTGATGAAAGGGGAAGGAGGTGTGAGAAGGAATTAAAAAGGGAAAGCCAAAAAGCTTTAGAGGAAAGAGAAAAAGGAGAGTAGCTGAAACATGAATGGAACTCTACATTTCTTAGATTAGTTTCAGTTCTGAACTTCAGTTTTGGGGCAGTGATTAGGAGACACGTCCCTGGGAGCCCAACATTTGTTTTTTCCTGCTGGTAGTTGTATCCTGCTCTCCACCCCGCTGTTTTTGCTGCTATTTTAGAATCGACTCAGCCTGTGTCATCTAGAGCTTGTTAGAACACTGATGGCAACAGATTTAGAAATCAGGCAGCCAGCTTTATGGGATCCTCTGGCTCTTCTCTATTATTTTTTTTCCCCTAAGTTTCCCTGGAGATGTGGGTTAGAAATGAACTCTCAGGGCATTTGCCAATAGATATAAAATTGAGTGCCCTTAGTGTATCACCTGTGACCAGACAAATGGCAGCCCAGGAATGGGAAAGGTAGCCAAAGTGTGAAAACGAGACTTTTGTACTCCAGTGGGATTCACTTACACAATTTTAAGTTAAAACACAATCTGGATTACTGGAATTTAGCAAAACACTGCAGTTGATGCTGGAAAGCAGAAGGGTTTGGGAGGCATGGGTCTCTTCTCAGCTCTGTCTTTCCTGGTCAAACTTTTGCCTGCTCCCTCCTGGGTCAGTATAGGGCAATGTTACTATGTTGGACATTAGGGGCGGCGTTTCAATAATAAACGTGTGTGTTAACATTTTAGGAAACCACAATGGAAGGAGCTGGACGGGACCCACTGGATAATGTGTAAGAAAATGAGGATGATAAAGTTCAGTAGAGGAGCTGCTATGTGAATGTTCTGCCCCAATCCATAGCGAAGAGAACCTCCATGATGCAGGACCAGGACATTATCTCCCTATGTCCTGGGACCCTTCCTGCAGAGAAAAGACCCTAGTTTCAGATCTTTGAACTTCCTCATACCAAGCATGGTGGGGTTTTCAGAAATAGCTAAGACCTCAAAAAGCAAGTCAGTCTTATTTGGAGAAAAGATCCACTCCCTCCCCTGGCCCCCATCCAACCGCTAGACCTACTTGACTAGCGTAGAAAACGCGCAGCATAAACTCCTCAGGAGACTGTAACAGAAGGGACTGGAGATATCCCGTCACCCTGGCAGATCTTTAAATGCTTCATAGCTGTAGCTTGGATTCTATATACTCCCTAAAATTAAAAAAAATAAATAAAATAGTAACTTGGAGCATAATTGTTCTTATGAAAAAAAAAATTCTGCTTTATAAAAGGTTTGTGTTTTAATGGGTTCCATTTATAATATTTAAAATTAAAATGTGATTTGAGGAGCGCCTGGCTAGCTCAATATCAGTCAAGCGGCTGCCTTCAGCTCAGGTTGTGATCCCAGGGTCCTGGGATCAAGTCCTGCATTAGGCTCCCTGCACAGCAGAGAGTCTGCTTGTCTCCCTCTGCTCCCCTGTTCCTGCTCTTTAGATTACTCTCTCTCTACATCTCAAATAAATAGGTAAGAAAATCTTTAAAAAAATTTTTTAAAAATGTGACTTGACTCCAGGAATTTATTCCATGTGAAACACTACAGAAATCAATTTATCATGGCAAATTATAACAGGGTTGCTTAGACATAGTAACAACAGAAGATGGGGGAATGAATGAGATTACCAGTGAAAATCTTCTTAAGGCTCCCCTGTTTTCCTGTCCTGAGCTCAGTAAGAAAGATGATTTTCCTGTAGGCAGGAGATGATGGACATACCGAAATTAGAAGTCACAAAACAAAACCTTGACTACCTGAACTCAGACCTTGAAAAGGACCTGCAGAGACTGGATGAGGCAAATCAAGTTCTTCTCAGAAAAATTCAAGAGAAGGAAGAAGCTATTCAAAGGTCAGTCTTTGCAGTTGGTGAGGGAAGGGCTTCTCCTCAACAGAATGCCCTTTGGAATAAAGAGAAGGTGGGAGGAAGATTTCCTTTTTTGTTGATAAATCTTGGTGTATGAAATTCTGAAGCATGAACTGTGATGCCCCCAGAGGCTTTACGTATAGATTTCAGCATTAAATTTCCATGAGGCTGACGTTGTATTGCCAATGCATTTGGGACTCAGTCTGGCCCCCCAAGACCTTGGCTTCCTTAGCTGAGGCACTGGCAGCTTCCTTATGACTAATCCACATCTGGTGTCTGTATTTTTCAGTCTGGAAGGAAAGATTGTCCTGTCACTAGGACAAGCCAGCGAGAGGGAGGAGTTGAACCATATCAAACCTGAGGAGGAGGAGACCTTGAGGAACCTGGAATCAGAGACAGTCAAGTTGGTAAGAAGGTATCTAGAAAAGGACTGTGTGATGCATTTGGCTTCGGTCTCCTGCTGCTCTCTCATTCCCTGGGGATCATCATCCATGGTCCTTGCTATGTCTGGAGAAATCAGTTAAGAGTGCTCTGAGAGAGAAGCACTTGTCGTGAGGGCCCCGTGCCTGGGCTCCCTTCCCATTTCCTCTGTGTGGGGCCAGAGTGTCCTTCTCTCCCTCAGCACACTTATCTGCAGACCATATTTTAGAGACCCAGGGAGAGGGAAAGTACAGAAGCAGAGCAGTTGTATCCTCCTTTACTTCTTTTCCACAGGAAAAAAGTAACAAGATTCTGAGCAGGAATGTGGTGGAGCTTCAGAAGAGGGTAAGGGAGCCATCTTTGCTGAAGGCTCATTTCTTAGGAATCTTGACAAAGTCATCTGAACTCCAGAACCCTCTAGTCAGAAAGACCTAAGAAGGGGGTGCCTGGGTGGCTCAGTCGGTTAGGCATTTGCCTTCGGCTCGGGTCATGATTTTAGGGTCCTGGGATTGAGCCCCACATCAGGCTCCCTGCTGTGTGGGGAACCTGCTTCTCCCTCTCCTTCTGTCTGTCTCTCCCCCTACTTGTTCTCCTTCTCTCTCTCTCTTTCTCTCTCAAATAAATAAATAAAATATTTAAAAATAAGAAAAATATTTTTAAAAAGAAAGACCCAAAAAGGAGCAACTGGCTAAACAGATGTGCTCCGTCCCCTCTGCCACTCACAGCGTCTATTAGGATGAACACCCCATTTGTTTCCTGGGATTACAGATCTACTGAGAGAGCTAAGGGACTGACTATGGGAGAAAAGATTTTTCTCTTCCTGCCCCAGCCGTTCTGTGCCTTCCTCCTTGCTCCCTGGGCAGTTGTTTTCATGGCCTATGGGAGGCCATGCCAGCCCAGAGTCAGGCAACTCCCATGAGCACACTTTTCTATCAAGTTTATACCTGGGATCTAAGTTCATTAACCACCACCATTCCATAGTCCTGCAACCCCAAATTCTGCCACGATCGTAGCTTTTTATGTCTCTGTGCCTCACTCAGTTCACGGTTTGGGGGATTTCAGATTTCAAGGAGACATAAGAAGGATGACCTCAATAAAGAAACCCTGAAGCCAATGTTGGCAGAACTGAAGGTGAGTAGAAGAGCAAAACTAGAGATTTTCTGAGAGATGTGTGTCAAGTCTAAGTTCAGGGGGAACTGCTTTCAAGGACTCTCCCAGGTGAGGTATATCTGTGTGCTTCTCAGAGGAGAGCCAATGTCTCCTTTACCTCATGGCATTCATAACACGACAAGTCAAGTAACCGCAGAGGTCACTTCAATGTCATCAAAGTAGAGGGGATTGCTCCAGACCTCATCAGCCATCAGTCACTAGAACACACATGCTGAAAGCACATCAGGACCCACCAAGAAGCTTGTGTCTGAATGACACAATGTGGATATTCAGGTAGGATGTGAATACAAACTTCCATAATTACACAGAGATGTGTCAATAAGTTTACCTCATTTTCCAAACCCATGGCTTCTAGTCCAAAAATAGTTCTATTTTTAAAATGCAGTTTATCTTTTTCTTCTATGAGAAGGTAGATCCAATGAGGGTGAGAGATTTTGTCTATGTTGATCACTCCTATTTCCCCAGTACCTGGAACAGTGCCTGGCAATAGTAGATGCTCAGTATTTGTTGAATCAATGAATGAACTGGATGCCCCATAGAGTACAGAAACCCTGCTGGGAAACTTTGTACAGATTTATGTGAGTGCACCCTCAGGGAGAGAAGAGGGAGAAAGAGGCCTGTGAGCTTTGGTCAGCTGGGCTAGAAGAAAGAGGATGGTAAGGCTCAGAGGAAAGGCAGTCAGATGACCGAGGCTTGAATGTCAGCTCTGCCACCATGTGACTTTTAAAGAACTTAAATGCTTAACTTCTTGCCTCTGTTTCCTCATCTATCAGGTAGGGTTAATGAGAGTGCCCACCCGAGGGTGAAAACATGTCCTCAGTCCCTCAATACATGATAGCCATTTTTATCATGTTCTCTACTGGTCTGGAGAGACGGTGATCATTACCCATTTGCCTTCCACAAAAGAATGCTATTAACTTTCTGCTGTCTTCCAGGGGAGACTACAAAAGTCAATAGAATCCTGCACAAGGGAAGAGAAGGAACTGCTTCAGGTAGAGGCAGTGTCTCCTCACTGAGGGTCTGTCCAGGATGTAAATGGGAGACCACCCCAAAGTCTTAGAAACAGGACTGCTGAAGGCATGGGAGGGGGGAGCAGAACATCTGGCAGAGGAGTTTCTGATTCACATGCAGGTGAAGGGAGTATGAAAACTTATATTCCAGGTACTGGTTTTACCATTTCTTAAACACGCTTTTACCCTTAATATTCAAAATACTGTTGCTGAATCCCAAACCTAAGTGCCCCGATCACCTCTCCTGATGTTTCACCTGACAAGCAAATGACAACCGAGGCAAACAATTTAGTTGGCCTCAAAATTATACCGTGCCTATGAATGACGAGATCACTGCTTTGCGATATACTTGTTTCCCTTTAAAATCAGAAGTTGCTAGGTAACCAGCCAAATGTCCAATGCACCAGTTAGGGTCCCCAGGAGTAGCCCAGGCTTGGTTCTGGTGAGACTTGTTAATTTTCTCTTCTTTTTAGATGGAAAGTGACTACCAATCTTTGCACCAGCTCTGTAAGGACCAGGCCCACTACATAAAGGTATTTTACCTGTAGGGGCAATTCAGAGAAGAGGCAGAATTTCTCCAAAGCCATAGGTTCCTTGGTTTCTCGTTAGGCTAAAATCTGCCATTGGGGAAAATGACTTTTATATGGCAGCAACAACAAAACAGATGTATGTTAAGGATTTACCTTGTGCCAGGTGATGGCATGTATGGTACTTTTAAGCTCTCTACATGCAGTATGTTTCTACATTAATTTGTCCAGTAAAACTATGGGGATGCTATTGTTATAAATCAAGAGGGCACTGGGGTTTAGGGGAGTTAGGGAATGTGCTCCGGGAAAGCAACAGCAAGCATCAGAGCTAGGATTTGAATTCAAGCAGAATCCAAAGCAAGAAGTCTTTTTCTTTGCATATATATCCATCTAGTCCACTGTCTCCCAATTTTATTAGAACATTTCCCTACTCATGTGTGCACACTCATGCATGCACCATTTGGAGTATTAGGGTTAGTCTTAAGGAGAATCATCAATGATATCGTAATGAAAATATGGGGAAATTCTTCATTATAACAATTCTTTGTTGTTGTTTCCATGGGAAGAAATACCAGGAAATTCTGAGAAAGATGGAGAAAGAAAAAGAGGTGCTGCTTCTTGAAAAAGAAGTGTAAGTTTGGAAAAATGATGTCCGTGATTGAGGGCAGTGACAGTCTCTCAGCCATCTTGGGAGGGTGCAGTGCTTCTCAGACCGGTTTTTGTTTTTTTCTGGGGTTTTTGATTTTTGTTTTTTGATAGTCCTTTCTCTAAGTGATAAAACTATTCTCTCATGCTTTCTCCTACAATTTTTTTTATTGTGTTACTGTTTACACTTAGATTTGCATTCATCTGGAATGTGTTTCATCTATGGTGTGAGGTAAAGATCAAGATCATGGTTTTCTGTGTGGAGAGCCTATTGACCCAGTGCCGTTTATTTAAGAGAACGTGCATTTTTCAGTGGTGCCTTGTTTTATAAGTCAGGTGACCACACACGTGTGAGAATTTCTGTAGTTTCAACTCAGTATCAGGTTGATGTCAGGATTTTTCTTCATTGACTCTCTTTTCCCTTGAGAATGGACCACATTTTCCTGATATCTCTGTATTTTGAACAGTTATGAGTTTTGAATGTTGAACAGTGAATGCTATCAAGAATCTGAAAAATAAATCATCGATGTTGCATGACTTAGAAAAGCACCTTTCATCAGCCCCCAGATTATGTTATATCATTCTGAGATCTGATTTTTTCACCCAGATTCAAAGCCCAGAACGACTCTTCGCAAATAGTGAAACCTGGGTCAATTCTGGTAGAAACCATCCAAAGCAACATGGTAAGTCTTCCTTGTCCCACACTGGAGTTTTCCTTTCTCCCTTTCACCCCTGGGTTCTCTCTCCTTCTCTCCACATCCTCCTCCTCGTTGTAATAAACCTAGAATTAGGACCTAATGAAGTTCAGTACCTTGTTCCACACTGTGGCCACTAGGAAGTGGCAGAGTCAGGATTGAAACCCAGGTAGCCAGACTCCTGACTCCTGGGTGGCTCCTGGCTCCCCTGCTACATTGCCTCTCTTTGACCACACGGACAGGCACAACTGTGGCTTTTTCTCATTTCCCATAGGAGAAGACCATCATTAAGAAACAGAAGAGAATCTTTTGGTACAGGTAAGTGGTAGAATCTTGGTTTTTACCCAGTGTGGACCACGTTCACTCTGTAGGAGCGAGTGACTTCGTAAGGGCACAAGGAATAAGGATGAATACACCCATGAGCCAGAAAATATCAGGCAGCCCTAGATTTCTCCCAACACTTCTTTCCTTCCTTTCCTCAACACCAGAGTTATGTGGAACTTGGTGGTTGGAAAAAGTAGCTCTTTCTTCAAGATGAAAGCTGCAGGTTGCATTTTACTTTGCATTTCCATTCTTATGGTTCTTGGTATGACCCATTTCTATTTTTCAGATCCTGAACCTAATCATCTCTGCTATCTTCTTTGCTGCGGAGATGGTTCAGGGCTCATTAATTTTCTCAGTTCTTTTATAGTAGGCTGTAACACTCTAGAAAACAAAAATCACCTAAACTCTCTATGCCTTTTCTGTCTTAATTTTTTCAACAAGGGGACTAACTCTGAAATGCTCCATGTAGCACTTGAATGGAGAGCTTCAATTTATGACATTTCAATATTATTAATGACTGAAGGCCTTAGACCAGATTTCAATGTGAAGTTTTCTTGGGAGCACACTAGAAAACAAACCCACGCCTACACACCCACACACTTTATTGTTTAACTTGGTCTCTTTTGACACTTGATGTTTAGAAAAAACCTATCCTAATGGTTTTGCCTGGATGTTCATGTCAGAGATGTCCCGATCTTATTTCAAATTCTAGAACTCCTTGCTATACTAGACCAGAAGAAGACCATTGGTCATCAGACTCATAGGTGTGACAGTCCTGAACATTTTCTGGCAGCCCCCCAAAGGCCTGCCTCGTATGTAGTACCTGGAAAAATCTCCTTTGGCACCTCCAACTTTTTTTCTATATGGACATCTATTCTTTCAGAGGGCTTATATGTCAGGAGAGCCATGTACAATTCCTAACCACTACATCCATCTTCTTCTGCTATCATGTATCCCCTACCCTCATCCTTTGGGTCTCCATCCCCTTATCAGTTTTGTCTGAAGAAAGCAATTCAGTTATTTATGAGTGTGAGCTTCCCCTCCTACAGCTGGATCCTGGTCTGTCCCTGTCCCCCATGCTAACCAAGAATGTCTCTTTGTAGACATTTCAGGTGTCTTGTCTTCATGATCATGATCTTCATTAGGCTGCTGGGCTATGTGCTTTTCCACCTGCAGTACGTAAACCCAGACCTTCTTGTGGATACCCTGCCCATGGTAATGAGCAGGGACACCTTGAAGAGGCTGAGGAAGGTCTTATTTCCCCTCCTCACTCTAGAGGTGGAAGACATTCTACCGCATTAGTCTGAAGTAACGTGGGGGGCTCCACATGGCCCCCAGTGAAGAAGGGGGACATGGCTGTAGCCCTGAGTCGGGGATGGGTCAAGAAGGAAGTAGAAGCCTTGACTTGGACATATGCCCTCTTCATTTCATTCTAGTCCCTTGCTTTCCCTTTGCAGTGGCTCTCTTTTAAATAAAGACTATGTTTGACCAGTGTTCACTGTGTTGGTCTGTGATTTGGTCTGATTCCTGGGGCCTCATTAGACATTCACAATTTCTACCTGTCTTGAGAAGGCTTCCCCCAGGACTTCCTTTCTCTGCTCCATACTGAAGAAAGAGTAGAGAAAAAATCCCGTCTTCATTTGTAACATTCTCCACTTCCTCTGGGGTAGATATAAAGCTATTCAGTTGAGAAATCATGAGGTGGATATAAGGCTTGCTTTCAGTCCTTCCTGAAGTTTTTTATTTTTATATTATTTATATTTTTATATTATTTTATATATTTATATATTTTTAATATAATTTTATATATATTTTATATATATATATAATTTTATATTTCGCTATGTATTATTGGAGTGGATGTCCTAAAAAGTTAACCTTTTTTTTTTAAATGTACACAGATGGTTTAATGTACATAGTACATTCTCAACGGAGAAGAAAATTACCCTAAAATTCAAGTGACATATAAAATATAGTGCATAAGATCAGCAAAACACGATTTTGCACCTAACTATCATTCCTATTTTTTAAATCCTAATTCAAATGCCATCTCCCCCATAATGTCTCCTCTGATCCCTCCGGACCTGAGATAGCTTCACTTGCCTTCTTCCAAATGCTCCTTGCACCTTTGGCATCTCCTTCCTCCTACACATTCCTTAGGTTCTCGCTTTCTGATGACCTTTTGTCCTTTCGAGACCCTCCCTAACACAGGTTTTAACTGCACTTCACTTGCACAGTAACGCCGGAAAGGTAGCGGGCACACCCTACGTTTGCTTTGGCTGTAGACATGACCCTGCTCTACCTTTTCTTTTGGGGTCTGGGGAGGAGAGGGTGAAGGGTCTCATGATGACGCCTTAAAAATTAAACAAAACAAAACAAAACAAAAAAACAACTGGTCAACAGCGCCCTCTTGTGGCCATATAAAAGCTCTTGTGTTTCAGCGGGCTTCCTCCAAAAGGGCAGGAAAGCGATCAGTCAGTTGAAGCAAAAAGATGTATCAGTTGTCACTTTTGGACAATTCCCTCTGTGAGCTTTAATAAGTAAAATTTGTATTCCATCAATTCAACAAGTGATACTCTTCCTTGGATCAGATAGGGATTTTGGCACTGGGATGAACAAAACACACAAAAATCTCTGCCCAGATTCTAGTAGAGGCATATAGAAATATCAGATGATATTGGGTGCTATAAAAAGTTAGGTGGGGGAGGAGGAAGGGAATAATGAGGAGCAGTAGCCACAATGCTCACTTGAAAAGTGAGCAAATCACACAAAACACACAAAACACACAAAAATCTCTGCCCAGATTCTAGTAGAGGCATATAGAAATATCAGATGATATTGGGTGCTATAAAAAGTTAGGTGGGGGAGGAGGAAGGGAATAATGAGGAGCAGTAGCCACAATGCTCACTTGAAAAGTTAACAGGATAGCCAAGACCTGAATGAGATGAGAAAGCCAGGTGGATGGTGGGGGCTTTGGGGGTGGGGAGGTGGTGGTGCAGCTGATAGGGAGACAGCAAGTACGTAGCCTTGACCTTGGAGTGTGCCTAATGCATTTGAAGTTCCTCTGCTGATTCTGCGCTCATATGTAACAGTCTCTTCATTAAATTCTTCACTGGAATCCTCCAAGTTGAATTCTGGTTCCTGCCAGGCCCTTGGCTGATACTGGCCTGGAGAAGCATTTCTTAGGCTGGAGGGTTTCAGCACTGGAGTGATTCCAAGGCTATAGGTATATGAGAAGAAAATGGCTGCAACCGGCCGAGAAGCTTATACTCAGAGTATTACTTCTTGTGCCATCTCCGGTGACTTAACCCCTCCTAAGTTCCTGGAACTCCCAGGTTCTCCTCTGCCCAGCCCCTCCCAGGTAGACATGGGAGCATCCCAACATTCAAGACAGGCTAAGAAATACGAGCTCAGGAAAATAAGGTTACGGTAGCCCCATGCTTGCAGTCAGCGATCCAGCAGAGACTTGGAAGCTTGAAGATGTGTTGGAAATCCATGTTAGGAAGCACAAATGGTCTTCTCTGCCACCCAGGGAGCCTGCCTCCAAAGGGGCCTGGATGGCTCTCCCAAGTCTGGGAAGCAGAAGAGGGGTCACTGTTGCCTTATGGGAGCCGGGCTAAGCTGGACATCTGAGTTCCAGCAATGGCGAGCTTACCACCCCCCCACCCCAAATCCATCAGTTTCTGAAAGATTTTAACAAACTCATACAAAGCACCTAGCACAACCGAAGGTCCTTGGTGGGTATTCAGCCGCCATGAGTTTCCATTCCCTTACATGAGATAAAACTGTCTAGTAGTTAATCTTAGTTCTGTCTTATAAAGCCACACAGTAAAATAACGGCTTCTGTCACATTTTAGTCACTAAAACGGAGCAGCCTTCTGTTCTCCAAATGAACATTCCGCAGGCCTTCAAGCTGTCACATGACATGGCCTCTAGAATTGTATTATCTTATTTACCCTTCCCTGGACTCCTACCGAGCTGAACAGAAGAGGACAGATGAGGTCTGACTGACCAAGTCCAGTAGCTCTCTTCTGGGGTGGCGGGGGCAGGAGAGGAGAGTGAGAACCTGCAGCAGGTTCTGTGCTGTGCTGAGTGTTGGGAGCTCGACATGGGGCTCACTCCCACGACCCCGAGACCATGACCTGAACTGAACCCAAGAGTCAGTCGCTTAGCCGACTTCACCACCCAGGTGCCCCCCAGCCGAGATCCTTAACCTTTTAGAACATGCATCATCTTACTCTACATCTCCTCTGCGTTGTATTTGTGCATATTAAAAGATAATATTAAGTGCAGGATTTACTATGTGTCTCATTAAATTTCATTTTGTTGGTTTGATTGCTTCACCTTAGTCTATTGCAATCATGCAAAACCCTAATTCTATGAAGGAATAAACTAGTCTGTTCACAGGGACAGGGACTCCTGGTAGAGTAGAAACTGCTGGAGCACGGAGGCTTGGGTGTGCAATCTCCTTTGGCCTTGTAATCATTGTTGACCCGAGGCAGCTGATTAACCTTTCCTTTAAGGTGGCTAATCATTCTCTCCGCCAGGAGCCCGCTACAACAGCTGCACATTCTTTCAGTCCTCTGAAATGGAATTTCTTTGGGTCTGGAGGCTTGAATTCAATTAAATGGATTAGGTACTCTCCTTACATCCTCTCGCCTCTCTTAAAACTTAATTACCTATTAACTATTTCAGACTATCCTTTTTATCATGCAAAAGATCAATTTCCTTGATAGGGAAGAGTGAGGTGAAATAGGACCCTTATCTATGTACATTATACCTCATGCTCTACCGAGTGGCCTATCTCTTTCATTTCTCCTGTTCCAAACACAGCATTGGAAATGCCTCTTTTAATATCTTTTGCCAGCCTCAGTGTTTTCTTGAAAAAAAGCACTGAAGGGGCGCCTGGGTGGCTCAGTGGGTTAAGCCTCTGCCTTCGGCTCGGGGCAAGATCTCAGGGTCCGGGGATCGAGCCCCGCATCGGGATCTCTGCTTAGTGGGGAGCCTGCTTCCCCCTCTCTCACTACCTGCCTCTCTGCCTACTTGTGATCTCTCTCTCTCTCTCTCTCTCTCTGTCAAATAAATAAACAAATAAATCTTAAAAAAAAACAACAACACTGAATAAGGAGTCAAGCCTTAGACCCTGGTTCCAGATTTTGTGCTACTTCTCTGATTTTACTTTCAGGGCCCAAGGTTGATTTCAGGGTGCTTTCTAAGATCATTCACTGCACAGTGAATGTACTGGAAGGCAGAGGGGAAGAAAGAAGGACTAATTCAAGAAATAAGCAATAAACCATGCTCTCAAAGACTCTTGAACTGGTAACAGATTCCAACACTCAATATTAAGGTTACAGGTTACTCCAAAGCTTCTCTGGTGTATAAATGCTGGCTTAATTGGAGGCTCAGAACTATCAACAGCACATTT
Source organism: Mustela lutreola (assembly GCF_030435805.1). Lineage (NCBI taxonomy): Eukaryota > Metazoa > Chordata > Mammalia > Carnivora > Mustelidae > Mustela > Mustela lutreola. The sequence goes on from NC_081296.1 coordinate 60,842,634, forward strand.
ATTGATCATCTACTGTCTTGCAGACATCGTGCTGGATACTTCCATACGGTTTCCATTTCACAGTTTGGTGAATTGCCTGAGATTCTCCAGTTAGCAAACGGCAGAACCAGGATCATGGGCCACCTCTTGACTCCTCCAGGACAGTTGCCTTTCGTGTTTCATGACGTCCTCTTCAACTCCAGTATCAGTCTGCTAATTAGTAGAACTACTGAATCCATCATTGGAATCAGTTACTTATTTTCCTCTCTCTTTTATGATTTGTTTAAAGTTACGACAGAGATCCAGTATCATTCCAGTCACTGTGTTAAATTTCACTCTGGAGCTCCATTATAGCTCTAGTTTAATGATTAAAATTAAAAATGCCTTGGTTAATGCTTTATGAAGACACTCTGGCCCATCCATACCTTAGTCTGAACACAAGGCGGGAGAACTGGATTTTACTGGGGGGAGCTGAAAGCAGTATTCAGGCCACAGCCACCTGCAGGCGGGTGAGCGTGTTGAATTGAGGGTGACTCCACCAAGGGCAGCTTTGCCTGGAGTGGCTCTTGAGGAGTGCATATAAAAACCTTTGGTTCTCACACATGAGAGTGACATGTCACAGCTGTTAGAATTACAAAATTGGACTTAGAGGGAATCCAACCCATCCCAGGGGTGCCACTGTCCCCTGCCAGGTTGCTCTTTGGCAAAACTCAGTTGAAATGTTCATGGTGGGTCTCTTCCCCCACACTCCATGTACTGAAATCCCTGCCTCGGAGCCATGGTCCATACCCCCTGTGTGGGGGTGCCAGTTTGAAAGAACAGCATTAGTTGGTCCCTCTGGGAGTTCAGTGAGTTTGAATCCTGAAAGGCTTTACAGTCCCTGAGCTCAAGAGCTGCTGGCTCCGTGGCAGAGCCCATGAATGGGCAGGCGCTGCTCCCTCCACTTGCTTGAGCCAGAGGAAGGCTTTCCCTTGCTGCTCTCCTCATGGCTCTCAACCGGCAAAGCTGTCCTCGTGTGCAGCCAGCAGTCTGTAGGAGTCTGACCCCCTGCTTGGAGTTGGGGCTTCTTTTTCTTCTGGGAGGTTTGTTGGCAGGTTGGTGGTGAAGCCTGGGTCTAACTGGAAGCTTTTTGGATCCTGAATTTCTCAGCCCCACTGAGCTAAGTCACAGAAAAATGAAAAAGCTGTGATTTGGGGCAGTTATGAGGAGAATGACAATTTGGGGGTGCTGAGATGGAGTGGATCAAAAATGGCAGTGAAGGACGACAGGGCAGCATGGCAGAAGAAAGTCCAAGAGGGTCTGATGGGGAAGGGAATGGATTTCCTGGCTACAGATCTTTTCTTTTGCTCGGATTTTCCTGCTGCAAATACAGGTGGTTAGGAGATTCTTTACCTTCCAGGCCAGGCTAACCTGGAAATATATTTGCATTCAACTTTAAACAAAATCACATCAGTACTGCCTTCTGGAAATAAGAGGTAAATCTGAGATTAAATGGTGAAAGGTCTGCCAGCCTCTCCCGGCAGGGTGTTGAGTTTCTCTGATCTAGGAAACTGATGAGTCAACATAAGCCTGGAGCCTAATGTACCAGTGACTTCCTAGGAAAGAGGAAACCTACTTTTCTGCAAGGTTTTGTCCTACTGAGAAGATTACCATTGAACAAACTTACAAGAAAAAAATGCAGTTCACCAAATTTTAATGTCCCTCCTACCTGCACTACTGTTCTGGGAAAAACATGCACAACAGAACTGTGTATTTTATTATATAATGCCCACCTGGAAAGAGTTGAAATAGTTTATGATCTATTGGTCAAAGAAAAAAGAAAGTACTCAGTAACTGTATATGCAAGGAAGAATGGAGTACCAGGAAGAGAATATAGAGTGTCAGGGAAGCTCAAGAAGAGAAAGAAAAAAAAGGAAGAAAGGAAGGAAAAGAGAGAGAGAAAGAGAGAACAAAAGGAAAAGAGAGAGAGAAAGAGGAAGGAAGGAAAAGAAAGAACGAATAACAAGAACAGGAAAGAACGAATCGGGAAAGCATCATTTGATATAAACGTTGATAGGTAGTATTTCAAACCATGAAGATAGAGAAGGAAGAGCTTCCTGACTGAGGGGAGGAGAGGAATGATAATCCAAAAACTCCCCCAAGCTTTTAAATAGACTAATCTAAACCTCCCAGGGAGAGCATAGAGCTACACTAATCCTTTGAATTTTGAAAGAAAATTCTCCAAGGGGAGAAATCTTAACAGCAGTTTACTTGATTACTAATTGTTCAAGAGACATCATTAATTATTCACTCATATTTGGCATGCAAGAAATAGTTCAAAATGGATTCAATAAACTTGCGTCTCCAATGGATTGGATATTGATGGGATTAGAGCGAGAGGAATGGACCAGATAATGGTGAGGTCCGTCTATTGGTTTGCAAACTGGCCACCATACACAGAAGGCAAGGAAAGATGGAGGAAAGAGTCAGGCCCCTCTAGGTAGGTAGGGGTCTAGTTTAAAAAGCAAGGGAACTCAGGTATGACATTTGCTAAATGAGTAGATCTCTTCAGCTGCTAGAGAACTTAGCTAGGTTCTGTGAAGTATTCCATCCAGATGATCTCAACAACACATGACTCTCTCAACTCTATGTTCTTCTTCTTCTTCTTCTTTTCTTTTTTTTTTTTAAGGGTGGTTGCTAAATGAGTAGATCTCTTCAGCTGCTAGAGAACTTAGCTAGGTTCTGTGAAGTATTCCATCCAGATGATCTCAACAACACATGACTCTCTCAACTCTATGTTCTTCTTCTTCTTCTTCTTCTTCTTTTTTTTTTTTTAAGATTTTATCTCTTTGACAGAGATCACAAGTAGGCAGAGAGGCAGGTAGAGAGAGAGAGAGGAAGGGAAGCAGGCTTTCCACCGAGCAGAGAGCCCGATGCAGGGCTCTATCCCAGTACGCTAAGATCATGACCTGAGCCAGAGGCAGAGGCTTATAATCCACTGAGCCACCCAGGTGCCCCAACTCTATGTTCTTCTTGAGGCAGCTTTTAGTATAGGGAAAGCACATTCCAAGGACAGGGTGTGAGGAGCCACCAATCGCCCAGTGGACCTCATGGGTCATCGAGTGGTCGTGTTCTCTCAATACCTCTTCCAGCACCATCCCAGGTGAAACTTCCTAAATTCTTAAAACTTTAAGGCCGTTTAAAGAAATACCCAGACCAAAGTGAAACACAGTAAAGGAAAGAAAAAGAGAATATTTTGTGCGCCTAAGGAAGAAGCAGCTACTTATTTCCTTTACTCCAGAGTCTCAACCTTAGTAATACATTAGGATCACCTAAGGATATTTAAAGATCTTGCTGCCCCAACGCCAGATTGATTTCACTTAGGGTCACTGATATTTTTGAAAAGCCCCTGTTCCCGCCAATCCCCCACTGCAGGTGATTCCAATATACAGTCTAGGCTAAGAATTGCTGCTCTGAAAGTGTCTAGAGTAACCTCCAGACTCCTCGGGCAAAGAAGAGAGAGTGGCAGGGAGAGCTTATTTCCAAATTGGGAAAACAAGGGAGAAGAGACGGAGACAGACATTTCTAGGCAGGAAGAGAGTTCACTTCAATATGAAATCACCTATTCTGATTGTTCTTTCATCATATTTATAGCTGCTTTGGCAAATTTCCAAATCTTTGGGTTTACATTTGCTCTCACCTCCCTTGCCTTGATAAGAAAACTCTCTTCACATGTCGAGTCCTTTGTCGTCCACGGAAAGAGGATAGCAATTAGGATAAAGCGACAATGTGCCCCTTTCCAGATGTGTGAGGAAGGATCATGGCCTCACCAAGATATCCATATCCTATCCTCTGGAGCCTGTAAATATGTGCTTCACAGGAGACTCTGCAGATGTGATTAAGGATCTTGCGATGGAGGATTATCTTGTATTTTCTGAGTGTGCCCAGCACTCAGGGTTGTTACAAGCGAAGGAGGAAAGGAAAAGGGTCCGCTGGAGGAGATAGGAAGACGGAGGCAGAAGTCAAAGCAATGGAAGATGGAAGGAGGCCGTGAGCCAAGAAATGCATGCAGCTTCTAAAAACTGCTGGATATTTTTAAAAAAGATTTTATTAATTTATTCGACAGACAGATCACAAGTAGGCAGAGAAGCGGTCAGAGAGGGGGAGGCGGGAGCAGGGTCCCTGCTGAGCAGAGAGCCTGATGCGGGGCTCGATCATGACCTGAGCCAACCTGAGCTGAAGGCAGAGGCTTTAACCCACTGAGCCACCCAGGCGCCCCATTGCCGGATATCTTAAAAACATTATCCTACTTAATCCTCCCAATAAACCCTGTTCTATAGGTCTTTTGTTGCCCCTTTTATAGATGAAGAATCAAAGACTCTGAGGGTTAAGACTGGTATTTCTTAGAATCTAAAATGTCATGGGCCCCTGAGTGGCATAGTCAGTTAAGCCTCTGACTCTTAGTGTCAGCTCAGGTCATGATTTCAGGGGTGTGAGATCGAGCTCCAAGCTGGCCTCCACACTCAGCCCGGAGTGTGCTTAAGATTCTCCCTCTCCCAGAAGAATAAATGAAACAGGATGGGATTGGGAGGGAGACAAACCATAAGTGACTTTTAATCTCACAAAACAAACTGAGGGTTGCCGAGGGGAGGGGGTTTGGGAGAAGGGGTTGGGATTATGGACATTGGGGAGGGCATGTGATTTGGTGAGTGCTGTGAAGTGTGTAAACCTGGTGATTCACAGACCTGTACCCCTGGGGATAAAAAATATATGTTTATAAAAAATAAAAAAATTATAAAAAAAAAAAAAAAAGGATTCTCCCTCTCCTTCTGTCCCTCACTCACGCCCTTAAAAATAAATACACAAGTCTTAAAAAAAAAAAAAAAAAAAAGGAAGAAGAATCTAATAGGTCACTAATTATTAGATGCATCATTATATTAGGTTCCACTAGGAAAAAAAAAGTTAAACTATGTGTCATCAACACACGATTTCTAGTTCTATTTAAAAAAAATCAGAAAATAAATGAGATACGATCTTCCATGTGATAACTGCTACATTGCTTTGTAATAAAAAAATCAAGTGTTAAATTCTTTAAAACCTGTTTTACCTTAAAAAATTCCTCTTTGGGGACCTTAAAGCTTCATTCACCTGTGAAGCTTTAGTAGGTGCCCCTTCTTTTTACTTTTTAATGTGATTTCTGAAGATTAAAAATTACCTACATGTCTCGCATTCTGTTGCTATTGGACAGCATTGCCTTAAAGCATGTGGATAATCTGCCTATTAGGTAAAGCAGTACAATTCTGGAGTTACAGAGCTATTTTGTGCTTTTTCAAAGAAGAAAGGATGTTGCGCACAAAATCTACAAGATCCAGGCAGGGTGGGATGCGTGTGGTTGTGTTGTTGGAAGAGGAAGGGGTCAGGGCAAGATGCACATTTAGGTATGACACTTTTTAATTTTTTTATTGTGGTAAAATGGATATAATGTAAAGTTTACTATTTTAACCATTTTTAAGTGTATAATTTGATGGTATTACGTGTATCCACAGTGTTGTGCAACCATAACCCTATTCGTCTCCAGAACATCTTCATTTTCCCCAATTGAAATACTGTACCCATTAAAGAACTCCCCACTCTCTCCTGCTAGCCGCTCATAACCATCCTTCTACTTTTTGTCTCTATGAATTTGACTACTCTAGATATCTCATATGAATGGAATCACACATGTGTCTGACTTATTTCACTTAACACAATGTCTTTGAGTTCATTCATTCATTTTTAAGGATGAATAATATTTCATCCTATGTTTATACCTCATTCTGTTTATCCAGTTATCTGCTCAGTGATGCAGTGTGTCACTTTGCACTTGCTATGTTACTTATAATTGCTCTACTTTTGATGAAGAACTTTAGCTCTGATTTATCTCATTTTCTTTTGTTGTGTCTATTGGAAGACTTATGACATAGGGGCTCTTAATTGATCCCTTTTAATGAATTGTGCTTCTCAGAGCTATTTACAAACTGGACAATTTTTAGAAGAACCAGGAGCATACATTCCCTGCCATAAAATCAATAGATTTTTGACAAGTTAGAAGAAACTGTTAGCAAATAATTTGGCACAAGATCACCCAGACAAGACAGTCCTACTGGGGTGCTGCAGTTCCGTGACAGGATATAAGACTAGGAACTCAGTGCTATTCTACTATAATATTTATCCAGTGGCTCCTGCCTACATCCTTGGGATTAGTAGACATTCTACAAGGTTACTTGGGTCTAGTGAATCTGTGCATACCAAACCAAAATCCTTTCCTCCTACAATGTCTCTCTGGTGTCCTATGTTAACAAAGATTAACCCTTGGGACTGGCAGAGAAAAAATATTTGAGGATCCATGATCTATTTTCACAGTGTAGGCAGAAAGGATGAATTTGAAGCCAAGAGTCAATCACCTGTAAGTGGCACAAAAATCTAATGGACGGTGGAGTAAGACCTACACAAACCACCGCAAGCCAGGTGACCTTACTCACACATGCAGGAAGGGAAGGAGGTTGTCAGAATGGAAGGTTGAAGGGTCCAGTGATATGTAAAGGAATGGTTGTTTTTTCGAAGACCCCCAAAGATGCCTTGGTGACCTGAAATGAATGAATAGGAGAACTCTGGCTCCAGTAAGCCAAAGTGTTTAACAGTGTTATAGGAGAAAGATCATACAGTCCATCTCCCCTGCGCAGGGGTGAGGCCATATATGTTCTTTCAACAAACGTTTAATGATCATCTACTATGTGCAAAGACTACTCTAGTCACCAAGGAGACATGGTAAACCAGGCAGTACCTCACCCTTACAAGAAAACAAGACAATGAATAAAAAAAACAGAACAACAAACTAGTAACAATACAGCAGAGAATCAAAAATTTAAAACAGATATGAAGGGCAATACCCAGAAAACACTCCAGATGATGTTATAAAATGTAACAGGGTAGAAGGGTCAGCTGAATTAGATAGGGTACACTGGAAATGTTGCTCTGCTGGGGTGACACTCAAATTGAGAACTAAAGGATGAGACAGAGCTAGGTAAGCAAGGAGCCTGGGGAAAAGCATTCCAAGAAGAGAGAAGAGTAAGGGCAAAGGCCTTGTGGTGGAAATCCCTGGCTTTGTGAAGAGTGGTACTGGAAGGAAGAGAGAGATGGGGGTAGATGGGGTGGCCAGGGAGTGCAGCATTTCTGGTCAAGAGCTGGAGTGTATGAAGGGCCATTTCACATCCTTGTAGCAGGCAGAGGCTCTGATCCCTAGGATCCCATAAAGAGAAAGAGAAATCATCGATTACCCTGTCTTTAAATATCCTTGAGACACTTCAGCACAGGTAGTGTGATAGGTGACTGTATAGATTAGGTTAAGCTGCAGCCTAAAATGTGAATGCAGCTGGCCTGGAGAGTCAGGTAGCATTGAATCAGAAAGTGTATGCTCAAAAGGCAACAATTAGATGCACTTCTCTTATCTATTAATCAATACCAGAAGCTTGGGTAATGAAATGAATTTTTTTAATGAGATGAATTTCAAAATGAGTTTTATCTATAAAATTTGTGGCTCATTATTAATATGTTGGAAGTTAGGAAGCTGGCTCTTACTGGTGAAATTAAGAGTGTGCAATTTTGCAGAATGGCCAAAATATTTTTAATCTATTCCCTGTTCATGCATGAACAGAGAGTCTAGGAATTCAATGAGGTATGTAGGCTGTAACTTATGCATGAACTCAAGATTCATTCCTTTTTATAGCCACTGAGGATTGCTAATCCATGCCTACCTCCAACATTTTAGTGACTACTATTTTTGCTGTTGCTGTTGTGAAAAAGAATCTAAGAGAGTTTGCATTACTAAATTGGCTTATATCCATTTGCAACACATTTCCCTAGTGACAAAAAACTGACAGCAGAACAATTGGGTGAAAGCAACCTTCTCAAAAGACAGATGAGGATTCTAGATTTCAAATTTGAACATGGCTAACTGCATGAGAACATGCACATTTCCTGCAATTATCAATAAGCTCTTTAGTATGAGGGAAAGACCATCCCAGAATGGAAAGGGATATGGCATGAGCACAAAAGTCTAGATAAGAGGCTCTAACACCTTTTCAAAAGGCTTCTATTATGAAGAGAACTGGAACTGACACTTCGGAGGGGTGGGCAGAAGTGTGGACCTGTGAAGAGTTCCAGAAGTATGGACAGTGTTCTTTCCAACCATCCCCAGGAGTCTATGCTCCTAGAATTTGGGACTGTGAGCAAATATCAGACCAGGCCCAGCTCTCCAAGACATGAAGGAAAATACTATCTTCATACTCACTCCCTTCTAACTCACCAAATAAACAAGAATTTATTTGTGACAATATCTGTAATATCTCCCATTCTTAAAAATTTTTCTACAAAGTTCTTTTCAATCATGTGTTATAGTAATTAAAAAAAAAAATAGACCAATGAGGAAAGTCAATATTACACGTGGAAAAAGTTAATTCCAGAAGGGTAAGTGGAAATTATGGAATTAGAATTCATATTCTTTTCATGGCACACCTGTAGAAGGCCAGGAAAAATGACTGGGACCCAAAGCCAATACTCCCTGAGATACTGTAAAGTGAAAGGAATAAAAATCTGTGGAGGCCTTGAGAATGTGCCTCAAAGACCTTAATTAAGGGAACTTAATAAATCAAGGACCCAAGTTCTGAACAGATTTCCATACTCTATCCCCTTTTCCTGCTCATAAGAGGAATACTAGAGCAAGTCTCTTCTTGGAGACAGGACTATTCTGATAGGCAAGGTTGGTTCAAGGACTCTGGATATCCCTGCAGACCCTCCCTTGGGCTGCCTGGCAGTCTAGGATCCTTTCACCCAGCTTTCCTTCCCTATTCCTTTAGCTGTGGTCAAACTGGCCACAGTTTGGCTGATTGTTCTCCCAGACTTTTCTGGCTACCTCCCCATTTTCTCTCATAGGCATGTTACCTAATAATACTTTCGCATGTTTAATCGCATCTTAGTGTCTGCTTCTTGGAGGACTTGGACACACAATTTTTTCTACCATATTCCTCCAAATATTTTAAATGGGAAGACAGATATAATTAATTCAGAGCTAGTTCATTCTCTCTTAGACCTGGGGGGGGGGTCCCACTGAAATCTGAGTGAAAATGTTTATTTTGGAAGTAGACGTATCTTTGGTGATCCCAATCTGAGGTTTTTAAAGTCTAGTATGTGTCCCTCTTTTAGAAATAAGAATGCAATCTACCTAGATATAAATTGTAATTCTTAGAAATCTTGAATATCTGCAGAGATATTTAAAATGCCCTCCAGGTATAACACAACCACATCATTATTTTCATAAAGCAAATCTCCATAGCAGTCACCCAAGTTTTAGTTTATACACACATACAAAATTAGATATGAATGAGATTTTGGGAACCTTTTGTTCTAGCTTTCCTCTTCCCCTCCCCTCACCACCACTTTTTTCTCAGAAGGGAAAATTCAGGCCCAGATGGAATAAAGAGCTTGCCCAAGGGTTCACATGCTGTTGGTTCAGAGACTAGTTCTGACACAGGTGCATGAACGCTCAGCCCTGAGCAGTGCACCCCTCTCTAATGCTTCTGGCTGAATGAGCCTCTGGGCAATGGATCAGCATTTCAGGGAAGATCTGCTCCACATTTTGAATGACCCCAGGTAAAGCTGGAGACAGTAATGACAGCAAATGTATTATTAAGTATTACTGGGACTTGAATTCTTGTTCAATCTGTCTTGACAATTGCTGCTTGGCCTTGTGTCATTCCTGTGGTATCTCTGGATCTTAGTTTCATCTGTAAAATCTTGGTGTCAAACTCAGTGATTATCAAAGTCCTTTCCACTCTTACATTTGGTGTCTGTCCTTGGCCGACATCATGGGGAAAAGGGTTGCCAAATGACTGAATGCAGAGTACAGCCAAGTGAAGTCATGGAGCCAAAGAATATCTGATTCTTACACTTAAGATAAATATCTAAGTTTTAAAGAAAATTAAAATGGTGATTTCAATGCTGTCTATACAGCACCCCAGGATACACAAGCACGCAATGAAAATATCCCCAAATGACCAAAGTAAGTTAACCTCAAACCGAAAAGATTTTGCTCTATTCTTTCCTACATAGCAAATTCTCCAACAAATCCTGTCTGATAGTCATAAATTACAAATAACCTATTAATCCACTGGCCTCTTCAAATGTCACCTCCTACGAGAGTTAACCTTGGCTTCTTATGATCATTTAAGAATAAAACTACTATTGCATGATTTGAAAATGTCTGAAAATGTAAGCGGTGCTTTTGCCCGTGTTCGTGGAGAAAATCCATTTGATTTCATCTGTAATTGTAAGTTCTGTGCTGTGTTTTAATTGCCATATTTTCTGCCTTCTCTTTTCTTGTCCCCAGGACAAGAATTTAGGTTGTTTACGAAAGATTTGAAAAACTATTGTGACAATCTTCTCAAACAGTGCCCTGTGTGAGATTGTACTGTTTGCTCTCCCCCGGGCCTCTCAGCCAACCATCACCCATTGCTACCTGCTCTGGAGTGGGGCCTGTAGGAACTGCATCTGTAGAGCTCCCCTGTTTTCAGACAGGGCCAGCCAATGTGGAGCACCTGTACCTGATAAGGAGAGAGGAAAGTGAGAACAGGGTAGTGATTCTCATGGCCGCTCTCTGAGAGGTTACCTTCACCCAGCTGTCCCACGACCAGGACAGAACCACCCAGCCCTGCTCTTCCCTGGTCCTGGTCAACTTCTGCCTCTGACTCAGATGTGTAGAGAACGAAGTGATCCACTGGGCTGAGCAGTTAGCAGATCTTAACTGAATTTTGCCAGAGCATTTCTGTGACATAGTGGAAGAGAAGCCCGGAGGAGGAATAGAAGTGGGGGGCACTGTTGGCTATGGAAGAGGAAAGAGAGGGAGAGATTCCAGGGGAGTCTTTTTAAATTTTTTTTTTAATTAAAGTATAGTTAGGGCACCTGGGTGGCTCAGTTGGTTAAACATCTGCCTTCAGCTCTGGTCGTGATCCCAGTTTCCTGGGATCAAGCCCCATGTCGGGGGTCCCTGCCCCATGGGGAGCCTGCTTCCCCCTCTCCCTCTGCCTGCTGCTCCCCCTGCTTGTGCTCTCTCTCTCAAATAAATAAATGAAATCTCCCCCCCAAAAATTGAAGTCTAGTTGACACACAGTGTTACATTAGTTTCAGGTGTATAACATCCTGGGGGAGTCTTGAGGAAAGGTTTTGGTTTTTTGGCTACAGATTTAAGAATGTTTATATGGCTGAGGGGAAGACAAGCACAATTGGACTGCTTGTAGATAGATACTATCAAAGGCATGGGTTGGGAAGGGATGCCTTTGACTTGAACATCTGGGGTTTTTAAGGAAAGATGTTATGGGGACCATGTTCATAAAAATACCATTAAGTGTCCGTGTGTAGGGGAGTTGATGGAATTATTCCTGGGAATTTCTATGCTTTCTAGGAAAGAGGATGCTAAAGTCAAGGAGATAGAGGAGGCACTTTGAGGAAAATGAATGAAGTTTGGCCTCTGAGGTGAATGGGAGGCCAAGTTGCCAGGGACAAGCAGGTCTTAGATGGCTCAGCTAAGACTTGTTGCGAATCGAAGTGAACACGGATGAAGGGGCTGCGTTCTGTAGAACAGGTGTAGAGATGAACAGGTATAAAACAGAAGGTGGGATTGATCTGGCTTTGTGGGTCTTACCTGGTGGTTGCAGGGAAAGCATAAGGAGTAGAGGTACTGACAAGAGAATGGAGAGAGGGATCCAGATTTAGTGATGAAGGATAGTGTGATAACCAGAAAAGGAGAGGGTAAGGATTTCATAGGGGCTTTGTGAGGATTAAAGGTGATAGTCAACATAGAAAACTTTGTCAGGAACTCTGCACACTGGGTCTGTAACTGTACTCTACTTATGAGCTAACAATTTAGCCTGCCACAGGATGCTGGCAGAAGACATGGACTCCCGGGCCAGAAATAAAGAACTTTAGGACTCACAGCAAAAGCAGTAGCCAGAGTCTCATGCTCATTTTCACTGGTTCTCTACGTTCCCCAAGTCTCATGGGGGCAATACAAGGCCTGTGATAGACACCCACATACACATGAGGTTCAATTACAGGAGAGGAACACTAAGTGTGGGAATTTATCACTTTCTTGTAAGCAGAAGCAAACCTGCTGTTTGTCCGGGGGGAAGACATTGCTCATACCTCAAGGTCACTTGCTAACACGACTCTGAAACAGCCTGTCTGAAGAGGGGTCAGAACCTTGCATTCTTTGCAAGAAACCACAGGCATGTACAGACAGAGCAGACTGCCGGGCACACGGGCAGATTGCCTCTTCTAACAAGCAGAGTGTCTGGCAGATAGTGGGTTTTCAACAAATATTAGCCACAATTGATGATCATGATTCATGATTAAGTTGAATCCTAGTTGAAATTCTGGGAAGGTAAATGCTGGAGTCAAAGATCTACAGTCAGGGACACAGATATCTCACTAGCACTAAGAGACTTGATACCCAGCAAAATGAAAACTCTGGAGTATATGACTTATTTATAGATAAGATGCAAAGAAAATAAGAACTAGAAGTCTGACTAAATTTATTATAGAAAATTATTCTTTTTAATATTGCATAAATACAAAATATGGAAGTGGTGTTATGGGATGAGCTATCACAGCTGCTAACTTAGGAAATGTGTGGGTGAGCCCTGGCAATGCCAAGGCCGACTGCTCCATCCCGGAAACCTGGAGGGAACTGGACAATTGAGAACATAGCTACTGGTTGGGTGTGCCAACACTGTTGCCGAATGAACTTGGGTAGACTCCTTGCAAAAGCAGCTAATAAATCAACAGATGATGGTTTGGAAAAAAGAAAGGGAGAAATTTATTTCCAGTGCCAGCAGCTGGGGGAGGAGGCACAACCAACATCTCCACTGGCAAGATGGACACACAGAGTGTTATAAGAGAGGTTCAGGGAGCACGTACAAGTGAGTAGGCAGGGAGCACGTGATCCCTGGTGGGGGGTCGGTGTGTGTTCAGGCCATGATCATGGGCAGGGAATGAGACGTCTGGGGATGGTGTTCTAGGCATTCTGTTGCCAAAAGGGCTTTTCTGGTCTGGGGGTGAGAATGTTCTGATCATTGCAAAACATCTTTGTCAATGCCTCAAGAAAGTACAGTAAGAAATGAGCACAATGGGTTTTAGCTAGAGCATGAGTTAGGTAGCCTTATCTATTCCTGATTTTAATTTTTCGGGTCTAGAGCTGAGCAAGAGGGCTTGCTGACCGTAGAACACAGAATGAAATGGCTCAAGGAAACCGAAATATGGTCCCATTTCTGAAGACAGAATGAGCGAGTGTGAGGTACAGAGAAAAATCTACAAAAGTGGCTAAGAAGGTAAATCTTCATCATATAGCACTTGCCTAAAAAGTCAAAGGGGGACAACTGGATATGCAAAACTAGAGAAAAAGCTTCCAGAATAATTCCAAAGTCAAGGGAAGGGACACAAATGACTTCCCTGGACAACTAAAATAAGATCTTTTATGATCTATGATTTAATTTGAAGGTTTTATAAAAACAGACACACCGCTTTTAAACCCAACCACTAGCTCCTTTTTCTTAAATTTCCTCTCCAATTTCACAAGATGGTAAGGATCCTCTCTACTCTGCTACTATAAATTGGCCTTGTCTGTTACTTTTTCTTGTCCCTTACTCTCTTAGGTCAGTATCTTTATGAGATTGAGAAGGTGTCTCAACCAGAGAGGAGCTTCCTTACAATTAAATAGTCAATGAAACCATTATCTTTTATGTGCTCTGATATTTATCTTTTTTTAAGATTTTATTTATTTATTTGACAGAGACACATCTAGAGAGGAAACACAAGTGGGGGAGTGGGAGAGGGAGAAGCAGGCCTCCCGCTGACCAGGGAGCCCGATGTGGGGCTTGATCCCAGGACCCTGAGATCATGAACCGAGCCAAAAGCAGAGGCTTAATGACTGAGTCACTTAGGCACGCTGTATTAATCTTAATTGAAGGGCCATTTTCTCAGGCTCTTTGGATGAGAACATTGGTTCTGGAGGTACTGGGAAATGGGTTTTTTAACACTGTAAAATTGTCCCTCCCTAATGCTCCCTCCATCTTAAGCAAATATTCAGGGTCTATACCTTAGTGCAGTCCATAACTACTGATGTAAAGTTACTCAGGGTTTTTCTTTTTAACTACAATTGAAAAACCATTTTTCAAAAAGAAAAAAACAAAGCACAAAAACAACACAGACTTGAGCCTAGCTTCACTCAGTTGAGTCAAATTGCGGCACAACTGTTCCCTTAAGTTTCCCATTCTGGCCTAAGTGACTTTATTTCTGATTAGCAAGTTGGGGCCATCTCCAGAATCTGGTCTGTGAAGGATGTGGGACACTCGACTTCAATTTCAACTGGATTTGCTACCTCAGCTGGGACATGGATTGAGGGTGTGGTCAGGTGCCCTAGGCTTTAGGGCTGGAGGGACAATTTTACCAGATTTATCTCCAGGCAGATCCCAGGTTCCTGAGGGTTAAAAAACGCAGCACCTTCTCCTAGAGACATCATTATGATGTCAAAGGGAGAGGAAGATGGAGTGACCCTGACTATCAAGATAAAAATTTTTGAGGGGTGCCTGGCGGGCTCAGTTGGTAGAGCACGTGACTCTAGGTCTTAGGATCGTAAGTGCGAGCTAAGATCTTAAAAAAATAAGTCAAAAAATTTTTAAATTAGAATGAAATCTTTTACCTACTGGTAAAAGTTCAATGGTAAGACTTTGTATCTACACATATATGAGAGGCTTATTTTTAGGAAATTTCAGCCTGCTATTAACTTTATGTAAAGGCCACTTTTTAAAAAAATTTTATTTATTTTTTAAATTTCTTTTCAGTGTTCTAGAATTCATTGTTTTTGCACCACACCCAGTGCTCCATGCAATACATGCCCTCCATAATACCCACCACCAGGCTCACCCAGTCTCCTACCCCCTGCCCCTCCAAAACCCTCAGACTCTTTTTCAGAGACCATTTGTTGATGTGGGCTTTTTAAAAATTAATAAGCCTCCCCAGCCATTTCTTCCAAGAACTCAGATTATAAGAACTCTTTTTATTTTTGCTTAATCTCTTTAATTTGCCTAAGATAAGGCAATTAGCTTATTGAGGGAAATTGCTGGAAAAAAAAAAAAGGAGCTTCCTGTGAGAAACTAATAAACCTCTCCACCTCTGCTGTTTTTTTTTTTAATTGTAAATATATTTATATCAAGATAGGGTCTTAAGTCCTTATCCTTGTTTTATATAAAATGAATTGCAGAAAGCTACCTTAAACCAATTAGATACAAAAATCCCTAAGAGAAAGGAAAGGAAATTCCAAGGGTGAAGACTCTCTTCCTATGGAGTAATCTCTTCTCCTCCTCTCATACTCTAGAATTGTTTAAGATAGTGTTATTCACTTCATGTGCCCCCTGGCCAGGAGCCAGTGAGTCTCTCTGCCAGCACAGGTGCCAGATGGGCAGACCAGGGAAGATTAAAAAAATCCAGAGACTAGCAGAGACATCTGGTCACCTTAGTCCTACCTCCACTCCAGGTGTGAACTCACTTGGTTTTGTTTTAATCCTTTGAGGCATAATACTTAAGAGATGGTGCCACAAAATAATTGCATTTCTGTTAATAATCACATTTAGTAAAACAGCTGGCCTGTCAGTATGAGAGGAACACACTCTGCAAGAGAAAGCGAAGCCACCTGCTGGGCTTTGAAGTGGCAGTGCCCTGTGACAAGTGTGCATGGGCAGGAAAATCAGATTCCCACTAGGTGTGCCTTGCTCTTGCTCCTGTTTTCTCTTTTCCACAGGGAATCACAAATTCCAGCTCAGTAGTTTGCATTGTCTTCTTTCTGGCCAGGCGCATCCTCACACCTCACACGACTCCGGTAGCCAGGCATTAGAGGCTCCTGTGGTAAATGGGAAAAACTCAGCAGAACAGCTTGGCCTAAGGAAGGCCTGTTGTGAAATCCATCCAAAAATCCAGTCAGTAGGAGTGGAGTCTGATGATGAGTGAATTGGGTTATCTGAGGTGAAGCTGAGTTCCTAAAGTAGTAAGCACAATCAAGAAGAGAGCAATCTGGAAGGACTTTAATGTGTATTCCGGTCCCTAAAAAAGCAGGATTAGAACTGAAGACAAAACTCCAAAGAACCTTGGTCCAACATGTTGGTACTTATTTGGGGGTAGCTGGAGTATGGCGGATAGAACCCTGATTTTGGAATGAAAGACCTCTGCTCTAGTCTTAGTTTGTTGTTGTTGTTGTTGTTGTTTTTGATAGACAGAGATCACAAGTAGGCAGAGAGAGGAAGGGAAGCAGGCTCCACGAGGAGCAGAGAGCTCAATGCAGGGCTTGATCTCAGGACCCTGGAACCATGACCTGAGCCAAAGGCAGAGGCTTTAACACACTGAGCCACTCAGGCGCCCCTAGTTGTTGTGGTCTTATCTCAGATTTTTCTCTTTGAGTTTTAAGGAGTTGATAAAGATTAAATGATGTAATATTAAAGCATTCACCCCCCAGAAGTGAAGAGATGGCAAATACTCAGGTTTGAGTGACTGTAGGTACCTGAAGGTCTAGAGAATCGTCTATATAAGAGATCCACATGTAAATGTGCCACAAACCCTAACAGTTGCCTTTTCCTCCTGAGAAGCTTCTGAAGTACCGAACAGAATCTTTCTGATGTCTACTTAGCCCTCCACCCAGGTACCTCTACTTTACAACCTGCTGTTGATTTCTTACCACTTTCTACCTTCCTGCCCAGGACTTTGACTAAAGCCCGGAAGAGACCTCTAGTTGGCTCTGATGTTTGCTTTGCTCCTGGAAACGGCCCTTGTTGGGTGCCTTGTCTCCCCCACATCCCCACACTCCCCATGCCCAGGCTCAGACAAACTCTAATGGTCACAGCTGCCTGAACATCCTGTTGCCTGAGAGGGATATCCCTGACACCAAGTTCAGTGTGGTCAACCTTGGAGAAAAGAGATTAGGGAGAGTTCCAAAAGGCAAAAACCTCAGGGCCAGTAAATTAAGTTTTCCTAATCCATATAAGAACCCCCAGGAAAAACCTTGGTTTCTAAAATTATATAATCTTAAGGGCTTTTCCGGGTCACTTAGACCGATAGCAAATCAATAGTGTCCGTGACAAATATTCTTGAATGTAGTGACCAAGTCATATTTTGTAGCCCCAGAGACGAACATATTGCATAAAACAAGGTAGGCTCACAGAACACATTTATTGAATTAAATCCATTTCTAACTTTGTGTTCACTCAAAATTATGGAAAAGCCAGATAAATTGGTGGCAAAACTATTGCCTATAAAAAAGAAAGGTTAGCTATATTTAATCACTATCCTCTCACATTCTTGAAGGATGGGAAATACAAGTGAGCAAGCACTGCCTTAGAATAATAAGCTGTCATTATCTATACAGATCTAGGAAATCCCAGGGTCAAGTTTTGGAAAGAAGCACGATACTACTGGCCATTCTTAGATACAGGACTAAAGTGAAGAGGAAGACGGTATTGAAACTGTTAGCACCCACAAATAAGTGAGACCATATGATAATTGACTCTCTCTGCTTGACTGATTTCACTCAGCATAATCTCTTCCAGTCCCGTCCATGTTGATACAAAAGTTGGGTATTCATCCTTTCTGATGGAGGTATAAGACTCCATAGTATATATGGACCACATCTTCCTTATTAGTGGGTCATAAGAAATAACACGGAGGACATGGAGAGATGGAGAGGAGAAGGGAGTTGAGGGAAATTGGAGGGGGAGATGAACCATGAGAGACTATGGACTCCGAAAAACAGTCTGAGGGTTTTGAAGGGGATGGGGGTGGGAAGGTGGGTGAGGCTGGTGGTGGGTATTATGGAGGGCATGTATTGCATGGAGCACTGGGTGTGGTGCATTAACAATGAATTCTGGTACACTGAAAAGAAATTTAAAAAATAAAAAATTTAAAAAAAAAAAAAGAAAAACTGTTAGCACCCAAAATATAATTCACCAAATTACTTTCTTCTATTAGACCTTCCTAGAGATCACCAGCCAGCCCTTATGTACACACAAGAAGTAAATTTCTTTTTTCTTTTTTATGAAGTAAATTTCTAATGCTGGGATCACAGACAGCATTTGGCAACTCTGTATGTGCTGGTCCCTCATGGTCAGTGAATCTTGCCTTACCTTCTAGATACACATTTACTTGCTAACTTACACATACAAAGCCCTGAGCAGTTCTGGTTCAGGAAGAGGTACTCAGATCCCTTATTTTCCAGGATAACGTGAGTTCCAAGGTAACAGTGTGCCTGATTGGTTATATGTATATGGAATTTTTAAAAATTTGAATAATTTAAAATACATTAGTATAGCTGCTTAACTTATATTTGGTCTTAATGTTCTTAATTATTTTGAATCATTGACCTCTTTAGGAACCTCTCTATTATCTTTGAGAAAGGAAGTCTTTCTTCCTTTCTATACATTTAAAATTTTTTAGGGGTACCTGGGTGGCTCAGGAGGTTAAGCATCTGACCCTTGATCTCAGTTTGGGTCTCCATCTCAGGGTTCAAGTCCCACATTGGGTTCCATGCTGAGTGCAAAGCCTACTTAAAAAAAAAATAAGCTACAGCCTATCTTTCCAGAAAAATAAGGCACAATATTTTTCATGTACATATAATTTTAGGAGATTTACAGATCTGAAGGAGAACCTTAAAAGCCTCGTGTAGAAATTCTCTGGATAAGGTATTTGAGAATACTTTTACAGAATAATTATTCCACAATCAATCCACTGACACATGTACATTTACAACAGGGCTTGCAACACAAATGTCTGTGAGAATGAGGCAGGAAACCTAAATGAGTTACACAAGGGACACCTATGGCAATAGAATGGGAGAAAATAGGGATGTGGAGACCTAATGGTCTCATGCCCCTTGAAAAGGCACCTGTGACTTAGCCCCAACCACTTATTGGCATGTAAGTTCAGTATTGCCAGAATTCAGATTTCCAAAAGACAGAAATCTGGATTTTATTCCCTTCCTGATTTTCAGCAGACTAGACTTCCCTTGACAACATTTTATTAAAATTTTTTAAAAGATTTTTTAAAAATCTTTTTTTAAAATCAGGGGGAGCAGCATGCAGAGGGAGAAGCAGGCTTCCCACTGAGCAAGGAACCCGAATTGGGACTTGATCCCAAGACCCTGGGATCATGACCTGAGCCGAGGGCAGAGACTTAACCAACTGAAGCATCCAGGCATCCCTAAAAAATTTTAAATGTATAGAAAGGAAAAAAGACTTCTACAACAAATGCTCATATACTCATCAGCTAGTACCCACAGGAAACATTTAGCTTCTTTCCTTTATCTTATATTTATCCATCTATAGATCCCTCTACCCATCACCCATCAGTCATTTTAATTTTTATGCGTTTCAGTGAGTTGCGGACAACACGTATACACATGTACACTTCCTCTAAGACACTCTGACTGTCTGTTCTGGTCTCTAGCTTGATCTGTTGTTACTCATTTACTTGCGTGTATGTGAGCGTGGGCATGTACGCCCCGTGTGTGTGTTTTAAATGAAGCTTCTGTGTCTAAGCTTATCTGTCCTAGGGTATGACATGGTAACTGATACAGCTGCTGCACTGCGGTGCGTAGGACCCATGCTGGACGTCAGTTACACGGAAACTGTCATGGCGTCATGGGTGAAGTGGGTGAGGAGGGACTTGGGAGTTCAGAATCCACTTTTTGTCCAGATCCAAAATCTGGGAGTTACTCTTTCTGCCTAAAGTTGCAGAATAAAAACAGCCCTCCTGTGGCCACCAAGAGAACACAAAACGCTGTGTGAGAAGACAATGTGAACAAATTCAGCAACCGCTGACCGGATTATGTGTGCAGAGTACAGAGGCAGAGACAGACGGCCACCCGAAGGACCACACAGTCTAGCTGCTACTATGGTAATTAGTGGCAAATATTTTGCTGATTGTATGGGAGAGAAGAAGCAAAGTCTTCATTAAATAGCAAGATACATGTAATAAAGGTGAAATGTGTACAGTATAATCACATACCCATGGTACCTTCGTGCATTGTGCCCAACAGAGTGCTAAGTGCTTTGCTGCATTTAAATTTTTTTAAAACCAGAAAAAAATCAAATTCAGAGGTGGGTACAGATGAGGAAACTGAAGCTCAGAGAGATTCTGTATCTCAAAAATCACACTGTTAGGAAGCGCAGAGCTAAGCCATGAACTGTCTGGCTCTTAACAAAAATATTATAATAAATAATATTAATAATAACAAATAATATTATATATTATACTGTGAAATTTCTAACACATTTCAATACTGGAAACAAGAGTTTTGGGAACAGGATATGACTAGGATCAGCTATGAGATTTGGGAGACCTGGTGCAAAATCAGGATGCAAGTTCTCTTGTTTAAAAGTCATTACAAGGCGGGGGGCACCTGGGTGACTCAGTGGGTTAAGCCTCTGCCTTCGGCTCAGGTCATGATCTCAGGGTCCTGGGATCAAGCCCCGCATCGGGCTCTCTGCTCAGCGGGGAGCCTGCTTCCCCCTCTCTCTCTGCATGCCTCTCTGCCTACTTGTGATCTCTCTCTCTGTCAAATAAATAAATAAAATATTTTAAAAAATAAATAAAAGTCATTATGAGGGGCACCTGGGTGGCTCAGTGGGCTAAAGCCTCTGCCTTCACCTCAGGTCATGATCCCACGGTCCTGGGATCGAGCCCCACATCGGGCTCTCTGCTCAGCAGTGAGCCTGCTTCCCTTCTTACTCTGCCTGCCTTTCTGCCTACTTGTGATCTCTCTCTGTTAAACAAATAAATAAAATCTTTTAAAAAAAAAATAGAAGTCATTCTGAATTTCAAGACGGGCACAAGAGAACATTAAACAAAGTGTGGGATCTTTCACCCTCAGGGTCTGACCATGAAGCTCGACATGGATATGTCATTAAATATGGAACTGAGACCCACAGAAGTTCATTTACAGAACAAGAGCCAGACAAAACAAGAGGAATCCAGCATGGACCAGAAGAGAGAAAGTGTTTTAGCTCCCCCAGCCTTTTTGGTCATCTGGAACTGGACAGTTATCTAGGAAACACACTTTATTGTATTTGTAGTTTACGGGCATATAGATTACACTGTAAAATGTACATAGAACTCAAAGTTCTATCTTTCTTATTCATTGTTTCATAAAGTTCTCAAGATAAACTACTCCAGTGTTGTTGCAGGAAGCTCTCTGCACTCTCTCCTAACTGTTGCTGTCAAGATCCTGGTGTACCAGTGGGTGGAAATAGGTAAACCTCCCTGTTCCATTCTCACACCCCCACAGACTCCCCAGAGAGGTAGATTTCAGTTCCAGGGGATGCTGCCTAGACCACACGTGATTTGGGCATAAGACTCCGCAGTCTTCACACACCCTCACTCACAGTCCTGATCTTCTGAGATCAAGACATGTTTGTGCAGAAGGGAACTGAGGTAAGAGGCAGGCCAGTGAATTTTTGCAGATGATGCATGCAAGTGAACACAGCTCTCCCGAGGCTAAATGGTAAAGCTGTCAAACCTGTGTTCAGATGTTTCCCTCTACTGCCCCACTCTCTCACTGGGGCATGAAGTCTCCTTGTGAGGTCCTTGCTTTAGGTCCCACTATTCCTTACCTCCTTCAAACTGGCCCAT
The DNA here is from genome assembly GCF_030435805.1 of Mustela lutreola. NCBI lineage: Eukaryota > Metazoa > Chordata > Mammalia > Carnivora > Mustelidae > Mustela > Mustela lutreola. The sequence goes on from NC_081296.1 coordinate 60,864,348, forward strand.
TTCCCATCAAGCCCATACCGACCCTTTTCTCTCTTTCCAACAAATCTTAGCTGACTTCTCTATTTCCTTCGGGGCTGTTGTATTTGATTGGCCAGGAGGAAATTCATCCCTGCATTAGTATAAATTAAGACTGATGGCCAACACAAATTTGGAGAATTGCTCTCACATTTTTTTAAATTCAGTTTTATATTTTTGATTTTTTAAAAATTTATTTATTTGACACACAGAGAGAGAAATCACAAGTAGGCAGAGAGGCAGGCAGAGAGAGAGGAGGAGGCAGGCTCCCTGCTGAGCAGAAAGCCTGATGCGGGACTCGATCCCAGGACCCCAAGATCATGACCTGAGCTGAAGGCAGAGGCTTAACCCACTGAGCTACCCAGGTGCCCCTTGCTTTCATATTTTAATGCCTTAGCTCAAGGATGAGGCATGAGGAGGGAACAGTAGGTACCCAGGCTGAATCTTTGCTAGAGAGATCTCCAGCAGACAGGTTCTTTAGGCTGCCTTTGACCAACACTTACAATACTGTACTTATTTCATTGAGAAGACGGTCCTACTCTCTCTGAAGCAAGTGAAAAATATATTTGCTGCTAAATGAAAACTTAAATAATATACTTTTTGCTAATCAAACACTGAAGCTTATTATTTTTTAAAAAATATTTTATTTATTTATTTGACAGAGAGAGACTCAGCGAGAGAGAGAACACAAGCAGAGGGAGTGGGAGACGGAGAAGCAGGCTTCCCACTGAGCAGAGAGTCTGATGTGGGGCTTGATCTTAGGACCCCGGGATCATGACCTGGGGCAAAGGCAGACGCTCAACGACTGAGCCACCCAGGTGCCCCTTGAACACTGAAGTTTAATAAAAGATAATGAATGTGGTTGAAGATGAAGTGAAATTGACACTCATATGGTGCAAGAGTACAGACAGGGTCACACTTCCCGGAGGGAAATGTGGCAGTTCGATGGTAATGATTAAACCATGCACATACGCACGCCTGTGCACACACATCTTATATATACACAGGTTGTGCATATGCACACATATTATACACACATACAGTAAATAAAATATTTGAAGGACTTGTATGGAGGTCAACAATCTGACCCTGCCTACCTCTCCAGTCTCCGGTCCCACCCTCTCCTTCCAGCTCTGAGTCTAGTCACTATGCATGCCAGTTTCTCCCAGTTCTTCAACACACCCCACGTTCCCTTCTGTCAGGGAGCTTGTGCAATGTCTTTCTTTATGCTTTATTTATTTATTTGTTTAGGGGTCACTACTCATCCATCTTCTGATTTCATTTCCTGCTCAGATCTCAGGTGAAGGGTCCCTTCCTCAGGAAGTCTTCTCAGACCCACCACTCCTCTGCCTCTGCCGCCCCCTAAATCTGGACAGGTTCCCTTATATTCTGCTTGTAGGGATTGTATTCCTTTCTGCGTAGCACTCAGCCTAGTAAATTATGATATTCTCCTTTGTGTGATTCTAATATTTACCCGTCCCCCTTTGTGCACTGGAAGCTCCAAGAGAGCAGATTTGTGTTCATCTTTCCAACCCCAGTGCCTAAAAAAGGGCCTGGTATGTAGGCGAGGCTCAAGAAATAATTGCTGATTAAATAAATGAATGGTGAGATTACCATCAATTTTTATATTCTCCTCTGTGCCTCCTCCTCCTTTTAACTTTGCCACGATCATGTGATACTCTTATAATAAAAGAAAATCATTAAAAAAAAAAAAAAAAAAAAAAAAGCTTTTCCTTTCCTTTGAGGCTCCAGCTGTTCTCTGCATAGCCTGCTGTCTTTGGCACTGATTCTTCCAACTGCTACCTTCAGAAACCAGCTTATACCATGCGCTGTGATTAGGCTTCATTGTCTGCAACTCTGCCTCAGATGGGGTAACTCTTCCCTGCCCATCACATTTGGGTTACTGGCCGCAAAGCAGGTACTTGACTCCTGCTATTATCTCCTTCCTGCCCTCGGGGAGAAGGGGGTTCAGTCTGGGGTGGTCTTCAGCAAAAGACCCTCTAACAAAGCTGCACACCAGCCTGCCTTGCCAGCTAGTGACAAGACAGTGGGATTCTCCTGAGTGCAAGTTCTGCTGTAGTGTCTGAGGAGATCTCTCATGGCCTGGAACCCTCACACATGATTCCTCTCCGCTCCCCTATATAAAGAGAACTATAGTCGTTATGACTTTTCCTGTTGAGCTGGACCTCAGCTCCTTCAAGGAATTAATGAGAGATTGAAGGGTTTCAGCTTGAGACTCAAGCACTTGCTTTCTTCCTATAAACTGACAGCATAAATGAGGCTATGGTTGTAGCTAAGTGAGAGTAATTCCTCCATATGGTGCTTCAGGTGGCCTTTAAGATATTTTTAATACTTCTGTAGGCAAGTTGAAAAAAAATCTTGTCAGTCTGCAAACATTTTACCAGCCTCCACAATGTTCACCTACACACTGCAGTGTTACAAGGATAATCTGTCATTTCAAAAACCTTTTTGGAATGAGTTGGGAATAAATAAATAAGGATGTGCTTCAGAAGAGACCGAGCCCCGCTCCCTCTGAAGAAGTCTCGTTCTGGTGACTTGACTAGGTATTTTTCTATTGTTCCTCAAGCTCTGACTTTTCCATGGCCTGATTTATTGCTTCTCAGGCGGTGAGCCCACGTAAGTGACAAAGTCGTGGCACAAAGTCTGGTTTTTCTGTGGCTTAGATCCCCGGATATGCTGAAGAGATCAGAATTTTGCCATTAAGTATTTTCAGGAAATTTGTGGGTGACGAGAAGCTATTGATTGATAGGATAGCATCTATATTAGGACAAATGTGGCAGCAGGCAAGTTGCAGTCATCTGTCGTTGAGATGAAAAGCTGATTATACAGCTGAGGGCAAATGAGGTGGAAACATCTTAGAGATTAGGTTTGCTCCCAGTGTCCTACATTTCAGAGGGATGTGATCATTGGTTTCCTGTTGAATTGCCTCCTGCCGACAGCGTTTCTCTCCCACAGATTATTTGTTTGTTTTGGGGTTGAAATAAATACAAAATCTATCCTGGAGAATGTTGCATGTATAGATTTAGCTCAGTGGAAACAAAGAAGTACATGAACAGTAGTGGTCCTGTGGCAGGCATTCTGGGATAACTTTGTTATCCTCCATCCGTGACAGACACTAAAGTCCAGATTGGTTAAGGTGATTTGGGCTGGGGACAGAACTAGTTAGTGAGATGAACTGTTGGGCCCTTTCTAGAATTATTTGTTATGTGGTCAGATCCCATCAGAGCATAGTCCTTCTCTGTGGGAGAGCAAAGTCCATTCCCCTGGGAATGCTCACGGGGGTGCTCTTCTTATCTATGTTCCCTTGACACTCCCAGAATTCACTTTGAGTGTCTAGTCCCCATGTTGAACTCCAGCTGGTATCTCCCTGACATCCATACTGGATGTCTCCAGAATGCTGTTCCCTGGCATCAGCTCTTGGGTAAAGAAACTCCTTGCTTCTGACTGGTCTCATAACAGGAAGGTGGGACTCTGCTGCCACAGAGGATGCCATCTGCCACATCCTATCTCTTTTCCCTGCCTGGATTGGAGTTCGTCCAAATGGAACTACCAAATGTGTGTGTGTGTGTGTGTGTGTGTGTCTGTTTTCCCTTCTGTGCCTGGTTTCTCTGCTTCATTTTTAAATACATCTGAATTTTTGGGTCACATGTTGAAATCACTCACCTCAGGGAAGGACAGAGATTTCAATTAACCAAATCAGATCACTTACATATGCAAGGCAATGAAAGTGCAAGGGTAAAAAGGTAAACCATAGTTGATGGCCAGAACTATCTTTTGTATTTTCTTGGTTCCATGTATAAAGTAGGGTACTCTGATAAAAAGTGGACTGAATTCAGTATTTTAAAATTCAAAGGCATTGTGTTGTATATTTTAAGAAGGGTGCATTTCTGTTTAGATTACAAGAACTAGCTTCTCCCCGTGGGAAGGCAGCACAGTGGACTGCAAAACTGGGGGCTTCGGAGTCAGAAGGATTTGGGATGAAGACTTTTCCTTAATGGTGCAAATCGAGTTATTATTCTTTCTAGTCTCAGTTTCTTCATCTGTGAAATAGGGATAATACAGACCATGCTGGGTGGCTGTGAAGACTAGCAATTATGTTTATGAAGTGATCTCTTCAAGCCTGATCCAGATTTGCGTCCTAAACTGCCTGTGTTTCACTGAGGTCAGGAAATGGGTTTTATTGAAATGAATATCCCCAGAGTCTACTACAGGAACCAACATATATTAGACTCTTAGTAAGTACATATTAAATGAGGAGCACAATCAACCCTAATGCCTAAGCCACTAACTTGTTAATTAGTGTATACTTTTGTATTGATCTGCAACCTTTACCTTATTTATATTTTTGTCTTTATAAATAGCCTCTTCGAGAAAACACTTTTCTTCTTCTCCTTCCCCTTTAAACCACCTCCTACATATTCCCCCTTCCCAACCTTAGAATTAGTACATATTTCCAGGTTTGAAGAAAGGCCAGCATAGGATTTATGACTCTTTTCAAAGAGCTATTTTGGGTTATTATCCATTCTTTTTCTCGCTAGGACTAAACTCTTATGGCCATGGTATTATTTTGTTCATTTACTTTAAAAGATTCCAACACCAATTAAAAACTAGTTAGACTCATGCCCTGGAAAAATGTACTTACTTCCCATTAATATCAAATTACAGCTCCTCTGCATGAACAAAACTGACTTGCAATCGCTCTTAACACATTACAGAAGTGACGCTTCACTCTTAGAAGTGCTTTTTGAAACCACAGTTTTAAGTAGTCAGTATTGTGGGAACTGGGTCCCTCTAGGATAGTTTTTCAGGTGAGAAACAAACAAACCTTCAAAGCAGAGTTGTGTTATTGCTGCTCGTTCTTTTTTTTTTTTTTAACATTTTTAAATTTATTTGACAGACAGAGATCACAAGTGGGCAGAGAGGCAGGCAGGGGAAGCAGGCTCCCCACGGAGCAGAGAGCCCTATGTGGGACTCGATCCCAGGACCCTGACATGATTTGAGCTGAAGGCAGAGGCTTTAACCCTCTGAGCCACTCAGGTGCCCCTGTTTTTCTTTTAATTGATAATGATGGGCTTTAAACAGAAATACTGACCGAGTGCTGACTCTGCTCCCAATTTTGTGAACCTGGGACAACTACTTGACCTCTCTGAGCCTCTGTTTTCTAATCAATAAGGTGGTAACTTACACAAGGTAGATACATGGATTGAATGAGATAATTACATATAAAGTACCAAAACCAATGTTTTGGTAATATTATAAGTAGGAATAAATCAGAGTTCCCATCAGCTACTATTTCTAGAAAAAAAAAGTGAGGGAAAAATTACTTTAAAATAGCCTCCTATTTTTTTTCTTATTTATTATCTGAAACCAGAATCTGTTCAGGATAGATTTCTTTTCTGGATGGACAAAATTTGCACTTAGCAGAGAGCAGATTAGAAGCAATGCCCTTTCTTGCCTACCTACTTGGAACAGATGGAAATGCCACTCAAATCACAGACCAAATAACCACCTTATTAAGACCCCAAATCCTCTTATGAAAGGTTTGGAGGCAGTTCTTCCCAATAATGATTAGACACTTATTTGGGGGGGGGGGGGGCAAAATAGTTTACCTTGGCAACAAGTGTACACTGACTCACCGTCACAGAAAGTGGCAACATGATCTTGAGCTGTGGTTTTCCAGCAAGCAGGTAGCCTTCATTGTGAGGCCCACTCTGACATCCTGATTGAATCCTCCTTTCCCCCCAAATCGCCGAGGCCCTACCTCATTTTCTTTTGCCCAAAGTTTCCGCTCGTAACTACAAGTAGTCAAAGTCATTTATCTGCCAGTGAGTCTGGTTAAAGAGTTATTTGGAGGCCACGCTGGGGCGTGGGAGAAACTAACAGAAGGGTTTGGATTTACGAGAGGGTGCTGTTTCTGGAGTTTTCCTGCTTTGTTCCTTTAAGCGCTTATTACCGAGAATGGCTACTGGAGGTGCAGGGGCAGGGGGCGCTGACCCGACCACTGGAGCAGCATAGCCCTGCGGGGTCTCCGAGGCGTGGGAACCTCGGAAACGTGGGAACAGACCTGCTCCCTTCCCCACCACCGCTTCGAACCAGTCCAGAGCATGCGCTGAGAGAGGGCCCGGGACCCGGGGAGCTCCGGGCAAGGAGCCGGAGATTGGCTGTTGCCCGGGCTGTCCACCTTCGACCTAGTCTAACGAACGCAGCTAATCCCAGCCGCCGGGGCTAGAGTTGCCCAATAACCTCACGGCGCCCCAGCCAGGCCCAGCGGCTCCGCGGCTGATTGGGCGCCGTCCCTTCCCGCTCCTCCTTGCCATCTGTGGCCCCTGGCGCCGCTGCACGTTTCCATTGGTCGTTGGCCCTGCCGATCAATTCACGGCTCACCTCCCCCAAACAGCCTGCCGGGCGGGCGCGTGCTAGGGAGGCGGGGTCTCGGTGCAAGGGGCGGGGAAGGAGGCGGGGAAGGGGTGGGGTCTCGGCGAAGCCAGGCGCAGCGGTGCCTTTGGGCTCTGGCTCTGGACTCCAGCGCAGCATCCTCGCTGCAGCCTCTACGGCTGGCTGCTGCACTTGGTCAGGTAAAGCGAGCCTTGTCTGTCCTGCCGGCGGTCTGCTCCGCCTCTTCTCCCTCCCGACCACAGGCTGCCTGCTCCGCCTCTCGGGGCCTCAGGGCTCTCGGAAGGAGGCACCAAATCTGTTTTGCCCCGCTACCTTACCTTCTTCCCCTTTGGCGTCTGTTCCTCAAGCTCCCCAACCAAGCGGTTCCGAAGTGCGTTAATGGGGCTTCCCGGGTCACCCTAACGCTCCTCACTACAGAACTGTCGTTAACTCTCAGGTCCCAGCGCCCGTGACCTGCCAGTGCAGTCTCCTTCCCAGCTTGGCACAGGAAGGGTGGAAGGGCGGGCGGGGAAGGGAGGGATGCAGCGCTTCATTTTGAAGCTGAATGTGTTTAGTTCACAGAGGAAGTACCTTAGTGGGGTTGTTTTGGGAACGGAAGCTGCTTCGTGATGGGGATTGGCAATAACTAGAAGGATATCTATTGCTGCTTTGTGCTTATATTTGTAGGTGACATTCACCATCACCGTTTTCTTCTTTCATCAACATCTTCACCACGACCATCATCATCAACATTTCTCTTCTTCCATCAGAGCTCTTCAAGTTCTGCAAAGGCAGACTCTATTCAGGCATGTAAGTGCTGACTCCCCCAAATAACACGCAGTGCCCTTGTCCCCTAAGGCCGGACAGAGCCAATTCCTCATGTAACTCAAGGCCAAGGAGCTGGGAGTGGGATGTGATTGGGGAGAGTTTCCTTATTCCTATTTGCAGTTGCAATCGCCACAGAAAACCCTTTCCTTTCATCATTCACACTGCTGTTGGCGGACTAGAGAGAGTTTGACATTGGCAGCCAGTCCCACACTCCCTCCGATGAGCTGAATGCAGAGTCCAGGACCTGTGATCCAGGCCTGTGCCGTATGGGTGATCAGCCCTACAGAAGGGAATGTCCAGACCCAAGCCTTTAAGAGGACCAGGTGAACTAGCTTAGCATCTGACTTTCTTCCACTGTGGCTCCAGCTGTACTAAAGCACAATCCGTGTTTGCATGAGCATCATGGGCCCTGTCACCTTGGGGCATTCAAGTCCCTGGGAGAGAGACTTGTGTTGGGTTGTCTAATTGTGGGTAGCATTGAGCACAGGACTGGAATTCAGCAGCCATTGCTTAGCTGTTCCTAGGGCTTACTACAAGATCACTTGAGTTTCAGATTTATTAACCCTTTTTTAGGAGGGGAAAACAGTACAGTGGAGAGTTGCATACCAGATTAACTGTCATTGTGGAAGGTACTGCTTTAAAAGTGTTTAGAGGTTTCAGTCTTGGCGAGACATACCATTAGTCTCCTTTTTCCCAATGGTGTGATTATAGCCCAATAGTAGGACCAGTGAATACAGTGCCTTTAGATATACTGCAGGGATGAAGGAGGAGTGGCCTCACTGGAGGGAAACAATGGATAATAATAATAATAATAATTGGGGGACAGTCTATCATAATGGCTAAACCCAAAACCTGTCACATGAATTCAAATCCTGGATGAAACCCTTACTAACTGAGTGATTTTGGCATGTTATTTACTCTCTTGCACTTTAGTTTCTTATTTATAAAATACTATTACCTGCCTCATGAGGAAAGTTGGAAGGATTAAAAGAATATAGTTAAATGATTAGTAGTTCCTGGTACATAGTAAGTGGGGAATGAATGGTAATTGTTCTTGATAATACTTGCCAACAAAGATAATGAAGGCTAGTGTTCTGTCCCTAAATGTGCATTCCGCCCTTCTGTTGTCTTTCTCCTTCCCTCTTAGGTCTTAAAACTGATGCTCATGGAAGTGCTCATGGGGGGATGGCTAGTCCTGAGGTTCTCACAGAACTCCATCTTGGAGGAGTAGCACTGATTGAAGCCAGCTGTGTTTGGACAGACATTTCTCTCACCAAGCTGCACAAGTGCTTAGCAAGCTCTTTTCAGATGCATTAAAAATGGAGCTCTAGAGAAGATTTCTGAGCCTCTGGGCCTGTCCTAGGCTGCTCCTTTCTCCTTGGCTGTTCAATGCTCTGACTTGGTAAATTGTGCTTTTTCCAGAATCACTAGTGAATGCATTGGCTTCTGCCCAGTAGAAGCAAAACTGCTTTTCTTCAAATATCCCTGGGAACTGAAGAAAATTTAACTTGCCAGCATGGAAGAACTTGTGTTTTACAATATTTTTCTTCTCTAAGAATAATATATTTCTCTTTGCCAGTGTAGAAAACAGCAAGCGTTATTGATGTGATTCTGTTTTCCCATTTAGAAAGAGAGGTGAACAGTCTTATCAGCTTTCTGGGGATACTTTGGAATTTAGTGAATCCCGTCAATTTTATCAGTTAGGAACGTTTTGGTCATATGGAATGAAACCCCAGCAGAAACAGTCATAAGCAAAAATGAGCATTTTTGACTGGCATAACTGAGCCATGACCACACTGTAATGTCTTCTCGAGGAAGCTGGTCCTGAGATGCTGAAGATTTTCTGGTTTGCCAGCTTGATTTCTGTCTCTTTGTCTCTATCTCTTTCAGTTCTTTTATATCTGCTCTTTCTCTTTCTTAGCCTTGTTATTTCTTATCGTAGACCTTGTCCTCTCAGTGTCTTCTTAGACCGTTTTTTGTTAAAGCTTGGGACTCAAGAGCATGTGATCTCAAGCATCAGTGTGTTTTAGATGGTTTTTGCCTTTAATGGTTTCTTAAATTCAAACTTTACTTGTATAATTGTGAAAATTCACAGCGATACTTAATAATATATGGTGATTCCAGTCTTGGTAAATCAGGTCTAGGGGTTACTCATACTCTCTTGTTGGGACTTTGTCTTAACAGGAGCCATTATTTTCAGAGGCTTATAGTCTCTGTGTTAAAAATCAGCTTTATTCTCAGCAGGTCCCAGCCTGTGTGTTGACAGAGTTACAGCCATTAATCTGATTTGCTTGATCTTGTAGAGATGCTAAACCATGGGAATTGTATCCTCATGGAGTAAATACGAGCTTGCACCAACAGGCTGGCCTTATGAGGGAATTGGAACATCCCTGTGTTTAGCATCTAAGCGGAAGTGCTGACAAAGCAGTCATCTGTATGCTTGTAACATAATAATTACCTAAAGTAGAAAGACGGAAAGAAGACTACAAACTTCTTTACCATGTCAACATATAAAACCAAAGCTCTTAGGAAATGGGCCATTCCCTCCCACTTACGTTTCTCAAGTTCTCTGGCTACATGTAAAGCATGCCCCTGTATAATGTGTATTTCTGTATATCTTTAGGCTTTGGTGATATGATGCCATAGTATATAGGTCTGGGGGGCAGGGGATAAGGAGTTGGTCTTCCCTTTGGGCCTTATCTCGCCTTACCATTACCTTACCATTACCTTGAAATGACCTCTGTAATTCACCTCTGCAGGAAGCAGGAACTGGGTAGGTTTTTTTTTTTTTTTTTAATCTTGTTTTTGTTTTTGCTTTTTAAAGGCAATTCATCTGTTTCCTTACCTTAAGCAAAACGAACCTGTATTGTGTTCCCTCTTATTAGAGCTGTGCCTATTTCTCCTTTTTGCAGTGTCATAGATCCTAAGTAAAGACCAACATCTTTCAAATTAAATACTTTTGGGTTAAGCCGCTGCCTTCGGCTCAGGTCATGATCTCAGGGTCCTGGGATCGAGTCCCGCATGGGGCTCTCTGCTCAGCAGAGAGCCTGCTTCCTTCTCTCTCTCTCTCTGCCTGCCTCTCAGTATACTTGTGATTTCTCTCTGTCAAATAAATAAATAAAATCTTAAAAAAAAATACTTTTTTTTAACCTTGGTCTTCTGAGACACAGGCTATGGTGGGGGATATTTTAGAGGTAGGCAGGACTTTCTTTTTTAACAAGAGAAAAATGGAGTTTGTTAACATGTACCCAGATGTGAGTAACTCTAAAGGGTGGTGAGAATATGGGCTTAAACATCATCTTAGGCCAAAGGGAGGGAGTTTGGGGGCTTCTGGGTGGGAGAGGCAAGTTATGAGAAGGTGCCCAAAGAAAAGTATGGTAAAACCAGAGTTTCTTGGTATAGTTTACTATACAGATTTAAATCTGTGCCTTCTCTATTAATAAGAGTTATTAAGAATGCTCCTCTTCTTGGCATAGGAGAAGGAGACACTTTTTACAAGTGGAAATTTCCTTTATAATGTACATTTCATTTACAAAAAGAAAGCTTATGCACTTTTCTTTTTATAGCTTTTGCTGCATCTTCCTGGATCTCAATGGCCATTAGCTCATACTAATACATATGCCAAAGCAGCATGGTGGGGGGGGCGGGTAGCATAGTCTGATATGCCTCATTCTGTCCTTTGAAACTTCATGTTTTTCCCCAGGAAGTTTCATTTATCAAAAGCCAAGTTGATATATAGCTCTAGAGAGATTCAGGTTTGCAAAGCAAGAGATCTACAAAGGGGGAGGTGGGAAGAGAAAGAGAGAGAAAAGGAACAGGGATGAGAAAACAGAAAAGGACAAATTTAAACGCGTTGCCGCATCTCATTAAATCAGTGTCTTGGTCCTGGGACTCCACCAGTCTAGTTAAACAGTTATTTCAGGAGACAGTGATAAAGGTGGGAGTGTGGCGCCTAGCTCAGCAATCTACGTGGCTTCTCTATGGTGCAAGCAATCAGGCATTTAGTGGGGGGGGGGGGCGCATTTCTATGGAGACAGAACCCATTTCTAATGGTTAGAACTAACCATACACCCAGTTTTTGAGTCCAGAGAACAGTTGGTTGATAAGGTTTCCAAATGTTGGGCTTACAGTGTCCTTAGATGGTGGTGTTAGGACAGACAGTGGCAGTCTGATGAATTTCCTGGGGTGCAGTTTGAATGTCCCTGGTGATGGCATTGGGTGTTGCGATAAACCTTCTGAGTGTCCTTATACAGCAGCAAAGGTTGGATAGGCAAGACTTTCATATTCATGTTGGTCATCAGCCTCTGGGCATTCACAGACAAGTAGCAGATCCCCCAGAAGTGGAGTGGGGAGTGTAGATAAGGCCGAAGGTTAGGGCAGGAAGCATCACTATGTGGCTAGCGTGAAGGGGCTAATGCTATCATGTCACGAGGAGTGTTCCAGAGAATGTTTCTATGAAAGCAGCAGCAGAGACCAGGAGATGACCTGAGTCCCAGTCTCTCATAAGCCACACAACACGGCAGTGCGTGGCTGCTCTTCTCGGGTATGCTTTCCTTGTTTTTGCCCGGATGTCCACCCTCATGCCAGCTCAGAGACTTTCTGTGTGATTTCCCCTGTGGAATGTGGAAGGAAAAATACAGATGTTTCAGAGAGGTGGGGCATAGGGGGCGGAGTGGGGAACCTGTCCACTTAGGAAGAGAGGCTCGCTCTGGTGATCTGCTCTGGTGATCTAATGGTCATTAGGGGAAACCATCAAGTTTCCCAAACCTTGACATTTGGACAAATGAAGTTCCAACGAAATTCTCTGGAAGAATCACATCATCTGTGGCTAGGAGCAGACCCTTCTGAGCCACAGGTGAATGGTCCCCGTGCTGTCTCCTGCTTCCCGAGTGCTCTTTTCAGTGTCCCCTCTTTCTTCCAGTACTCCAGAGCAGATTTTCTGCTCTTCAGTGTCATGAAGATGGCTGAGCTAGGATGGGGAAAGTATTTTGGAATGACAGTTGCTGTCATAGCACTTAATGATCTTTCTCCTGTGGGAGATTCCACTGGGCAAACGTTGTTATGTTAGATGTGTTCGGTCCCCAGGAGGCAGTGACTACAATCTTCATTGCTCTTTCCAAAGGGTGTGTTGCTGCTTTGATCTGTTCACTGGTTGGAAGCCCCTCCCTGGGGTTTAGCCCCGCAAGTACTATTAAAGCCTATTTTTCACCGTCACGCCATGGAGTCCCTATAAGTTGTTGGTGTTCTAGTTAGAGACAAGTGTCCTCAAAGTCTATTCAAAAGGGCGGCAGCAGGTAAATTTCCTCTCCTATGCTTAATGCAGGAGAAATGAGCTCCCTCCCTCGGTTACCTAATCTGTCGGTAGGTACCTCTGTGCAGTGGGGGAGTTGGGTTTTATCTGTTGCATAGATGAGCAATTCAGGGCTCAGAGAGGTTCATATGTTTTCGTAAAGGTATGGCTCTAAATGGAATCTGGGTAGATTTATGCTACCTGTTGGGATTGCATTCCACCTTCTGTCTGCCCTCGTAAGCCACAGAGAACATTCCTGGCTTTGAAATTTGTTAAACTTTCCATAACCATAAATATAGTGCAGTATTCTGGGTATGGATTTAGTGAAAAGCAAGAGTTGCTTTTTTTAGGCATTACCATGATTACTCTTTCTCTTTTTGGATAAAGACAGCCACTTTAGAACATTTTCTAGGCCTAGCTCATATTTGGAAAGCTTTGCAAATAATTTTTTAAAAGCCCACAGGTCTGCACAAAATGGAATTCATCTACAGAATTGGCATCTCTCCTGTCCCCGTCTACCAGTGTCCTCATCTCCTTTTAGCTCTCTCTCTGCCATGGCATCCTTGGCTTTCTACCTACTGGAGCCCAACTGCCTTCTTTCTGACACACCTAATCCCCATTGAAGTAAATGTGAATAGACCGTCCCACACGTAATGGTGAGCATTGTCCTTATGTTCGAGTCCCTTTCTGCTTTGTTTTAAGCTGGTTCCTTTTAAGCTCTGATAACATAGATCAATTCTAATTTTCGTGATTATTTGAAGAACCGAAACTCTCTGATAACCCTAGAGTCATAATGGAAACTGCGGCAGACTGAAAAACGAAAACCAAACCTTCCTGTTTCCTCAGCATCAGCCGATTTCTTACTCTATCGTTCTTGTACCCAAATTATTCTCTAGGTAGGTGACAAGATATATTATTATTATTACTTTTTAGTTGTACAGTGGAGAAAACTGAGATGGGGAGATAAGAAACTGGCTTGCCCAAGGTCACTCACCGTCAGTGGCACAGCCAAGAATAGATCCAGGTCACCCGACTCCCTGGGCTTTGTTTATGACATCATTCAACTTCTCTTCAGGAAAGAACAGCCCTGCCAGCTACAAAAATGAAAGGACAGGATGCCACTCTCAGACTCAGGTTTTTGGGCCTTGGTCTTCTTACATTTTTTCCCCCCATTTTTGGTTAAAACATATTAATAGCTGCCACATTGCTCACTATTAGCTAGATTTAAGACACCTTAACTGAAGCAGAATTTGTTCAGAAGAACAACAACATTCTGTCTCTGTGGTCAATAGTATTGTATTGTACATTTAATTTGTTAGGAGAATAGATCTCATGTGAAGTAAATAATATAAGAATATAAATAATTTTAAACAGATAACATGATGCTGGTATCATGATCACAAATTGGGCAAATGACACAGCAAAAGGGAAAGGTGGCTGAAGGCTCCAAGTTGGTTGCATAGGGATCTTGTGCTCAAACCCCATCCAACCAGGACAGAAGACACAGGAGAGGGGAGAAGGGTAGATAGTCTGAGACTACACTTATAGAGAGGTATGGTGTGGACCCCAGGGAATCACATCAGGAAAACTAAGGTCATAAATAAGAGGATTAGAAAAAATTAAACCGATGTTTATAGAAGAGGGCTTTTAATACTGCAAGCAGTGTATGATGCACAAATGCTGCTACTTGAGAAGGACGAGGACTGACTCACGGAGAGAGAAGCAGCAGAATGCCTTTGTTCTTATTTTGCTCCTATCTTTTCTCTGCAAGCATAGCAGATGAGAATCTCCCTTTAACACAGGTATAAAAGAAGTATCTCATCTCTTAACTTTTTTTCAAATTAGATTCATTTTTGCTTCAAGGCTCTTCCTTCTGGAAAGGTAGCAGACATACCCTCAGCGTTGCGTAGGGTCCCAGCATCCCCCTGCGGTGTCTCAGGTTCCAGGGTGCTGGCACAGTGCAGCAGCCCTGGTGGAGGGGACCCTCTGGTCACTGAGGTATCTGATCACACAGGTTAACACCATGGTGCTGTATTTCTGCTCACGTAACTCACTGGGCAAACAGAGGTCCAGGTCATCCTTGGGCCACAAAAATTATTTGGTGACATTTCTTATGGTTCCTTCTGCTTAGATGTGCCCCCTGCCCACACAGCTCTGGGGGCTGGGGGGAGGTTAGAGGCTCCCTGGAGACAATGCCAGGAAACAAGGGCTGCTCCTCCCTCCTCCTGGGTTCATAAGTCTCCCTCCCTCCCTCCTTTTCCAACAGCAGGAGGGAGATAATTCTCCATGTCACTCCAGGGCTTTGCATGTCCATACATTTCATTCCTTTTTTATTACCACCTTCGAGAAATTCTCTATGTTCTTCTAAGCATTTGCGATTTTGGAAAACAAAACCCAGAAATATTCTCAGGCTATTTCTCTTTTTCCCCCCTTGCCTTTGACCTTTTCTGATGCAATGAACACCAATTCTGATATCTGAGGAAAACACAGGGAGAGATAAAAAGAAGCAGATTAATTATCTTTGAAAATCACTTTCCTTTTTTAGAAGTACAGTGGTTTTGGACATCTGTCTTCACATCCATTTTCCTTTCTCTGAAAATGATCCCAATATATAAGTTTGGGCTTCATATACCAAAGACCATGTCCCTGGTCAGGGTTACTTAACTAAGGATAGCAATCTGACGAAGCTGGGCCAGTTGGATTCCCTTCCCCAAGAACGAGAGTTTAGGACTGAAGGATAGCAGTAACTAAGAGTCAGTGGAGTTAAGTGGCAGGTACTCCAGGAAGGGCCTGCCCCACAGGCCACTGGAAGGCTCTACCTCCTGCTCTTGGCTTTTCTACCCTTACTCTGGTTTCATGAAATCAGAAATCCATGAATTTCATGAAATTGGAGATACCTCTATTTTTGTTGAGGTAGCCCAAATCAGTTTCAGGGGCTGGCCAACAAAAGTAATACAAGAATGGTCTTTAAAATTGCAAAGGCAGAGTGCTCGCTTCGGCAGCACATATACTAAAATTGCAAGGGCAGAAAAACATGGTGAAGAGGAAACTGACACTCAGGATAGACGAAGAGGTAGTAAGATAGAATCTAGCCCATTTAAGAGGTGTTCATCTAAGGATTTAAAGTGACCATTGCAAGAATTGTATTTGTGATCCTGGAACAACTTTTGGCATTTTTTTGAGGAACTCTTCTGTAAGTGTGGGCGCTGCTTTGTAATAAGATTTTGATGCAATAATAAACAGTCAGGTGATGTGCGGGGTTTTTGAGAATGGAAGTGCTTTCATTTCAGGGCTTGCTGAAGAGACTGGGGTCAGGATGAGAAGATGTCTCAGGTGTTTAAAGGACCTTGGACAGGAGGGGAGTGGGGTTTACAAGTTCTGCAAGTGAGGACAAGCACCAGTGGGAATATCAATGGAAATGGATTTTGCCTGGGATTAAGGGAATTTTTTTATATTTATTTTTTTACATTTATAGTTGTCTGAAGGCCATGAGGTTTCCTTGTGGGCTAGAGAACAGTTTGCCATTGAAGAGTTTGAGTTGAGACTGGGTGGTCATTCACAAAGGTTCTAGTGAAAGAAAGAATCCACAGTTGGGATGGAATGGATAATTTCAAAGTTTTCTTTAAATCTAAGATCCCATCATTTTCTCTATGAATTTTGACCAGTCCTAGACTAGAAAAATGCTAACCCACATCTTAACAGAATGCAATAGAAGTTAAAGCACTTCACAAGTAATGATTTTATAACATTTTTCTTCCTTCATATGAAAAAACCACACCCATAGGCTATAACTTATCATTGAGAGAAGACATTTTCACAGAGAGAAACAAAAATTTACTTTCTATTCTCTAAACTGTTATTGACAGTGATTAAACATTTCACATCCAGGTGGTTCACTGAATTGAAAAAAATCTTTCTGTAATATTAACATAAGCATGCAAAACCCAGGAGACACTGAAATCTACTGTCTAAATCTCAAGGCTACACAAAACTAAATAGGCTTCTCGAGTTACTTTATGGAGGAAATCAGAATCCTACTCTTTTCCCAAACCTTTATAAAGGAAAAAGATGTTACCATGTTACCTGCTGTGAGACCTGAACAGGTAGCTCAGATGTTTTATTCCCCACTCCCCAAGACATCTCACAGCAGCTCATCCCTTTTTATAGCTATGTAACCATTTGTGTATTTTAGATTATTATTCTTAATTAGAGGGTAAGAACTAGATTATTCTAGTTTGTCATTTATCACAGCAAGCAGATGTTGACATTCATTAATCATGTCTTAAACAAGAATGGACAAGGAAAACCACTTAGTTTGAAATCCTGGCCTTAAAGACTCCATCAGACGTAGTCCAACATGACAACTTTCGTAATCTCTTTCATAATCTCTCACTCTTCTTGTAAAAACCTTAAAAATTGCAAGCATATATATATAAAACCATTAATTAGTTCTCTGTTTGTTATTACTTTTATAAAGAGTACTCAAAAGAATCCAGTCTTTTCTGCTTTGCAAATTGGGTTCTCAAGTCATGTTAAAGACCCCATCAGCAATATAAGTAAAAAAAAAAAACATATTTTCTATCTATTTTGGAGTCTAGCTTAAAAGGAAAGAAACAATCATAAATGTAGGGTCTGTAGAATCTGTGACTGTAAAGCCATTTTAAAAATCATTTTAGAAATGTGAAAAATACAAAAAAGAACAAAGAAGGAAATAGCAATGGTCCATATTCCGATCATACTTTGTATTCCATATTCTCTCTACTTTTGGAAAATGGACTTTTAACAAATCACCTATGTTGGGGCACCTAGGTGGCTCAGTTGTTAAGTGTCTGCCTTTGGCTCAGGTCATTGATCCCGGGGTCCTGGGATTGAGTTCCGCATCTAGCTCCCCACTCAGTGGCAAGTCTGCTTCTCCCTCTTCCTCTCCCTCTCTGCTCTCTTTTTCCCAAATAAATAAATAAATAATCTTTGAAAAAAAAATCATGTATGTTGATTGTCAAGATTCAAATAAGGCAAAAAATTACAAAGGTGAGAATTTTTTAAAAAATCATCTCAAATGCTACAGTTCCCATTAACCTTAGATAACATAATTTCAGACACCTATCCATCTATACCTAAGTATCTGTCTATCTGGGTGGATATTCAGATAGAAATACTTTTATAAACATAAATAGAGATGCTATTTATAACAAAAATATTTTTTTTAAATTTTTAGGCAATTTGAAAAACTGAGCTGAAACTAAAGAATAGTCAAACTTCAAATAAATGTACGTTTCAAGATACATTATCTATTTTTTAATTTCTTTTCAGCATAACAGAATTCATTGTTTTTGCACCACACCCAGTGCTCCATGCAATACATGCCCTCTTTAATACCCACCACCTGGCTCCCCGCAACTTCCCACCCCCGGCCCCTTCAAAACCCTCAGATTGTTTTTCAGAGTCCATAGTCTCTCATGGTTCACCTCCCCTTCCTATTTCCCTCAACTCCCTTCTCCTCCCTATGTCCCCATGTCCTCCATGCTATTTGTTATGCTCCACAAATAAGTGAAACCATATGATATTTGACTCTCCGCTTGACTTATTTCACTCAGCATAATCTCTTCCAGTCCCGTCCATGTTGCTACAAAAGTTGGGTATTCATCCTTTCTGATGGAGGCATAATACTCCATAGTGTATATGGACCACATCTTCCTTATCCATTCGTCTGTTGAAAGGCATCTTGGTTCTTTCCACAGTTTGGCGACCATGACCATTGCTGCTATAAACATTGGGGTACAGATGGCCCTTCTTTTCACTACATCTGTATCTTTGGGGTAAATACCCAGTAGTACAATTGCAGGATCATAGGGAAGCTCTATTTTTAATTTCTTGAGCAATCTCCACACTGTTCTCCAAAGTGGCTGTACCAACTTGCATTCCCACCAACAGTGGAAGAGGGTTCCCCTTTCTCCACATCCTCTCCAACACATGTTGTTTCCTGTCTTGCTAATTTTGGCCATTCTAACTAGTGTAAGGTGGTATCTCAATGTGGTTTTAATTTGAATCTCTGTGATGGCTAGTGATGATGAACATTTTTTCATGTTTCTGATAACCATTTGTATGTCTTCACTGGAGAAGTGTCTGTTCATATCTTCTGCCCATTTTTTGACATGATTATCTGTTTTGTGTGTGTTGAGTTTGAGAAGTTCTTTATAGATCCTGGATATCAACCTTTTGTCTGTACTGTCATTTGAAATATCTTCTCCCATTCCGTAGGTTGCCTCTTTGTTTTATTGACTGTTTCCTTTGCTGTGCAGTAGCTTTTGATTTTGATGAAGTCCCAAAAGTTCATTTTTGCTTTTGTTTCCTTTGCCTTTGGAGACATAACTTAAAATAAGTTGCTATGCATGATATCAAAGAAGTTACTGCCTATGTTCTCCTCTAGGATTCTGATGGATTGCTGTCTTACGTTGAGGTCTTTTATCCATTTCAAGTTTATCTTTGTGTATGGTGTAAGAGAATGGTCAAGTTTCATTCTTCTACATGTAGCTGTCCAATTTTCCCAGCACCATTTATTGAAGAGACTGTCTTTTTTCCACTGTATATTTTTTCCTGCTTTATTGAAGATTATTTGACCATAGAGTTGAGGGTCCATATCTGGGCTCTCTACTCTGTTCCACTGGTCTATGTGTCTGTTTTTATGCCAGTACCATGCTGTCTTGGTGATCACAGCTTTTTAGTAAAGCTTGAAATCAGGTAATGTGATGCTGCCAGTTTTATTTTTGTTTTTCAAAATTTCCTTAGCAATTCAGGGTCTCTTCTGATTCCATACAAATTTTAGGATTATTTGCTCCAAATCCCAAAAGACTCCACCCCCAAACTACTAGAACTCATACAGCAATTCAGTAATGTGGCAGGATACAAAGTCAATGTACAGAAATCAGCAGCTTTCTTATACACTCACAATGAAAATACAGAAAGGGAAATTAGAGAATCGATTCCTTTTACTATAGCACCAAGAACCATATGATACCTGGGAATAAAACTAACCAAAGAGGTAAAGGATATGTATTCTAGGAACTATAGAACACTTATGAAAGAAATTGGAGAAGACACAAAAAGATGGAAGACCATTCCACACTCTTGGATCGGAAGAATAAACATTGTTAAAATGTCTCTACTGCTAGAGCAATCTATGCTTTTAATGCCATTGAGATCAAAATTCCACCGGTATTTTTCAAAGAGCTGGAGCAAGATACATTATTTCTTTAAAAATGTCTCTTTATGGCTAACATATTATCAAAAGTATTAAAAAGCTGGAGTTACTGTCATTAATTGCGCTATTTTTATGAACTTTCTTCTTTGGACAGCATCAATCAGCTTCCTTTTTTTTGAAAGATTAACAGCTTTGAAACTTCTTCCCTGTTTCCTTTTCCCACTTCCTGAATATTATTAGATGTTTTATTGCTTTTTTAAAAAATTATTTTTATTAACATATAATACATTATTTGCCCCAGGGGTACAGGTCTGTGAATCGTCAGGTTTATACACTTCACAGCACTCACCATAGCCCATACCCTTCCCAAAACCCATGACCCAACCACCTCCTGCATCCCCTCCTCCCCCCAGCAACCCTCAGTTTGTTTTGTGAGATTGAGTCTGTTATGGTTTGTCTCCCTCCCGATCTCATATTGTTTCATTTTTTCTTTCCCTACCCCGCAAATCCCCACCCTGCCTCTCAAATTCCTCATATCAGGGAGATCCTATGATAATTATCTTTCTCTGATTGATTTATTTCCCTCAGCATAATACCCTCTAGTTCCATCCACATCGTTGCAAATGGCAAGATTTCATTCTTTTTGATGGCTGCATAGTATTCTATTGTGTGTGTATGTGTGTGTGTGTGTGTGTGTGTGTACCACATCTTCTTTATCCATTCATCTGTTGATGGACATCTAGGTTCTTTCCATAGTTTGGCTATTGTGGACATTGCTGCTATAAACATTTGGGTGAACGTGCCCCTTCTGATCACTACATTTTTATCTTGGGGGTAAATACCCAGTAGTGCAATTGCATTGTTCAGGTTATAGTGCCCCTTTCTGCTATGTAAATGTATTTTGTATTTTGCTATGTAAATGTCCTTTAGTGGCAGCCCCATCCTTAAATGAATTGAATGTATACAGCTCTGGGTGTGGTATCCTTGTGCTCTACTTTCAGTGATTTTGAGAAATGATAACCCACAAACTTGACACAGTCATTCATGATCTCTAATACTTAGGGTCTAAAGCTCTGTAAACCACCATCATTCATCACTAAAAAAACTCTTGAGTGCCTATTTAGTGTTAGACATGGTTGAACTCTAAAAAATTGGTGTTAAAGAACCTAGAATCCCTGCCCTCCAGAAGTGAAAGCAGCCAAAATATATTAAATTCCTAGTGTGTTATTATTTCCTTATCCCCTGTGTCCATCCTAAGGTCTGGTATCTCACAGGCTCTTAATTCATACTTGTTTAATTAAGGGGCCTTTATGTGCCAGACACCATGGTAAGTGCTTTAAAAGTTGTATCTCATTTTATCTCGACAACAAACCTATGAGGTAGGCATTTATTGTCTCTGCTTATAGTTGAGGAAACTGAGTCTCAGTAAAGAATATCCCAAAGTTATACAACACAATTTCACAGTAAACCTCATTCTTATTTCATGACCCCCTGGCCTGGGTCATAAATTTATGCTGGGAGTGATGGAGGAAAGGGGCATGTGAACTATTGCTTATAATACCTGAGTGAGTAATATAATAGTGTATGTATAGTCTGAGGCTAAAGGGTTTCTGGGTGTGGCGCCTCCACTCTGTGATTTTGCTGCTTTCTGACATCCAGCAAGCTCCTTCTCTTCTCTGAGCCTCAGTTTCCTATCTATAAAATGGGACTAACAGAGGGAGGATTAAGTGAAGAAACTTGGGTAAGCATAATGCCTGCCGCAAGTGCTCAGGAAAGAGTAGACATTACTCGTGTTTTTGCAAGGTGCTCGGAATGCTCAAACGAGGAAATGCTTTGTCCCCTGGATTTTCAGGACACTTGTGCTTGGGCTTTGCTAGACACATAGGAATTCATCAGGAGAGAGGTAGACAGAATCTTGGCCAAAAGGGGAACGTGAATCATAAGACCGAAGATCTCGCCGAGTTGCACCGTATTTGCATTCCCCTCATTAACTCCTGAACCTTCCTTCCTTTGCTTGCTCGTCTCCGGACTGTCCAAACAGGAGGATCTGTGTTTTGAAAGGCCGACTTGCAAATGGACCATCGTATCTTACTAGACCATCTTCCCCGTGAGAAGGTGAATTAGTCAGTGTCTGTACAGCTCCAAGGAAACGTAAGGGGACAGGGCTGCTTTAGGACTATTGGTCCAGGAGGCCAGGGGCCATCCCAGGCCAGCTTAAGAGCCACCCGATGGTTTGAAGAAGGAGCCTGCAGTCTGTCTGACATTCTAGAACGGTGTTCCTCATACTTTTTCTCATTGTCCCTTTCCTTTAGACTTTTCCCTAATTGCCTCCCCATCATGACATGTTAGTACTACAAATAAACTGTGTATCTGTTATGTACTCTATGCTTATCCCTTCTTCACACACATACACATACACACACACACTCACACACACCACACACACACAGAGTGTAGATTTTTAATCCTCTCCTAAGAACCATCTGGAATGAAGCAGGCTTCAGGGACCCTTCTCAGGTGAGCCGCTGTTCTGGAGCGGACCGACACTTGAGGCTCTAACTGTTGTGCTAACAGCCACTTCCACCATGGTTCCTTTCTACTGCCCTCACTTCTCCTCTGGTTCCGGTCTTCTCTGCTTCCCCGCCTGCCCTTTCCCAGTCTAGGTTCCATATAGCAGCCCGAGTAACCTCTGACAAATGTAATCAGCTCCTGCCTCTCCCCAGCTTCCCCTTGAGCTTAGAATCACATCTGGACTCTCAGTCATGGCCCCAAAGCCTACCTGAGCTGGCTCCCATTTGCTGTCCCCCTCCCCCAAGTCCCACCTATGTGTAGGGGAGTGTCTCCCATGCATTGACCAAAGCCAATGGATAGAAAGTCACAGGTGTCTGCAGGGAGTAACTCTCGGGTGTGCTGATCACCACTGAGAGGACAGGGTGGGCACTGGCAGTGGTGGCTGCGACCCTGGGAAGACTCAGAAGAGGGGAGTCTGGAAAGACTCCCCTGAAAAAGGATGATGATGGAGCAAAGGCATGAGAGAACCATGCAAAGGAGGGCGGGAGTCACTTCTATGCCTACAGGGGTACAGGTAGAAGGTGTGGAGCCCCGCAGTGGGACAGAGGCCTGCATGTGAGCTGCTGACGGGTCACTGTGGCGAGAGTCTGAAATGAAGCTGGGGGAAAAGGTGGAGGCCCAATCCCACAATCTGCTTGAAGAGCGAGAGAGCCACTAAGCAGTTTTGACTATGGGACTGGGCGTCAGAGGTGATGAGGTCAAGTTTTTGTTTTGAAACGATGGCTCTGGTGGCCGTGTGAACGGCGGCAGGTGAACGAACACAGACCCATTTGGAGGGCGCCGAGCCGGTAGGGCAGCTAACCTGTGCTGGTTTTAGCTAACGCGGAAAGGCCTGCATCCTGGAAGCCCCTCAGTCATGGGCAAGCCCATGCGGCTGGTCGTCCGTCCTCTGCAGTCGTTCAGGTGAGAGGTTAGAGTTGTCTTAAGAAAGACGCAAGATCCTCTCATCCCTCGACTCCCATCAGAAGTAAGAGGATCAACATCATGATTCTTTTTCTACAAAAGCCCCTTAGAATTGGCTTCCCCCAAATAATACAGACAACGCGGAATGCACACGCACACACATACACACACACACCTTAATGTGTAATTGCTTCAGGTAAGCCTGGATTATTTTTCCTATACAGGCCTGGTGGCATCATGTTTTTGACATCTCAGATCCTGGAGCCTGCCAAAGTGAAGGTTAATTTAGGTAAGAAGGTGAACTAAGTCATTGCCATACCTTGTACTTCTGCTCACTGTCGAGACACACCCTGAGCCTGGGCTCCCATGCTGTCTCTCTATCCCCGCTATCCTGGTCCCAGCCTTGCTTTCCTTTCCCCACCACCCCCAGGGCCACGAAAGCTTGCTTTTTGACCCTGCTGTATTACAGGGCACTTCAGGAGCTCTCAGTGCCCACCCCCATAAAGTAAACATTGTCACTCCTAGATTTCAGAACTGTGTCCTGTACCCCCTTATCTAATTCCTCCCACTTTAGCCAGTCCCCAAGAAAGAAGACCTTTGTTACTAAACCATCGAAAAGAATTGAGGAGGGGCACCTGGGTGGTTCAGTGGGTTAAAGCCTCTGCCTTTGGCTCAGGTCATGATCTCAGGGTCCTGGGATCAAGCCCCGCATCAGGTTCTCTACTCAGCAGGGAGCCTGCTTCCTCCTCTCTCTCTGCCTGCCTCTCCCTACTTGTGATCTCTCTTTGTCAAATAAATAAATAAAATCTTAAAAAAAAAAAAAAAAAGAATTAAGGAATACCACTCCTCTTCCTGGAAGTAGCTCACTGGGCCCCCAGGCACGACTTTTAACACGGTACATGCATATTTACTAACATTTATATTAAATGAATTATACATAAGCAGACTTTTATGGAATATCCATTGTTTTCTAGTTAATTTCTCAAGCACAGGACACAGCCTGGATCAAAGCTCCTTCTTTTAAGGTGGTTATTTTCTTTAGTGTTTGGAGAGAGACCAAGAAACCAGAAGATATATATAGATATATCTACCTATATATCTATATATAAAATGTGGCAGGTGACAAGTTCAGGCTAAGGCCTGGAGAGTGACATTTGCTGTAGGCACTCTTTCATACTGAGTCACCAAGGAAGACTTTTCATGAGGCCTCATTTGAGCAGACACCTGAAGGTGGCCAGAGACTAAGTCATCAGGATTCTGAGAGTGGTTCAGGCAAAGGAAAAAAGCAAATGTATATATTTATGTATTTGGCTGATGGTAGAATCTTGGAATCACATCTTTAATTTTTCTCTCGGGCATTATTCAAAGTTTCATAAATCTATTTTTCCCTTGTTTAGTATCTTGGAACATTTAAAAACCTTTCTTTCCTTCACCTTTCCATTCCCTACTGTCACTTTCATCTGATCATTAATGGAAATTTTGCTATTCAGTTTAGGCATAAACTGACTTTCATGACTTTTAGTGATAGAAAGCCAATTTTGTTCCTGATAATGAATTTTTGTCTGCTTTAGTTGTTGTGTTTGCTAGAAAGTAAACTCAAGCCACCATTAAACCTTACTGCCGACTACAAATAATGTACAGGTCCAATTTGGAGCTTCAGATAATGATACTTCAGCGTACTATTTACTGAATATCTTCCATCTTTAGGACATGTACTGTAGGGAATACAGAGATGGTGATGATGATAATCCTTTTGCATAGGATCTTTTGATCCAGCAGGAAAAATATACCACAGAAAGTTAATTGGTGGTAGGAAACAGGGTGTACGGAGATTCTGTTCCTGGATGATATGGATCTGAAACACATAATGCTAATTACTGATAGAACCCCTAAGTATATATGTACTATGTATAGGTCTGTCAGCTCTCATTATTGCCTATATCTGAGGCGTGAGAAATTGAGGCACATTAAGGGTATATTGTCATCTCAGGTTACCATGCTAAGTGCAAGAGCTAGGATTTGAACCTAGGCAGTGGATTTCCTAAGGCTGTGCTGAGGGGTAGGAGGGAGGGACCCTCTGGCCCTCAAGACTGTGAGGCATGGGGCCTCAGAACATGTGAAAACAGATCATGGGCCCAATTAGGACAGAGTAGAATATCTGACAGGCAAGGCTTAATAGATTTGAGACCCAGAGCAGGGCATGGAGACATCATAGCCTGATTTAGACTGGTAAGAGCCTGAGAAAGGCCTCGAGTTGAAGACGTTTGCCTTTGAGCATGGGCCAGGAAGGAGTGATTAAACTACCAAAGTTAGGTTCCAAATAAAGGGTTTGGATCAAAGGGAGAAAAGGCTTTGCCCCACTGTGCCCTGGGTCTCTCTCAAGCTAATCATGAATTTTCTTTTACAATAGAGGTGGAAATAATAAGCTCTGATTAATGCATTGCTTTTTCACCCATGCTAATTTTACATTCGGTGTTACTTGCTTTCAACACTTCACTTGCTTTCCTTCTAGTTCTTGTATTACTGATGAAAGTTGGGTTTTGTCTCCCTATTTATGAGTTTCTTATGCCGTTTTCTTTGCCTGCTTCCACTCCTTTCTGCCGCATGGTGTCTTTTGGCTTCAGGAGTCTGGGTTCTGATCCCACGTTGTGCTCTGAATTCACTGTCTACCTGGAAAAGGAATTTGGAAAGTGGGCTCCATTTCTCCTCAGGAGGGACTGTGGAATTGCCCCGTAAATAGGGAGAATCAAAAACTGTCTTATGGATGAGGACACAGAAGTACAGAGAGGTTGAGTGGCTTTCGGGAGATCACTGGTAGTGACTGGCAGAGCTGGGCTTGAGTCCAAGCCTTCTCACTCTGCATTCATTGTGTTTTCCTTGGTCTGTACTGCCTGGTGGGGAAGCCCTCTTCTGTGAAGACTGACCGGACCTGGACCAGTTACACCAGAGGGTGAGTGCTCCATCTTGTTTGATTTAAAGTAGAGAAATTAGTAAATGTATGGGCGTGTCTTCTGAATGAGACTCAGTGTCCTTGGTCAGTCCTTTAGAGGATTTTCAGAGTCTGGGCTCTGGGGGTAAACCATCTGGGCTCAGATCCCAGCTTGGCCACTTACTAGTTGTGAGACCCCAGGCAAATTACTTTATCCTCTCTGTACCTCAGTTTCCTTATGGTAGAATGGGAATAATTGTAGTACCTACCTATAGATGTGTGTGCGCACGTGAAAATGAATGTGTTGAAACAGGTAAAGCCTTGAGGAGAGCGCCCAGCATATAGTGAGTGATCACTAAATAATAGTAATTACCTGCACTATTTAAAGACAGACTACTTAGAAACATTCTTGCTACTCATGAGTCACGTGTTAGCTGCAGGCAGAAGCATTAGGATTCTGTCAGTGCTAGGAAGATTTCTGACCCTACCAATACTTCTTCTATTTAAGTGAAGCTGGCATAACGTAAATTGACTCCACAGCTTATCATTCCCTTCAACAGGGTAACCCTGAAAGTGAAAATACTCCTGGGAAGACTAACGTATGTAGTCAAAAGCTCAATGACTTTTATTCAGTCATATTTCAAAAGTGAATTTTTTGAAGGACAGGGAAGAGAATGCATTACAAGTAAGAGGAAGGGAAGCACAAAAAAGCTTTTGGAAATGCCAAAGAGAAATGATCCACATAGAGTAGTGTGGAGAAAAATGTCTAACATACATTGGGATTTTTAAATGGAATGGTTTTTTAAGAAGATTTATTTATTGGGGTGCCTGGGTTGCTCAGTGGTTAAGCATCTGCCTTTGGCTCAGGTCTTGATCCCAGGGTCCTGGGATCCAGCACCATATTGGGCTTCCTGCTAGGCAGGAAGCCTGCTTCTCCTTCTCTCATTCTCCTGCTTATGTTCCCTCTCTCAATGTCTCTGTCAAATAAATAAATTTTAAAAATCTTTTTAAACTATTTATTTATTTATTTATTTGGGAGGGTGCAGAGGGAGAGGGAGAGAAAAAATTCTTAAGCAGGCTCTACACCCAGTGTGGAGCCTGATGTGGGGCTTGATCTCAGGACCCTAAGATCATGGCCCGAGCTGAAATCAGGAGTTGGATGTTTAATCAACTGAGCCACCTAGGCTCCCATAAACGCAGTGTTTTTTAAATGGAAAATGTGCCAGTGGCTTTGGTAGCACCCTAACCAGGTTTATTTCTCTCAAATCTCCTTCAGCAAAGTCCACTGTGTCTCAGATGCTGATCTTCTACAACCTTCAGATAAACTGCTTGTTTAGACAAAATTACATGTATGAGATTCCTTCAGAAAGAAGAAGACATTGTGGAATTTCATGGCATTGTATCTTCAGCTCAATTTTGACAATAGTGTATATTCTAAACAGGACTGAGCCTCTTCTTTGAGGCAGATGATATATATGGATGAGGCTTTCTTGATGCTTTCGGCATCCCTGAGAGGGGAGTGCCAAGTGTCTGTGGGGGAGAAGGTGAGATTGGTATTTTCAGGGTGTCTCTGCTTTGATGTGTACTAAATTTGGACCTCAGTGGGACCATAACTAGCTTTTGGTTTTTGGTTTCCAGACCAGCAGATATATAGCCAGCATTGTGTGAAATGGCCCAAGCTAGGCTTTTGAGGACTCACTTCTTTGTTTAAAAGCAAAACAAAGGGGAAGGGATATGGAAAGATAGGGGCTTCCTGCCTTCCTCAATTTCTTATAAAAGAGAAGCAATGAAAGGAGAAAACAGATGGTAAGAAAAACACTTAGGAAACAGAGAGTGTTTTCTTCCAGAATGTCAGTTTCCCTCCCTAGAACTTCTGCAGGAATTACCTGTGATTGAGATCCTAGCTCTTTAAGAATAATTCCTTTCTCTGAAAAGAATCTAGTTTTATTAATTAAAGCAAACATATAGTAGAAATAATTCCATCTGGAAGTTCTCCTCAGTGTCACAGTTTCCCCATTTAGCCCCATGGGTCAGCACTCTGCTTTTGAAACAAATCATGATGCAATTGAATGATGACTCTTTGCCTTTGGAAACCCCAAAGTGTATAATGTGGAATATATCTGATATATACCTATATATCTGATTGCCCAACAATTCTATAAGCCCAAATAAGGGAAAGTCAGTCTTGCTCTCAGTCCCATCATTAGTAACATTCACACAATATGGGAGTTGGGAACGTGAAAAACTATATGATATTTGCTCATTTGATCCTGTGCTCCCAAGAAGCTAGTGGCTACTATTGGCCTAGATATACTTGTCTGATCTCCTAAGTATCAGTAGACCAAATTCTGGGTATTGTGGAATTAAATTGTCTAAGTAACCAAATCAAAAAATGTTAATGATTTTTGGAATCCACTGTTTGTTTTTTTTAATGAAAATTTAATAATGTGGGATATTATGCAGAAGAATTTAAAAGAGCAAAGAGCCTTTTCCTTTCCAAGAAGAATAGGTACCAAAAATTTATTTTACAAAAAATAACACCACCTCAGGATGGAAGTGGTTCCCATGCCAGTCCATTCAAACACCTGGCTAGGTTAAGGGCACTTGGTAATGAGAGTGAGGAGGTTGTAGGGAGACCTGATAGGTCTGTGGAACTGGATGGATAATGATTTTCTCAGAATCTATTGAGCAATCGTCAACATGCACTTGGAAATGTCCAACTGTAGCCAGCCTTCCAAAGAAATCCATTCCACTGGAGCACTCTGATTTTTCCTTCTTTGGGATGAGAGACATATTTATTACCATTAAGTTTCTTCTCTTTCTTACCCTTTTCCATGTCACTTGCTTTTTCTTCACCCTGCGTGAATTTAATAACCCAGTAGTCACTTCTTTCTGCGTTCCAGGGAGACCACATTGATAGTAGCACCTTTACTGGGGTAAATCTAAAGTTTTTTCCTCTTCACATGGGACTTCATCTACCTCTGAACCCCACCGCTCTAGTTATTTCCTAGAGTGTAGCATCTGCTCAGCAATCTGACTAGTCCTAACACCCTCCAGCCTTAGCCTCCCTGCACCTTGCCCGCCCCATCATTTAAATGACACCCTGCTGAGCCTAGCAGGCTTCTGTATGAACCTTTTTGAGCTCTTAGAGCCCTGAAAGAGATGGGGTCTGGAGAAGAACAGCCTCTCTTCCAATCCTGGCCATGCCTTCTCATCTGGGTCCTGAAGCAAGGGTTGCTTGGTTTCATAATCTTACAAAGTCTTTTATGAACACAAAGAAATTTCCTACCTTCTTTCCTCTCTCTGGGTCAGATGTTATCCCTTTTGCTCCATTGTCCCCGTCTCTCTCTCTCTCTCTCCTCTTGTCCCCTACCCCCAGATTCCCTCCTCTTTCTAGATTTTCATAACTAAGTCCCCTTCCTTCTTATTGGCTCTCCAATCCCTGAAGCTACCCCCTTGTATGTTTACTCATGTAATAAGCTTCTTGTCCATCAGTTTCACAAAGAGGTGGACTGGCTATTCCATGCTGGGATCAGGTGGGTCACTCTGCTGTACAACAGCTTTCGATTACTGTTACTTCAGCTGCTCCATCATTTTTCTGTGGGTTACGTGATGTTGCTCTTTTATCAGAAAAGCTCTGGCACGCTCCTCCTCACACTTACTGAATTATGTCCCTGATTTGACTTGCCACCTCCATCCTATGTTCTTCCTCTTCAAGGTCACGTTCTTTAATTCTCCATCCTTTATATTTTCTCCAGCCTTATGAAAATCATTTGCTGGCTTTCTTCTAGCTGTTCTGCCCATCCTTCTTCCAGGTCACACAGATTACCAGTGCCCTTTGCATCAAGTTCATCATGGACCCTTGAGTTTGTATGAGGGTTGACCATTTAGTAGTAGATCCTCATGTTTTACCTCTTTGTACTTCTTTGTAATGGTGTCAGATTTTCACTAAGAACTATAAAATCTGTGAATTTAGATGTGGAATTCAGGTCTCCCATTTGAATCATTTTGTGTGTGTGGGTTTATTTTAAAGATTGAATTTATTTATTTGAGAGAGAGAGAGAAAGCTTGAGTTGGAGGAGGGGTGGAGGCAGAAAAAAACAAGCAGACTCCCACCAAGTAGGAAGCCCGATGTAGGGCTTGATCCCAACACCCTGGGATCATGACCTGAGCTGAAGGCAGACACTTAACTGATGGAACCACCCAGGAGCCCCTGAATGATTGTGTTTTACACATTAACGCATCATAATGGCATCTAGTGATATTAACACACACTTGTATGAACAACCATATTTCTAATTCCACTTGTGAACTCAGTATTCATTGTGTACCTTTTACTGAAATGTTTGGGTCTGAATAGTAACTAGCTATGGATATGGCGATATTTGTAATATTTTGGGTCTGGCAAAGCAATTGAGACTGAAGAGAAGTAATGGGGAAATGTATCCTGTCTCCCAAGATTTAAGAAAACCCCATGGATCATTTTTCCTCCATGAATAATTAAATTCTAAGATCGATTGGTTGAAATAAAATTGCATGCCTTGAAATTATTTATGTTATGAAATGTTGTTATTTACTCAAATATTTAAATTTCAAAACATTTGTTTTAGAAGAGTGATTTGAATGCTATAGATTTTTTTGGCTCGAATAGGCCCTCAACACAACCAAACAATGTTTCTTCTGATGACGTCAGGGCCTTTAAGAAGGATTTTCTTGGTGGGGCATCCAAGGTGGCTCAGTCAGTTAAGTGTCCAACTCTTGGTTTCGCCTCAGGTCATGATCTCAGGGTCGTGAGATTGAGCCCTCTGTTGGGCTCCATACTGTGTGTGAAGCCTGCTTATGATTCTTTCTTTCCCTCCCTCCTCGTGCCCTGCCCTTCATCTCCCACTCGTAAAAGAAAAAAAAAAAGGATTTTCTTGGCGAATCTCAATCTCTTAATTACTCAGATTCCTCCCATATATCATGCAGTTCAAATTCACTTTAGAGAACATTGTTACTTGTTACTTAATCTGATGACAGATGAACCTGATAGTGTGTTCCCTAGTGGCCTCATCTGACTCACAGATTTACTTTGCTATTTGAGAGACAGAAATTTGTGCCAATTCCAACTTTTCATAAAAGGCTATAAAAAGTTATGGAAACCCAGACCTTAGTTTCCTTCTCATTCTGCATTCTACCATCACAGATCCATTTGCTGTATTTAGTATTTACTTTTTTATTTCAAGCCATCCTTGAAACTTGCCACAGGCAATGTAAAATTTTCCCTATGTCAGAACTGCGCTGAGTCCTTTAGTTGCCAGAGGTTCCCTTGTGTGCTTCCAAGAGGGAGAGACCTACCATTCCTTACTTTAGGAGTCAAAACAACAGCCATTTGCCTCTGAATTCATTTTCAATTTTTTATTATACATATTTTCCTTCTGTCTACCTAGCAGTTTTAGCAATCTCAAATTCTGAAGTGTTTTTTTAATTGTTTTATGCTTTCCAAAGGAATTATTTTATATGTTTTGAATCCTGGGAACACAAGAGAGTTCTAGAAGCAACATGATGCTGCTATAACAAGTTATCCAGGGCAACCATCTGTAACTAAAACTTTGGCTTTTCCATTGGTTTCATAAATGCATATACTTACCCTTCACCTTTATTCTTTCCAAGCCTGCCATATGGCTAGCTGCAATTTTTTATTTCTGATACAGTAATAACCTTTTTTATGTTTTTGCCTTTTAGTTGAGATCAATTAATAGATTTTTGAGAATGAGCTTGTGAAGTCATCAGAAATGCTTTTAAAATCTTATGTAAATGGTATGAAAGAACTGCTAAACATCCTCTGTGTGACATATCAAGCTGTGGAAATTGTGGATGTGATATTATTGCATAAAGTAGTGAAACTGCAAGTGGCAATCTTGTGGGGGATTCTCAGGGCAGCTCAGTTTATTAAAGGAAGTTGTGTATTGAGCCCAAGGTTTCCTTTGCTTTGGGTCTGACTGCAGCCACTATGGTTTAAAGGGTCTGTGTCTTAAAAGCTGCTGAAATTAGGGATAAAATAATTATGCTCTGTGGCTGAGACTTTCTTTTAAATTCAGATGTCAAAAAATAGAGACTAGTTAGATGTTGTTTAGAATTTCTCTTTATAGCTTCCAGCCTTCCTCCCAAGGTGGGACTAGTTTAAATGTCTGAGCAAACAGGGTTCAAAGGGTCCATCCCTGCAGCCTAGCTCCTGATCACAGCAGGAACTGCCTCAAAGTCAGGGTGGGGGAATGGAGAGGATTGACACTTTTTATTACATCTCCTGAGGTAGAAACTTACTGACATTCAATCATAATTCTTACTTAACTTGAGGCAAATTTAATGCTAATGTCCAATTTTAACTTTTCTTCTCTCTTCTGGGATATTTGTGGCTTAAGTCTTTCTTTAGGTCCTAACAGAAATACTAAGCCGTGAGCACTAGTGTTCTTTTAGGACAAAGAAGAATTCTTAGCGGGAATTTTCCAAGAATTTTATTTTCTTTTTCTTTGCTGCCAAATGGATAATTTAAATTCTGGCTAAAGGGCACCCAGATCATGATATTACTTGCTTAACAACCATAATCTGTTAACCATTTTTTTCTGAAGGGAAGATATATAATCCTTATGTTGAGATGCTAGAAGTCTCTTGAGGGTCTCCCATAATGGATTCATGATCTCTCTCTAAAGTTTTAGGAAATGTAGTGTTTTGTAGCTTTGACATGCAGACTTTTAAGACAGACTTAGATTCAAATACAGTTTTGTGACTTGATAGCTTTGTGATTTTGGACAAGCTACTTAACCTCTTTGAGCTTATATGGTTCTCACAGGTAAAATGGGAAAATTACTAGTGCTCATCTCAGCCTAGGGCCTAGCACTGATTAAGAACTGATTAAGATGTCGGCCAACATCCACTTCCTCCTCCTGTTCCCATTCTTCCTCTTCCTCCTTGTCAATCAGGTATGAATCCACCAATTTTATTAGCACACCTCTGTCTTTAACTTTTATGGGTTTTGACAGTCCCCAAATTGTTTATCTTCCTGCCATGTCATTGGTCAGCTAAGGAAAAGGAGTGTGCCAGACAACAGTGGTGATCCCAGCTAGCTGTGCTGGAATAGACATGAACACCGGATTGAAACACAGGGCTGAGCTACTCTATCCTTTTCTTGGGAGAGCCTTGTTCAAGCATCACTGTATTTGGAGTTACTAGTACTGTGCAAAAAACATCTCAAGATGACTAAATTTTATGGCAGATTTTATGAACTGACCTCAATTAAGATGAGTAGGGCCTTCTTTAATCCCCACGGTAAATGTGAGTTTGTGAATATCTTACACCAATGTGGTCTCCCCCAACAAGAAGAGCCAAGCAAAGAGGAAGCAGTACAGAACCATTGCCTAAAAATTATAGTCTCATGTAGGATCCTGAATATTTAATCAGATGTAGAAATCTTCTTAAAATCGTATTTAAGTGAGAGACCTTTACCAAGGTATGACTTTGAGCCCACACGCTTTACTCTGTATAGTACTACATGCATGTAAATTTCTATCCAACTATAGTTGTTGCTATGATATTTTTTTCTTTAGTTTTCTTCTTTATTTAAACAATTACTCAGCTATAGTGAGGTAGTAGAAAGAGCACTGAACTGTGAGTCAGAAACCTGGGTTTGAGTCCTACTTATACTGCTCCCTAGTTATGGGATCAGGGACAAGTCACTTTAAACTTTCCAGTCTCCTTTAGCCTTCCTGTGTGTGCTCTGACAATGACAGCATCTGTCACATCTGCTTCACAGAGTGATTGTAGGGCTCAGATAGAAATGCAGTTAATTAATGTGTAGTGTATTATTAGTTATTATTAGTGTATTATTAGTTTCAGAGATAGAGCTCAGTGATTTATCAGTCCACACAACTTGTCTTATGAAAGTTTTGTACATATGTCACATTATTATGATGTATGAAAATATTTAGGCCAGTTTATAAAAATGAAAACACACAATATGAGACAGTGGGTTTTCTTTCAACATCAGGGCTGCAGGGGAAATGAGAGAGATGGCAGAGTAGCTTTATTTCTGAGTCCCTGAGTTTTTCCCTTCCTTCTTGAGGGCTATGCTCTGTGGCAGACATTGGTTGTTGATTGATTGACTGCTTGAGACTCTCCTTTTTTCATTGCATATTTTAGCCACCTTTGTCGAAGATTTTGAAGATTTCTGGGCTTTCTATTTCTGGGCTTTCTATTCTGTTCCCTTGATCTATGTGTCTATTTTTGTGCCAGTCCCATGCTGTTTTGATTACTACAGCTTTGTAATGTAACTTGAAGTCTGAAATTGTGATGCATCTTTTTTGATGGTGGTGGTGTTTTTTTTTTTTCTTTTTCAAGATTGCTTTGTCTATTTGGGGTCTTTTATGGTACCATACAAATTTTAGGATTGTTTGTTCTACTTCTGTGAAAAAATGCTGTTGGTATTTTGATAGGCATTGCATTAAATGTGTAGATTGCTTGGGAGAGTAGAGACGTTTTAAAAATATTTGTTCTTCCAGCCCTTGAACATGGACTGTCTTTCCATTTCTTTGCGTCTTCTTCAGTTTCTTTCATCAGTGTTTTATAGTTTTCAGAACACATGTCTTTTATGTCTTTGGTTAAGTTTATTCCTAGGTATCTTACTATTTCTGATGTAATTGTAAATGGAATTGTTTCCTTAATTTCTTTTCCAGCTGCTTCGTTCTTGGTGTATAGAAATACAACACATTTCTGTACATTGATTTTGTATCCTGTGACTTTACTGGATTTGTTGATCAGTTCTAGCAGTTTTTTGGAGTCTTTTGGGTTTTCTCTATCTAGTATCATGCCATCTTCAGACAGTAAAAGTTTTGCTTCTTCCTTACCAATTTGGATGCCTTTTATTTCTTTTTGTTACCTGATAGCTATGGCTAGGACTTCCAGTGCTATGTTAAAGAGAAGTGGTGAGAGTGGCCATCCTTGCCTTATTCTTGACCTTAGAGTTTCCCAATTGAGGATGTTAGTGATGGGATTTTCATATGTGACCTTTATTATGTTGAGGCATGTTCCTGCTACACCTATTTCAAAGAGAGTTTTTATTGTGAATGGACATTGTGCTTTGTCAAATGCTTTTTCGGCATCAATTGAAATGATCATGTTGTTCTTGTCTTTTCTTTACTGATGTGATGTATCATGTTGATTGATTTGTGAATATGGAACCACCCTGGCAACCCAGGAATAAATCCCACTTGATCATGGTAAATGATTTTTTTATGTGTTTTTTAATTTGGTTTACTTGTGTTTTGTTGAAAATTTTTGCATTTGTGTTCATCAGGGATATTGGCCTATTGTTCTCTTTTTTATTGATGTCTTTATCTGGTTTTGGTACCAGGGTAATGCTGGCTTTATAGAATGAATTTGGAATTTTTCCTTCCTCTTCTATTTTTTGGAGTAGTTTGAGAAGAATAGGTATTAATTCTTCTTTAATTTTTTTTTTTCAGCCTAACAGTATTCATTATTTTTTCACCACACCCAGTGCTCCATGCAATCCGTGCCCTCTATAATACCCACCACCTGGTACCCCAACCTCCCACCCCCACCGCCACTTCAAACCCCTCAGATTGTTTTTCAGAGTCCATAGTCTTCTTTAAATGTTTGGTAGGATTTACCTGTGAAGCTTTCTGGTCCTGGACTTTCATTGGGAGTTTTTTGGTTACTAATTCAATTTCCTTGCTGGTAATCAGTCTGTTCAAATTTTCTATTTCTTTCTGCTCCAGTTTTGATAGGTTATATGTTTCTAGGAATTTATCCATTTCTTCTAAGTTGTCCAATTTGTCATTTGTATTTCTGTGTTGTTTGCTATTTTTCCCTCTTTCATTTATGATTTTGTTAGCATCCCTTCTCTCTCTCTCTCTCTCTCTCCTTTGTTGAGTCTAGCTAGAGGTTTATCAGTTTTGTTGATGTTTTTAAAGAATCAGCTCCTGGCTTCATTGATCTTTTCTGTTGTTTTTTAGTTTCTATATCACTTATTTCTGCTCTAATCTTTAGTACTTCCTTCTTTCTGCTAGTTTGGATTTTATTTGTTGTTTTTCTAGCTCCTTTAAGTATAAGGTTAGGTTGTTTATTTGTGATTTTTTCTTGCTCCTCAGGGTAAGCCTGGCTGGCTATAAACATCCCTTTTAGAGCCACTTTTGCTTCATCCCAAAGATTTGGGGCCATTGTGTTTTGATTTTTCATTTCTCTCCATGTAATTCTTGACTTCTTCTTTGATTTCTTGGTTGACCTATTCATTGAGCAGCATGTTATTTAACCTCCATGTACTTGTGCTCTTTGCAGATTTTTTTCTTTGTGGTCGATTTCTAATTTCATAGTGTCTTGGTCAGAAAAGATACATGGTATGACTTTGATCTTTTTGATTTTGTTGAGAATTGTTTTGTGGCTTAATATGTGATCTATTCTGGAGAATGTGTATGTGGCTGACCTTTAAACAAGAGTGCCCTCAAAGCACACTGCCTGAGTCTTTACACCTCTATAAAATGGGGCAGACATGGTCCATTGAATAAAAAAGCCTATTTTAATCCCTTATTCATTCTAATTGAGAAGTTATTGTTCAAAAGCAGCTTCCTTAATTTGGAAATACAGATTAGTATATGCAATGATCCTCATGTAAAGTTCTCAGAAAAACAAACTCTACAGAATGGGTTTGTATATTTAAAAAGATACTCCTAATTTTAAAAAAGGGCTCTATCTTTGTTTTACAAAGAATGTACCAATCCCACTTTTGCGATATATTGTGCAGTCAAACATTGGCCATTGGACCTTGAGCATTCAGTGAGTAAGAATTTCATATGTTCAGATTCTTTTTTAAATCATGGGGAAGGGGTTTATTTTCTCAGTACACTCACCTATCTCCCACAGATGATGACATAAACCAGATAGCAACAAGAGCCAGAGATGTTTTGAAGATCTCAATATCTTATATTCTCATGAAGATCACACAGACAGCTGATATTTATTTATCTTTATGTCTGAAGCTTTGAAGAGGTACAGGAGAGGTGAAGAAAGGATTCTCTTAGTGTTTGGGAGAATCTTACTCACACCTTATAGCATAATTAGGTATCCGAGTGGGTTGGTTTATGGTTTATGGTTTATAAACACAAAAAGAAGCCTTTTTTTTTTTTTTTTTTGACAGAGATCACAAGCAGGCAGAGAGGCAGGCAGAGAGAGAGAGAGAGAGAGGAGGAAGCAGGCTTCTGCTAAGCAGAGAGCCTGATTTGGGGCTCCATCCCAGGACCCTGGGATCACGAAGAAGCCCTTTTTCTTATTCTTTGAGAACCATCTCTGGCTATGGATAAAAATTTATTGACCAAAGATAATTCTATTTGGCTTCTATATTATTTTCATAGGGATTTGCCAGCATGTTATAATAATGCCTAGCTCAGAGTATTGGTGGTGTCATAGTCAAATCAGAGTTTCAAAGCTAGAGATTTTGCTTTTGCAGTATAGACTGATTTAGTACTTTCTTATGACATTGTAAGAATGCAGAGAAAATCATAAAATTATAGAATTTTATGAGGAAAACAAAAATCACTGAGGTAATATGTACTCTTTCAATTTCACTGCTTTCTATCTCATAATCATCTTCTCCCTTTTATTTAGCCCCAGTCTTTAAGGATGAAACAACCTCCTTCTTGTCAAGGCTTACTCTTCCTATGTGTCCTCCACTGGAAAAAAACAAAAACAAAGTAAAAGTAGCAAGAAAGACAATACTCAATACCTGCATGGGCTATTCTTCTTATTTTCTTCTCTTATCCATCAGACTCTCTCTTTTGCTCTTTGTAATATAATTTGGTTTCTTCTTACTCTAGTAAAATCACTATCTAAAACTCTGCCTATAATTTCCCCTTCTAATTTGTTTCTTTTTCAAACCTCTAGACAGAATTTGATGTTTACCAGAGCTCCAAATTCTTGACTCTCTGTCTGATCTCTTTCTACTCAGTTCTATTCTAACATTATGACTAAGCTCCTCTCCCTTAAATTTAGTATGGAACAAAAAACTCTGATCAAAACCTATCCATGGCTTCTCATTTGTTTATGAAGTTAGCATTAATTTCCCACCAGTCTGTATTCAAATCTTTTTACAGTGTGCTATCACTCTTTCTTGACTTATTTCTTCTAACATTTGTCTAAAAAAAAAAAAAAAAAAAGACAAAGAGAGTACTTCTTTCCTTTGTACATGTTATCAAATTTCATGGTCTCCTGTGATGTCCTCCTCCCAGAATTCTCTTTTTAAAAATCACATCTGTCGGGCGCCTGGGTGGCTCAGTGGGTAAAGCCGCTGCCTTCGCCTCAGGTCGTGATCTCAGGGTCCTGGGATCAAGTCCCGCATTGGGCTCTCTG
Source organism: Mustela lutreola (assembly GCF_030435805.1). Lineage (NCBI taxonomy): Eukaryota > Metazoa > Chordata > Mammalia > Carnivora > Mustelidae > Mustela > Mustela lutreola. The sequence continues at coordinate 60,902,871 of NC_081296.1, forward strand.
CTCAGCAGGGAGCCTGCTTCCTCCTCTGTCTCTGCCTGCCTCTCTGCCTACTTGTGATCTCTCTCTGTCAAATAAATAAATAAATAATCTTAAAAAAAATCACATCTGTCAAAATCCTATCCTTTAGTATGGAGTTATTCCAAATGTTTTCTTCTTTTTGAAGGATTTTCTGATTTGACAAACATCATGTGTCTTTCCTTTCTTTAACCTCCTCTAATCTATTCTTTGATGTCTCCTTGAATGAGTCTCTTTCTGCTTTGCATTGCAATAAGTTAAGGATTGCTTCTATTCTACTTTTACAGTGTGTAGATTCTTTGGGGAAAAAATACCTCGGAAGGAAAAGAGCTAGAAAGCTATTGCAGACCTACCTTTATTTTTGTATCTTCTACTTGAACATCAGCAATACTACATTCCATCCAAGAATGGGAAGGAAGGAGAGACGCAGACACTAACTTTTCCAAAATCACACACAAGTGGCAGAATTCAAAGCTACCAGGCCTGGATAAGCAATGGGAGGAAGTCACAACTGGTACTCAGAGAATGTAGCTACACCTGGAAGAAGGCTACCCAAAAGGAGGCATGGTCTTCATTAGAGGACATACCTACTACAAAACCACACCTAGGAGGGAGGGAGCCAGGGAATAAATATAAACCTTCTTCCATTCTGCTCTCGCATCTCTGCTACTAATTCCCTATGTCTAAACCCAGTAGAAGGCAGAGCACCAAGGAGCTTATTCAGCTTATTCCTGGTGTTTAGAGAAGTATGTAGAGGGGAGAACCTGAATCTGAATGGACAGTTTCTAACTTAATAATGGAACTTACAGATAAACTGTCTTATCAGTATTGGGCTCAGATGGAGTCACACAGCATTACTCTGCCAATCGCTAAGCAAATAAAGCTTTGCCTTGGTCTTTTAGGGCCAGAATCAATTAAGAAATGGACAGTAAGCAGACAGCGTGACTGCTGCTAATTCTTGGATCTTATTTTAGGCATTGGTGAAATATGCCATGAGCATTGACTAGCATCTACTAAAAAGGCAATAATATTCTATCATGATGAGGTACAACAGATATTTCCATTTTGGGTGGAGTGAAATCATGTACTTGTTTATTGGAAAAAGAGTCAAGGAGAAATCAGCACAGTAGTGTTGTCTTGGAGAGACAGCCTGGAGTTGGCCAGAGGAGAGACTCCCTTTCCAGAGGAAAGACGAAGACTCCCTAAGAAACAAAGTGGTTTTACACTGAGCATAACCAGAGAAGGTTACTTTGCAGGCCAAATTAAGGTGTATAATTTAGTGTGTGGAGCCTGCAGAGCTGCTGTATTTTAGTTAAAGCAGAATGAGGCAATGCTGCTTGAAATAGTCCTATGAACTCAGCATGGATTATAGTACTGGTGTATTTAACCCCACTCCATTTTGATTTCCTTGTTATTTTGCCTTTTTTCTCCCAAGACTTATAGTGTTTTTCCTCTGGTTTTTCAGATGGAAACTGTGTGTTATGATTCAACAGTGGATTTTGACTTGCTCACGGCTTGTTGCAGAGAAGTGTTTTCCCTGCTCAGAGGCCTGCCTTTGACATAGTGCCCACTGGAGTGCTGAGGTTGAATTTCCTTTACTCAGAGCATATGCTTTTCTTCAAGGAGGAGGAGTTTTGTAGTTCTTTGTCTAGCTAGTAGGTGTCACCAAGTAATATTTTGAGGTAATGAATTAGAAACTTAGAGACTAAATTTCTCATTTCACAAAGGAAAGAAGAAAACACATGAGGGACACTTATCTAGACACTGGCAGGGATGCTAGGCTGATAGCTGAATCCTGAGAGTCTTTGGTTGAGAGAGATTGGGAAAAAGTGTGAATAGTTCTATCCTCCAGAAACAGCTCTGTAACTATTCATTGATGATAGTGGAGGATGTACATAACAAGTTTGATGTCAAGCTATGGAAGAGAATGGGGTATTTGGAAGAGATTTGTTCATGTTCTTTGTCTTAAGTTATTTGGACTTTGGATGTTCAAATTTATAGCAAAGCTAATTCTGAAGCTCATCCTGAGACCAGAAAATATGAAATAATTTTTTTCTTCCATACATTTCCTCTAATTTCCTTTAGATGCTAAATTTAGGCAAAGAAAATTATCTTTGTGCCACTGATAAGTCAGTACCTGTGCTCTTGTTCATTCAGAGGAGGAAATTTGTTGTTTTCAAGCAACTCCACTTTAAAACAATTCACTTTTCAATCCCTATATTTCATTGCAGATAATGCCTTTTGTTTGAACTTTTTGTTAAATGATAAGGCCTACAGAGAGAGACACTAGGAATATCTTCCCTACTTGCTTACATGATCATTAGAAACTCAGAAATTATGAACACATGACATGAAGAAACCATTCACACCTGGATTTGGACCTCCCAAATGTGGAAGAAGAGTATTTTATCTTGAAAGCAAAGTAAAACTCTGCAATATTTTTTTTAAATTTTAGAATTACAAGAATGGGATATTTTTCTTTTATAATTAGTAGGGACTTATTTTTGCCTCCTTGTATCCTGCCACAAACTACATGGCCAACGTTGAGATCTACAACTCCAAGGTTATTCCTTTTATCTTCTACAATCTTTCATTCGATCCCTAGTTGAAAGGTCTTCAACATCATACGATACCATGGTTATCACTTTCGCTATTTTTATACATTCCTCTGCAAAAGAAAGTGTATCAATAGAGAGAAAATGCAACAGGTATTTAAGAAAAGTTGATGGATGAGGCTAGAGCTAAGAATTTTAAGATATAACTGGGTGTGTGACTCCTGTTATTGTCACCGGAGGAAGAAAGACTTGGTTATATTACGGAAGCCCTCTGATTTAATCTAACACTAGTTTCTGAGACATGGGTTCTTGTCTCATTTGAGCAGTGCTGATTGAAGGATGTTAGGGCTAGGATTTACAGACCTATACTAAAAGCATACTAAGAAGTTAGACCACTGAATCCTAATGTCTTTAGCTACAAAATATGGAGAATTATCCTAATACACATTCTTTTTCAGTCTCGTTTAAAGCCTCTTTTCCCTCCATTTATCCCTTAAATACTTGTATTCTCAGTACTCTGTTCTACAACCTTTGAATTTTTTGGTCTGTGCATTCTTCTTGATTAACCTCATCCAAGTTAGTGACTTTAACTACCTAATAGACGTGTCTGACAATCTTTGTCTCTTAATTTTGTGTGTAGACCATTTATATTTAATGTAAGTATTGATATATTTAGCTTTGGATTTACTATTTTATTATTTATTTGTGTTTGTTGCCTCTATTTTTTGGTTCCTCTCTTTCATTTTCCCTTTCTTGTTTTCTTTTGAGTTATTTGAATTTTTAAAATTCTTCCATTTTAATATATCAATTGTATTTTTCACTATATCTCTTTTAGTGGTTGCTCTGGGGAGTAACTATGCATGCCTTACTCTTTACAGGGTAGGCAGAAATAAATTGCTATTATACTTTGCCAATAGAGGTCCCTTTCCCACCCCCTTAATGTTGTAGCTATCATGTATATTATATTTACATACATTGCAACCCCACCAAACAATGTTATTTTGTTTTGTTTTGTTTTAATTGTCAAACATCTTTTAAAGAACTCAAGAGAGGAATAATACTATGTTTACAGAGACATTACCATTTCTGTTGCTTTTTCTTCATTCTTGATGTTATAAGTTTATTTTTTTCATTTTCTCTGAAGAGCCTCCTTTAGCATATTTCTTTAGAGTAGGTCTGCAGGCAACTAATTCTCTATCTTCATCTGAGAATGACTTTATTTCACCATCATTTTTGAAGAATATTTTCACTGGATATAAAATTATGGGTTAACACATCTTTTCTCTTAACACTTTAAAATGGTATTCTACTTTCTCTTTCTCTGAGTACTCTGAGCTCTCCTGGCACTTGTGGGTTGACCAGCAGATGTATGTATTTTTTTTAAACCTTCATTTTTATCACCTTTTTCTGTCTTCCTCAAGAAGTTTCTATTACTAAGCTCTTCCTCCTTTCTGTCTTCTGCCACTCAAGATGTATTTTTATGTAAATTTTTTGTTATATAGAATGAGTATAAAATACCCGAGGAAAATAATTCACTAAGATCTCAGTGGTTAGTAAATGGTTATTGTGTTACCCTTCCTGGGGATTTTCTTTTAGGCATGGAAGTCTTGAAGACTGGGAATTGCTTTAACTTAAGAAATGAAATGTTGTAATACAGAATTCTAAGCTCCATGCTTGGTCTGTGGGGAGTGGAGATGTTAGCCATAAAGATATTCCTGGGGCTCCTCAAAACTTAAGAGAGAAACACAGCTACCCTCCCTGCTTATGTGACATTTCAGCTGCTTCATTGGTCAAGAAATGGGGAATCCACACAGGGCCAGCAATGACTTACAGGTGTTTACTTTTTCTCTGCCATTCTGGCCTTAAATAGGCAAGAAGTAGGGGAGAGAAAAACCCAAACAACCTTGACTAAGAGTTCTGAATTACTTATTTAAATTTCAAACTTAAAATTTTTCACTTTTAGCTCTTTTGACAAAATACATGACTTGTATTCAGAAAAGGTTCCAAATTGATGGCCCAATACTTTTGCCCAAGACTTCTTTAAGTTAAATAGAAAATTAATCTCAGAGCTTAGAAGGTGCTTTATGGAGAGTAAAAGAACTCCACTCATTTTTTTGGCACAGTAATATTTTAAAAAGGAGTTATTAAAATGACTATGTTTTCTAAGGATCCCAAAGTCCTCTTTCCTCTGGGAAATAAATATCCCCTTCTGGGAGGTTTATTAGCTGTGTTTAATAGGAAAATACAAACTGAAGTCTAAAGAAGTTGACAGACCTGCTCTAGGGTATAAGGTGAGTTCCCTTGTAGGGAAAGGAGCTTTCATCTTGGGGCACTCTGCCATCTCTCAGCTGTAAAAAAAAAGCTCTGGTCCAGTGGAGTAATGGGAGTTGGGAAGAGGTTGCAGTCAGCCTCTGGTTGGTGTGGGTTGATCTGGTTGAGATCAGCCAGAGAGGAAGGATAAATCATGGCTATGCTTTCATTTATGTTGGTGTGTGATTTACGCATTCAGTTAGATAAGCTGCTTTCTTTCCTTCTTCTTCTACCAGACAGTCTTGTTGCTGGAGATGACTGTCAGCTGCTTTCCCTGCCTAGCCACCATCACATGCCCCACCACCGGAGCCTGGGAAGCCTGACCACAGACCAGCATCTCCAAGGCATGAATAATTAGGTAGGCATAATGGAAGGCACTCACTGCACCCTCCAATTGCGTAAGCCCATTACTGAAGTCTGCTTCATCAGCTTCTATCTTCCAAGGGGGGAAGTCAGAGGATTTTCATACAAGGGCACTGTAACTCTAGACAGAGCCAATAAAGGGTTTCATAACTGCTACCAAGTCAGGGAGGGGTCAAACGTCATCAGCCTCAGCCTGCAGCCAAATGAACATCCAGGCGACATATTTTTCAAGCAAACTCCCACAAAAGACATTTTAACTGAGCTGTACAAACTTACAGCTGAGAGGAAGAGACTTCTGGCCAATCTGCTTAGCTCAGACCACATCCTGGGGATTACGATGGGGAACCAGGAGGGGAAGCTGCTGGAGCTGTCCGTGAGCCTGGCCCCTGAGGACGACTCTTTCCAGAGTGTTGGTGACTGGCCGGGGGAGCCCCCTGTGGGCTGTCTCAGTAAGAGGAGTGCCCATGGGAACCGCAAGCCACGGAGGTTTGGTGGAAGGAGAGGAAGCTTTGAGGGGCTTCCACAGAAGAGGACGAGAAGGAAAGGGCGTGGGGGCCGGCAGTCGGCTCTTCAGATGGGGAAGGACCAGATCTGTTCCAGCAAATCTCTTCCTCTTTCTCGAACAAGGCCTAATCTTTGGCTTCTAGAGGAGAGAGGCAGCTCGCTCCCAAGAGTGGCATTTACTTCCTCCCCACAGTGGAGACAGAGCTGCCCCCCAGAGATCTCCAGGACACTGGATCCCAGCCGTGGCTTTGGGAACTTCAGGAAGGCTTCTCAGGACACGGGTCTTGGACGCGGAAGGCTGCCCCCTGACTGCAGCTCCACAGAGCCAGGAGACGATGGTGCTGGAAAGCCGGAGAGGGGCCCTCTCCGGCTGCCGCACCAGCAGACAGCTTGGTCTGAAAGTCGTGAGGACTCTGAGAAGCATCCAGAGGCCAAGAGGGGCCAGAAGGAGAAGTCTACGGAGCATACATGCAGGAAGAAGCCCATTTCCAAAGTGGTGGCCAAGGTCCAGGATCTGTCTACTCAGGTGCAAAGAGTAGTTAGAACGGGCCCTGAGAGTGAGGAAAGCGTTGCCGTTTGCCCAGCGGCCCAAGCTGAGTTTATACCCAGAGCAGACTGGCTCACCCTCCCAGAAGCCGAGGCTGGGACTCCTAGTTCCAGGTGGCAGGGCCAGGAGCAGCTGGGCGACAGGCTGTGGCAGCTGTCGGACGGGGAATGCATTCCAGCCAGCGCCGAGGGGGCTGTGAACAAGGTCCTGCTGAAGGTGATACAGAGCGAGAAGTTAGATGAAGCCACTGAGGGGAAAAGGCTGGGCTTCCCCCCAAGCACACCAGGCACCCACACCGTCCCAGAAGCCAGAGGCAAGCGGAAGGCTGGGCTGCCTCTGAGGGATCACCAAAGCTCTTTTCTGGATTTGCCCCACCACGGCAGCCCTGACTGGCCACAGCCTGGAGGCCATGAGAAGAAGCCGTCCCCCTCAGCCCCGGCCTCGCTCAGCATGCTACTGAATAATTCATCCTCCCAGTCCAGCACGCACAGACGGATGGCACCTGTTCCCTCGCCTCTCTCTCCAAGGCTCCCCGGCCCTGAGCAGCATCACGGGGTCCTGCAACTCCCTCCACTGCCTGGTGAGTGGGACGTGGCTCCTGATGACTCTGCCGGCCGAAAGAGCAGTGCTTTCTCTGGGTCCTCCTCTGCTGACACCTTGGAGCCACCGTCCTCTGCAAAGGTCACGGAGACCAAAGGAGCCAGCTCGACCTTCCTCAGAGCAGGCCACCCACGGTTGGTGTCTGGGGAATCTCTGGAGAAGAGCCTGGGGCCTGGGAAGACCGCGGCTCGGCCCCAGTACCAGTCGCCTCCAGGTAAGTCCCTGCGTAAGCTACTTCACATCTGTTCCGGGGCAGCTCACAGACAGTCATCTGCTTGCGCTGGGCAGAGACTCGCCACTGAGCAGTGAACCCAAACTCCTGGGCCTGTTCGTTCGTTCACGCTGTGGCAAGAAAACTGGGAGTGGTATGGGGGGAGTGTGGCCGTGGTGAGGCTGGTGCTGACTCCCAGGCTCCGGGGTGTAGTTGCTTCCAGAAGCAATACTTTGTGAATGTCTTTTACAAATATTTTACTTCGGTGTACTCTAAAGCTGCCTCCGTGGTTGCTTAACGGAGGACTCTCAAAGGAAACAGGAATGAGCAGAAAGAAGTAGCAACTTGTCTCTGCCTTAGATGCTGTCGTTGGATAACTGGCCCCTTGACCTAAATTCTGCTGTTCATGCTGCCGGAGTAGCTCTTGGTTGGGGTTCTCTAAGCAAAAGAGCAAAAGCCTCATGTGTCTTTGCTCATCTGTCTGTTGTAAGAGGTTTTTCATTTTGGTTTTTTTAATAATCACTTTTCCAAGTGTCATTACTTTACAGTAAGAACTTTCCTTTTTTTTTTTTTACTAGAAGAGGGATGAATTCACTTGAAGAATCTCGGTTCAAGTTTTCTTTCTTTCTCTTTTTGGACTCTTTATTTCCTAGACAAGCATGAAGTAACGTTTATTCTGTTTTTATTTATGGTCTATTTTACTGTTACTGTTTTACTTATGGGTGCTCCAGAGTTGATTTGGCTTATGTGTTTAAAATGATATAAAATTTTACATGAGAACAATTTGGGGGGTCCTATAAGCAGGTTCAGTAAGAGCCAGAAAGGCAGTGTCTAAAAGGTACCCCTCTGGTATTCCTTACGTTTTCCAGGCCGATGTGGCCAGGGGCTCAAGGTTTCGTACGCTGCTGTGCAGGCAATCTGTTCTTTTCTGGGATAACTCCCACAGCATGTGGTCAACGCTTTATCTAGGGAATGGGTCGTAATATGATATATGGTCTCCTAAAGGTTAGAGAAGACATCACACACAATTTCTGTGATAAAAAATCTCTATCTAGGAAAGAGGAATTTCAACAGCTTTCTATTCATTTAGACTCTTGACATTTTCAGAATTTCTCTACATCATTGATCCAGGCATGGTTCTTTAAAAATGTCGTAAATACTTTTGATCTTATTTTTGCAATATAGACCTTAGTTTGAGGAGAATTGCTGCTTTCATCACATAACCCATTTGCTTCACCAGGAAAGTCAGAGACTTAAAGATTTTGTGTCATGTGTTAGAGAACCCTAGTGATGAAAATTCTCTCTATGGGTGCTGCTGGAGCCATTGAAATTCTTCAAAAGGGAGGTCTGTGCAGCTATAAGACAAGAGACTTCTAGAAGTTCAGGCATGGACTAGCTCCTTCAACTCTAAAGTTTCTTTTTTAGAAACCACACCAATTTCTGGGATTGTGTGTGTCTCTTACTCAGAAACTGGGCATTAAATACATTGAGCTTCCGTAAGTCTTATTTTTTCCTAATTTAGAACTATCTTTTTATTTTGTTGCCCTTTTTCTATATAAAAAATATTTTAAAAGCTCCATTGTATCTGGGTCAAGGCAGGCACACAGAGGACATTCAGTTTCTATGGTGACTGACTATGAGCCCACTGAGTGATAAGTTCAGTGGGCGGTCACACTCTCCCTTGAACTCAGGACACAATTGCTCAGAACCATTTCCCTTCCTTTGGCCCCAGCCCTCCGTATCACTTTCAGGAGCCAGTGCTCAGAATCACGACCGTGTGCTTCTAACCTGATAAAAGAAGGACTTGGAAAGAAGGAGAAAAGGAGTGGGAGAGAATTTTTCTTCTGGTGTGGGTGACTTCTCTTTTGCTGAGACCTTCCTCCAGGACATCCAAACATTGTCTCTTGTCACTGTCCCTCTGAAAAGCATGAAGGGAGGGTGTTCTTCAAATAGTGGGTCTTGATTTATATCCTGTGTTCCTGAGTTCTTCTCCCCACTTATTCCCCTTCTCCATAGTCTGAGTTCTCTTCATATTCTGGATCCTTCAGTGACTTCCTGCCACTGGTGGGTCCATATGTATGGGAGAATTTTCCTGCTGCTAATTGCCTGTCTTTCCCTTCAGTTCCCTTCTCACCCCTGTCCAGCAGAGGCCCCAGAGAGTGTCCAGCAGCCCTGATGGCGGGTGGAGGGGATATAGGGGCATAATTCATTGACTATCACTGTACAGTGGCCCTTTATCTGGATCCAACTCCCACCTGTCTCTGATGTTAGCTATTAACCAGGTTGAGTTTATGGTCTGTGGACATTTATTTCCTGTGGAAATAACACCGAGGTATTTTATTGAAGTGATGTGATTAAGATTATTGAAAGCTCTCATTAACTGCTCAAGTAAGAGATTAAGTCTGGCAAAAGTAATCAGATCTGTTTCCAGTTGGAAGACTCTTGAGTGTTATGGGCATGTAGTAATTCCCAGGAAAGAGTGAAATCCCCTTCTCCTTCTCACAGGAGTTAAGGCCCATATGACTATCCACACAGGAAATAGCATAAAGGCAGCACAGAGGCTATTGGTCCACCTCCTGCTGGCTTTGGCATTTTCTTAATTCCTTATTTGAGTCTTCATTCTAAGGATTACACACAGGAATTTCTTGTCTGGTGGTGATATAATCAAGTAGAGAATATGCTAACAGGGAATGGTGGCCAGATTTATCATCTCATGCCCATGCCCTACCCCCAGCACACACTACCTTCTCCCACCCTCTCCCTCTGGAATTGGTTTTATAATATTTTATTTTGGAATGGAAACTACTGTAGAATGTTCCTAAGCCTTTGTAGAATGTGGTATTTTCTCAGCCCAAAGGACTCTAGTGGTGCTAAGCTGTCCTGAGGGCTGAGATTCTTTCCTGTTCTGATGGCTTTCTTGTTACCTTTGATCTGAAATAGACCCTCTTAATGCCAGAAGAATCACATGGAATTTGACTCACCACACTTAGGAAAATGCCCCGCGTTTCTGTGCTCTCCTCAGCAATCCCATGATCTTTGTCCTCTGTTTGAAGCCACAGAGGCTGTGGTGGAAGCAGATGCCCTGGGCATAGTGCTTCTTGATATTTTGAGTCACTTGATCAGTTGGAAGGGCCATCAAAAGATGTAGTTCATGTCAACTGATTAAGAGATGAGATGCACACTTTGAATAGATTTTTTAATATCTAATGCAACGGTCAAAACTTTTATTTCTCTAAGCATGTATTACAGAGAGTGGATAGAAATTCTTCCCACAATAATACTGAGGTTTGCTACAAGCCCCATAAAAATTTAAAGAAGCTTCATAACATTAATGTAGCCATTTAAGATCACTACAGAAAGTACATAGTACATAGAAAGTTCTCTGTAATTCATGTTAAGAGAGAAAATAAGGTTCAGCAATTGCCTAAACCATATCATATCTATATAAAACAAATGTGAGAATTAAATTAAGGAATACGTTGCTATATACTTGGAAAAAAGTAAGAGGGTGGCAGTTGAAACTATATGGAACTTTGACCTAGCAACCCTACTTTTTGGAATTTAGTTTACAAAAATAGATGCAGTAATAAACATATGCAGAAGGGTGTTTACTCTAGCGTTGTTCATAGTGACAAAAGTGGCTGAGAAAATTTGAAGGTCCATCAGTAGAGAAATGATTAAATAAGTTATGGTACATTTCTACTATATAATACCATGAGGCAGTTCAAAGTATTGAACTAAGTCTGTACCTAGCAAGTGGCAAGATGATGTATAGCATTCTTGAAGTTTTTGCAAGACAGGTATCACTCCTCTTCATATATGAGTGTATGTCTGTTTGGTATGGGCTTAAATATCATGGAGACAGGGGTAGAAAAAGACTAACCAGCCTGTTCACATTCCTTACCTGCATGCAATGCAAGGTGAAGATGGGGCACAAGGTGAAGGGGAAGAATCCAGAAGCATTAGGGAGGAGCACTAACTTCTTCCCTATATATTTTTGTAGTATGTCACTGGTCACAGTATATGTGTCACTTTTATGATTTTTAAGAGTGATTTAACTACCTTTTTAAAATGGTTATCCCTTGCTTATTGAAGTGTAGTTGACATAAATGTTATATTAGTTTCAGGTGTATAACATAGTGATTCAAGAATTCAAGACATTATGCACTACTTGCCAGGATAAGTATAGTTACCGTCTGCTGCCCTACAACATTATTACAGTATTATTGACTGTATCCTCTATGTGGTACTTTTTATCCCCATGCTTATTTATGTTATCACTGGAAGTTTGTGTGTCTTTTTTTAAAAAATATTTTTTCACTTTTTTAAAAGGTTTTATTTATTTATTTGACAGAGAGAGATCACAAGTAGGCAGAGAGGCAGGCAGAGAGAGAGGGAGAAGCAGGCTACCTGCTGAGCAGAGAGCCCGTTGCGGGGCTCGATCTCAGGACCCTGGGATCATGACCTGAGCCGAAGGCAGAGACTTAACCCACTGAGCCACCCAGGTACCCAAGTTTGTGTGTCTTAATCCCCTTCACCTATTTCATCCATATCCCTACCTCCTTTTTTTTTTTTTTTTAAGATTTTATTTTGTTTATTTGTCAGAGAGAGAGAGAGAGTGTGTGTGTGCACAAGCAGGTAGAGTGGCCAGCAGAGGCAAAGAGAGAAGCAGGCTCCCCGCCAGCAAGGAGCCTGATGTGGGACTCAATCCCAGGACCTAGGATCATGACCTGAGCCGAAGGCAGCAGTTTAACCCACTGAGCCACCCAGGCGTCCCTCATCCATATCCCTACCTCCTTTTAATGAGTGATTAAATGACTTTTTAAGTAAAAAAACAAATGAACCTAGAACAGTTAGTGTGTGTGGTGGGATTACAGCTAAACTGCCCTTCCCTATGTTTTTCCCCATGTCCTTTAATGGGGTGAGAAGCTCCACTCTGAGACTGCACTGTTATTCGGGCAAATGCGTTTGCTAGAGAGCTGGGAAAGCAGAGCCCGTGGAGAACTAGTCAGACAGTGAGGACTAGATGGGAGCATTATCCAGAAACCAAGAGAAGAAGGAGCTTTATAAAGGCAAGATAGACAAGGTCCTCACAGGAAATGGACACCCCTTGGCCAGAAGGAATAAGAGAAGAGAAGCTGCGGTCACTGGAACCCAGACAGCGGAGCTTCACTGAGAGGGGCCACATGGCAGCAGCGGTGGCCTATGGCCAAGCTTGTTGGGCTGAAGATCCTGGCATCTCTCTCCTTTGATCTTCTGCCCAGAAACCTCTAACGGAACCCACCACAGGGCAGGGTGTAAGGGAGCCGGCAGATGTGGTCTTCAAGGTCAGCCTTCCAGGGCCAAGGGTAGGGTGGAAAAGGATGTAGAGTGGATCTGAAGGGGCATATGGAAGACAAGATGATGTAGATGGGGCAAGACCAAGAAATGTAGGAAGACAGAATGGTGTTTTAAATGAGCAACAAGGTAAAGAAGAATGTAGGGTGTCTGTTTTGCTACAGAACAGCGGTTATCTTGAAAATAAATGATAGTGGCGCCATTTCATTTCTTTGTCATGTGACCTGTAGGCCTTTAAATTTAAGTAGATTGACTGTCTCTTACTGTTGAAAGTTCAAAAATGGAGGCAGCAAAAGAAATGGAAGATCTTGTGACAGTTTTCTCTCCATGGACTGAGAAAAAATTAGCTTGTGTTTAAAAACAAAGCTCTCCTATTTAACTATGATTGCTATCACATTATGTTCAGTTGCTTTTTGTGAAAAACACAAAAAGGATTTTAAAATATCTTTCTCAATCACTGAAAAATAAGAATAGCTCATTAGCACATGAAATATGAGAGAGATTTTCTACCAATGGACAATTTGTATTTTAAAGTCAGTTTCCATGTAGAATAAATGACGGGTGTTTCTCTCAATCAAAATCTGGTTTTCAACAGATAATACATTTCCAAAGGTAGGACCATGACCAAAATCTGATGTTTTAAAATCCAGAGCCAGCTCTATGTATATGAATTTTTTTCCCAGATCAATATCCAGTTGTGCTTTGAGGATCACACCTTCTGTTGAACTGTTTTTCCCTTGCTTCTTTTCTATTCATGGGTTCAGGGCACAAGATTAAAAGCAAGGGTGCAATCTGCAATCCCAGGTCACGCACACCTGTCTAAAGTAATTTTAAAGATATATAGAAATGGCAAAATTAACACTGTGATTCCAAGTCATAGCCGCTGAAAAATCTCAAAGAGAAAACAATTTTTTAAATAATAGATACATAGTTTTTTACCTTCTACCTCATAGCATTACAGGTCAAGGCATAAAAAAATAAGCTTTTAATGTGGTAATTGTATCAAAGCATTTTATCAGATTGATAAAGCAAAGGAGTACTGATTTGGAAGGTATATGTTTTATTCTTCATGGACTCTTCTGGGAGAGGTTGCTTTTTGAAAACATTGGATACCCCCTGGGTCTACTTTCTTCCTCTTGATAGCTCTTGTCAGGCAAATGATTGCTACTGCCTATTTTATTTTATCTGCTTTCTGATCACTTACAAGGACAGTAGCTCCTGTTAGATAGTTCTTAAACACAAATCAACCCATATTACTTCGTACATTTTGGGGGCCTCCGGGCTGTGATATTAGGCCATACCATTCCCCCCTAGAGTTTTGCTCTGTGCCCAGGTACCTCAGCCCCCTGCCAGAGCATGTTATAGAGTTTCTGGACTCTTAAAAGAAGGCCCTACAAGTTTTTTCCACAGTCATGAATTGTTTGAGTACATTGAATCAGATGCTTTCTAGATGGTCCAGAGCCTTATAGGAAAGACCTTGAAACTAGGTTAGAATTAGGATTCAGACATGTATAGGATATAGAGGGAGTGTGGGGTCCTTAAAGGATATTGACCCACAGGGAAGAATGATGGACAGTGGAAGGAGAAGTGTCATGAGGGAATAAGTCTGGGCCAAAAGTCTGCTCACAGACATTTCCTCATCTTCCTACGAGTGACCCTAGACACTAGGGGGAAGGGGCTCTGGCATGAAGGGAAGGAGTAACTTTGTCATCAGAAGCCCAGGAGTCTTGCAGTATAGAGGAGCTGTTCAAGAGAGGAAGGAACTTTCTTTTTTTAATTTAAATTTAATTAGCCAACATGTAATATATCATTATCTTAGGATGTAGAGTTCAATAATTCATCAGTTGTATTTCACACCCAGAGCTCATCACATCATGTGCCTTCCTTAATGCCCATCACCCTGTTACCCCATCCTCCTACCCACCCTCCCTGCAGCAACCCTGTTTTTTTCCTGTAGTAAAGAGTCTTATGGTTTGTCTCCCTCTCTGATGACTTCCCATTCAGTTTTCTCTCTCTTCCCCTATGATCTTCTGTGCTATTTTTTTAAAGATTTTTTTAAGAAATTTATTTGACAGACAGAGATCACAAGCAGGCAGAGATGCAGGCAGAGAGAGGGGGAAGCAAGCTCCCCACTGAGCAGAAAGCCCAATGCGGAGTTCGATCCTAGGACCCAGGGATCATGACCTGAGCTGAAGGCAGAGACTTTAACCCGCTGAGCCACCCAGGCACCCCTGTGCTGTTTCTTATACTCCACATATGAGCAAAACTGTATGATAACTGTCTTTTCTGATTGACTTATGTTGCTCAGCATAATACCCTCCAGTTCCATTCACATCGATGTAAATGTGAATGGTAAGAGTTCATTCTTTCTAATGACTAATATTCCATTGTATGTATCTGCCACATCTTCTTTATCCATTCATCTGTCAACAGACATCTTGACTCTCCATAGTTTGGCTATTGGGGACATTGCTGCTATAAACATTGGGGTGCTTGTGGAGAAGCAGGAACTTTCTTACCAAGCCAGCTTCAGTAGTTGAGAATAGAGGTTGTTAGAAAACCAAGGGCAAAGAGCAGCAGAACAGAGGGTGTCAATGGCAGCCTGGCCCCTGAGCACGGAAACCTGGTGGGACCCCTGGAGGACAGAGCTGGGGAGGAAGGACCCGAGGAAAAAACTGGACTTCGTGCTAAGCAAGTGAGTGGGGGCTTTAGAATTTGAGATTCAGATTTCCGTGACTTACGTAACACAATTTCATCCATGAAAGACCGTAACTTGGATCATCTAGGTGTCACGTATTTTTCCTAAAACGTTATGATGTAGATTTTTTCCTTGTTTGTTTCAAATCCAAGTTAAGGTTTTGAGGTTGAATTTTGCATTTGGAGGGAGAACCCAAAAATAATCTTGTGGTTGATTAAAGCTGTAGGTTTCCAGGTTAGCCCCGAGGAATTGCAGAGGGAGCAAATAACGCGCCGCTGGAGCGTGAGCATGGCCTCCCTAGGATTCAGACACAAGTCTAGGCATGTCTGGATAATTAGATGGTTAGAGCTGTCAAGAGGTTTTTGCTTGAGTGCTCAGAGGATGGCCACAGGGCGGGGCTCCTCCCAAGGATTTGAGGCACATGGGAGGGCGGGGGAGGGACAATGCTGAAAATAGCGTAATGCATGGCCTCCAGATTCTCTGCTGACGCAACCCCCTGGACTCACACCTGGCTCATAGGGAGGAGGGAACTGCACCAAAAAAGCCTTGGGAAAATTTAAAGAGAAATTTTACTAAAATGTTCTGAATATATTGAAGGCAGGGTCTTCGTTAATAGAGTGTGACAGACTTGTGGATGAAGAGTCCCAACTCCAGGTGCTCTTGGAGCACGGGAACACAGGGAACATGCTGGAATGAACCAGATTTGACCTCGTCCTTAGGAGCAGTGGAGAAGCGGAAGACATAGGTAGTAGTGCCTTGGGAGGCCCCTCGGGCATGTTAGCTGCAGCAGCACTGGTTAATAATTCTAGCAGTGTCAAGAGCCACCTGAAGCCATCAGAAGAGAGGGGACAGCAGTGGTGGTGGGGAGGACTGCATGCCTGAGCACGCGTGATTCCTAGAATGATTAAGAGAAATTGTGTGGAGGGGAGGGGAGCCCCCAAATTGGTAGAGCTAGAGAAATACTGATTTTGCACCCTGTTGCTACTCCCCTGACTGCATTTACTAGAAGGAATAATATCAAACCATAGGGTTCTTTTGAGCATCAAATGAAATGATGTCGATGAAAATACTTCATAAAACATTAGAAAATAGTAGCTTATTACAGTTACACATCATTGGCTCAAAGAGTCAGAAATGATTTTTTTTTTTTTTAAGATTTTATTCATTTAAGAGAGATAGCTAAAGAGAGTACAACAAGCAGAGGGGAGAGGGAGAAGTGAGGCTTGATCCCAGGAACCAGGGATCATGACGGGAGCGGAAGGCAGATGCTTAACCAACTGAGCCACCCAGGCACCCCAGCAGAAATGATTTTAATAATCTACTCTTTTTGGTGTTTTCCAGTGATGAATGAGGCTACAAATAATAATTTACAGCTAGTTATCCTATGTAGATTTCTTGATTTGCTCGCAACTAGAGCTTCTACATTTGCTTGTGTTTTCAGTTGCTTCTGTTTTTTTTTTTTTTTTTTTTCAGTCTCTTCTGTTTAAGTCACTTACACCTTCAGTGGTCTCTACTGTTTTGAAGGTGTCACTAGATCGTACATGCTACCTTCAATGCACTCTCCACTGAGTGTAGATTACTACTGGTTCACCCCATAGTTTTTTAATTTAACCAGGGGAATTTTTAATTAATTAACAAAGAAATCAGAATTGTATTTCTAATACTAATGCCTTTCCAATATGAAATCATGAATTAAAGAATGATATAGCAAAAGAAAAGAAAAACAAAGGCCCCATTTCTTCCTACCACTTATTTCTGAACCACCTGACATCCTACAAAGCTTTTTTAGTTTCTACAGCTAAAAGTTATCGTCTTTTCTGATTTCCATACCCTTTTTTGTCCTTTTTGGATCTCTATTGTTGGGATTTTCTTATGTTAGTATGTATAATAATACTTTTAACTATTAAAATTTTTTAAAACCTTGTATTTTAATACATTTTATTCTATTTATATTTATATTTTATTAATAATTTCTCATTGTTTTGTATGTCAGTCTTGAGTTCCCATGAAGCTTTTAGATATAGAGCCCTATCTTACACTTTGGATGGATGATTTGCTATTTCTTGAGTAGTATGTCACAAAATAGTCAATATGTATTGGCCTAATTAGATTTTTGTGGTTGTTGACTTTATTAAAAACAGTCCTCCAATTTACAGGTGACAGGGCAGTAACCGGGAGTAACAGACTGGCCTAGGGTTAGTTAAACAGAATGGTATTAAACAGAATATCTCTTCAAATAGTATGCCATACAGCAGAGAGAAGTGGGTTTGTTCTGGCCGAATTCTCGGTGTCTCATCATCTTCATATGGAACCTGTTTCTGCTGGTGATAGAACACATCAGAATTGAATCAGATGTGTCCTTATTTTTATTTAAAAAAAAAAAAAAGGTCTCTCCAAAGACAGGAATGGTGTCACATTCATCTTATTTACCTGGAATCCGGTTCAGTAACTGACCCATGGCATGTATTCAGTGAATGTTTTTGTGAATGAATGAATGAATGAATGGGTGGATGAATGATTGGAAAACATGGTTTTCAAACTGGTAACAGGGAAATTTTCCCCCTTTGTCTTATGTTAAACAGAATGAAAATTGTTTCATGCCATATTGTGTGATTACTATCATATTATTTTGGTAGTTGATGTTTTATTTTCAGGCAACCTTATAACTATTAATCTCTGCATAGGTTTAGGAATCTGAAGGTACCAAGAGGGTGGGAATGAAGTTAAATGGAACATGGGTCCTCAGAGCCAGGTATTTTTGTGAACAAAGAAAGTGTTCTTTTGATTAGAATAACTTTACAAAAAGCTTGATTTTACTGAAACAGACCTTTTCTAAATCTTAAAATGAGACTCAACTTTATTCTCAAAGCCAGTCACTGAAGCGGAGTCAAGTGATCAAACTTGAAATGGAAACCAGAGGCAGCTCACCGTTTCCTGTGTTCTATTGGTTACAGGTTAACCATGTTGCATTAGGCATGGACAAAGCCCAGCCTATTTGCGCCAATGTACACTTTATGACATTGGAATAGAAGGCCTGGCAGGTGCTTATTGCTCTTGTAGGCTGTGATTCAGAGGCTCCTACGTGGCCCATTTGCTGGGTGCCTGATGCCCACCACTGACGTTGCCCTGTGCAGAAGAAAGTACTGTTGATGGAACACTTGTGTATAATACCAGTAGAAGCTGAGGCTATATGATTGATTTCCAAAAGCTATACACAAACTAAGCCATGTTAATTTGCTCATAAAACTCCTGTTATTACCTAGCAGAGCAGGATCCTTAAAGAATGGGCCATGGGACAGGGTTCTAAGAGTGAAAGCAGAAGTCAAGGCCAGGAAAGCAATAAACAGACATGGAAAATGACCTGCAAATTTGAGGGCCCAAACCAGTGTGGCAGTATGGTAACATCAAGGACTTTAATTACATCTGCAAAATTCCTTTGCCTTTGTCATATAATGTAACTGAATCATGGAAGTGATATGCCATCATCTCCACCAGGGTCTGCCCTCCTTACCCAAGGAGAGGGGATTATTCCAGGTATGGCCCCCAGGGGACAGGAATCTAGGAGACCTATTTTATTTTATTTTATTTTATTTTATTTTATTTTATTCCCACACCACCCCTCATCCCCCAGACATCCTAGAAGACTATTTTAGGATTCTGCCTACCACAGTATTATCTAGCATTTTCCATTCCCTTTCTTGTCTTGTCTTCTGCTTCCACTATCAGAACCCTGTCCCTACAACTGTCCCTAATGTAACTTAATCTAAATATGCAGTAGATGTCTCCATTTCTGAGTCATACTGGACTGGTTAAGAATGTGTATGCCAAAGTTGAACGTTTTATTGTCAAATCTCAGTTCTGCTACCTACTAAGAAGATTGGCACCTGCCTCAATGTCCTCGTTGAAAGGGGAGTGATAGTAGTATCCAGCTAATAGGTAATATATTAACTATTTAGGAGTTTTTGTAAGGAATAAGTGATAAAAATGCTTAAAGGACTTGGCACAATGTCTAGCACACAATTCTCCAAAAATATTTAGATATTAGTAGTAGTATATCCTGTCTCAGTGGTTTTATTCATATATTATTTCTCTACATGGGATACCCTGATAAATTCCTGTGCCCCCCTCAAAATCCATCCTAACCTGTGTGTGCAAAATGTCAGCATCTGTTTGATGTTGAACTGAGTTTAAGGTATATAGGAGAACTCTATTTTTTAATGTTTCTGTAAATCTAAAATTATTTCAAAATAAACAGTTTTTTAAAAAGTTTGAAGTGTTATCTCCATCATCATAAAGGCTTTTGATTCCCCTCGTTGTAGAATGAACATTTCCATTACACCTGAGGCTTATTCCATCGCATCATGACTATTTGTTTACATGTCTGTCTGGAATATAAAGTCCATGGATGCAGATACTAAGCTTTATTTATCTTTGTACCTCTGATATATGGCATTGCATCTGATGTAGTAACAGCATATGTTATGGAAGTGCTGGCTCAATAATTAATTGTTGAATGACTTTATTTTTTGTGTACAGAGATTCACCAATGACCAAATGATATGTGATTATTGGAAGCAGTGGGGGGGCCAGGATGGTACAGAACAGGGGTTTTCACAGTGTGGCCCCTGGACAAGCACCATTATTAGCCACATCTGGAGACTTGCTAAAATGCTGTTTCTCAAGCTCCATCCCCTGGATCTATGGAATCAGAAATTCTGGGGAAAAGGGAAGAGCTGTCTGTGCTTAATCACTTTCATAGAAACCAAGATTGAAAACATAAACAATTATATGAATGTAAAACTATATTAAATGGATGCAAAGTCTTTAAAATCAAAACTTTGAAATATTTATTAGAGGGAAATGATGTAGATGAATTATTCTTAAGAAATCATTGAATTTCCACTTAGCCATTTTTGTAATGATTTTTAATATTATAGAACTTATCAGATATATGGAACTAGATGCTTATAAATATGAGCATGTTTTTAAGTTTCCTTATGCACTGCTTTAAACGGGAAAGGAGAGTGCTATTCTTGACTGTTTTCCTGTCTGACATTTGTTGCTGTGATCACAACTTTTTTTTTTAACCATTAATAATAGTATTAACCTTTCTGGCCTCAATACACATGTCTTCAAATATCTCTCAGTGCCCGCCAAGCTCCTACTGCAGCCATATACTCCAAGAAGCTACTTCTCCAAATTGGATTTAAGCTTCCATTAAGCTTTCGGGATGTAGCTTCTATAACCAGTTTTATGTTCTCAGCAAATATTGGTGGGGTTACAATATTTCATCTGCGAAGTAATTAAGATATTGCAATCACGCATCAGCTTTATTCTAAAGAGCTGTGCTACTGTTTTGTCATTATCTCTCTAATTCCTTTAAGAGAAAGTGTCTTGGAAAATCATATGATAACGTATGGCTAATCTCACAAAGAGCCTGAGTCAAGAAAGCGTTTGCCTCTTTGCTGCAGAAGTAGTCAAATGCTAGTCTTTGTGTTATTGGAGAAAGATAACTTTTGATTATTTATTTATTTATTTATTTTGGTGGGAGAGAGAGCAGGGTTTGGTGGGGGGGGGGGGGGGGGGTGTTGCCGAGGGAGAGAAAGAAACCCAAGCAGACTCTACGCTCACTGTGGACCCCAGAACAGGGCTGGATCCCACAACCTGAGCTGAAACCGAGAGTCCAGCACTCAACTGACTCTGCTACCCAGATAACCTTCCAAAATCACTTCCTAATGTCCTTTGGGCAGTATTTTCCTTTCAGAGATATGGAGCCTGCCCTTTGAGAACTCACATGCCTTTCGTTGTGGGTTTTTTCCCCCCTTTTAAAGTGAAACAGACCATTCTTTACACACCCATTTAGTTGAGCGGGATTGGGGAGGAAGTCCCTGCCTTGAAATCAGGAAACCCAGATTCATACCCCGCTACTGTCAGTCACTAGCTATGTGTCCGGGAGTAAGGGACCGCTTCTCTAGCTCTTAGACTTAGCAACAGGTTAGTAGCAACAGTCTTTCAGTGATTGCAAATGGCAGCCTTAAAAAGATCACCTGTGAATTATCCTTACTGAGCCTAATCGCCTCCGTGCCAGAGAGGTCCAAGGCTAAGTGGACATTCTCTGCAGACAACTGGGAGGCTGCACTGATGCTTTCATCCCCCAGGGGCAATATTTACTGTCACCTCTTCTAGGTGTGGAACTGGAAAGGGTAGCAACTTTGTGTTTCAAGGCAAGTAGGTTTGGCAAGGGTGAGAACATGATGGGTTGAAGAAGGTGGTTAAGAATCAAGCAGGTCTTTTTTGGTGTCGGTGTTAGTGGTAACAAGGGATTGATTCCAAATCACTGTGGGCTCAAAACTAGATGAATCTGATTGGGTTTCAGTTGATAGAGAAGAGAGCCACGGATTACTGGACGTCTCCTGCCCCAGGCAACTAGGAAGACAAGCACTGTATTAAAACAGGCTGGGTCTGCCGCCAGGCGACCATTTGATTAAGGAACTTAGGTGGAACTGTAGCAGGTGTCCCTGGCATGTCCCAAGACTCATCCCTGCCTCTTGTCCTCTTCAGATCTTTTTTTTTTTTCAGTATCTTGTTGGCATTCTTAACCAACTTCAGAGAAATCCTGAAATGGAAAGAGGTATTAGATGACAGAATTAAAGCCTTTTAAGTTCTTCCTAAGCTAACTGTAACAAGATTAAAGTCAAGAGGATACTGAAAACATCCTGCAGTTAGATTAAAATATCCACCTACAAGTAAAGCCCCCAAGAGATTTCTGTTTCAGCTTTAGTTGATGGCATACTGATTCTGAGCTAGTTGAGTCATGTGGCTGATTCACACAAAAAGCGAGGCTCCTTTAGTAATAGGTATTCCTATCAAGGGAGAAGATGCATCACAAAACTGCATAGAGTCTGACAAATCTGGAGTTTTTGGTGTAGTTACAGCTATGTATCTGAAGGGGGCTCTTTGACAAATTGCATTATATGCAGGGCACTAGAAGGAGACCTGTCTGGGAATTATATCGTAGGAGAAAGAGTCCAAAGGAATAGTAGCCAATAAAATTAGAAACAGGACACGTGACAGAGGCCCTGTAGTGGGTGTCTTGTGGGCCACCCAGATCCCCCTATTTGGGTCAAGACCTTGGTTTTCTTAACTGCTGGGAGTGTTGCGGGCTGATGGCTTACAGCTGAGGGGCTCCGGAAGCCCAACCTTTTCTCCAAGGGAGCGGCCTTTCCAGAGCTTCCGCCCACTCTTCAGGTGCAGCCCCACCCAGTGCCTGCTCTGTGTGTGACCGTGGCACTGTTCTGTCACCTGGTGCAGGACCACTCTGAAGGACCATCCCAGCTTCAGAATCTGTGTGTGATCAGCTGAGGGCTCTGTTGGCCCCTGCATTTCCTGCCGGGTCCTGTCTCCCTCACTATCCCAGGGTTCTGGAAAGCCCTCGCCACTAAACCTCCTCCATGGGATTGTCTGCTCCAGCTGTTTTCCAGGGAATCCTAGCTGTAACAGCTCACACTACAAAGACTGGGAAAGGCTACGGTATTCGTTAAATGATGCCAGGACAATCGGTTATCCACGTGGAAAGAGAAAATGAAGTCAGAACTACCTTGTGGGCAAAATCCATTTCACGTGGATTTAAAACTGAAATACGAAAAGCAAAACTTTACAGCTTTTTGGAGAAAGGATTTAGTAGAAAGGCAAGGGTTAGGAGAGGGTTTCTTAAAAACACAAACCATGAAGGAGATTGGTGAGTTTGTCTATATTAAAATAACATCAAATTTAAATTAAAATAAAAATCACTTGACTATGACAAATGATATCATTTTTTTTAAAAAGTAGGAAAAGCTGGGAAAAATATTTGCAACATTTACAACTAATACAGAATAAGCACTGAAAAGAAATAAATAATTTATATACATTCATAAAGGAAAGCAAAGCTGTCCAGGAGGAAAAAAGAATAGGCAAAGAGGATAATAGTCACTCTGCTTAAGAGAAAGTCTGACTGATGAATGAGTATGTGCCTCACAGCAGTTAGGGAAATGACAATGAAACTAAGATCCTAGGTCATACACATCAGATTGAGGAAAAGAATTTAAAATTTTTTTATAACAGTTTCCCTTTTTTTCCTTCCTTCCCTCTCCCTTCCTTTCTCTGCTTCTGTGCCTCTGGGCACACTATTTCCATGTGTCCTTCTCAGTCTGTCAAGACCTAGTGCAAACTCATCTTTTCCATGAAGTTCTCCCCACCTTCCTCTTCGGAGTTAAGATTGTCCCCTTCTATGTTCTATATAACACGTTGAACTTCTTCCATTTTAGAACATTACACATTGCTGTGATTTTTTGCTTACATGTGAGTCTCTGACACTAACTAGATAATGGGAGTCTGGATGGCAGGAATCATGTCTCTCAGTGCACTTCTGGCATTTATCATGGTGCTTCGCATTAACTAGGAAATATATATTGGATGGGTGAATGAACAAGTTCCCTGCCCCAGTGGCTTCTCTATAAGATCAGACCCCTTCGAAACAGAGGGATGGATGAAAAGTCAAGTGCTCTGCACTCATACTTTGTTTACTTTTTGAGGCGTCCTCTAAAATTTGTTCAAGATAAACTCCACCTTTGAAAAGTGTTGTTGTTGTTGGTTTTTTTAAAAGATTTTATTTATTTGATAGACAGGGATCACAAGTAGGCAGAGAGAGGAGGAAGCAAGCTCCCTGCTGAGCAGAGAGCCCGATGTGGGGCTCGATCCCAGGGTCCTAGGCGGAAGGCACAGGCTTTAACCCACTGAGCCTCCCAGGTGCCCCTGAAAAGTGTTTTTAATTTCTTATCACCTGCAGTGGAGCATGTGGTTAAATGTGGTCTTCACCCTCCATTTAAGTAGAGAGGATGCAGAAAACTGGTTCTTCTTATCATAGGAGGAAAGTTGCAGAGGGGCAAAGTAAGCATTGTTTCTCTTTGTTACTCATTGTTTTTCTTCCCTTTCAATCCTATTCCTGCTTGGTGGTACCTTCAGGATTTATTTTTAATCCTGACAAAATGAAAGAAGTATACTTTGCTTAGAGAGATAAAATATGTTGACATATTTAAAAAAGTAAAAGATTTCCCTCAGGAAATCTAAGTCTTCGGGAGCCTACACCCTCAAGGCATTTGAAAACTTTCTAATCTCTTTTTTTAAAAGCCAACAGCAGTTCTACAAACTCCAGATGGGAGCATATGATTTAGTTGGGACTTCTCATCTCCTACTGTGATTATAAAATATTAAAGCTAGGAGGGATCTTTGGCCCAGTGCCTTCATGGTACAGATAATGAAAGTAAGGTTCCAGTTGATATGATGTCATAACTGCTTAGTGACAGAATGGTCCAGATCTACATTCAATTTTGGTTCTTTCCTTTTCTCTTTATACTGTGTCCAACACCGATTTGAAGGTAGCAAGAAACTTACTTGGATTTTCAGGGACTTTGAGTTACAGTAATAGGTACTTAGGTATTTACTTCAAAGCCACTGAAATTTCCCCAATAAGCAAGTGCCCGTTGGCCTTTGTACCATTAGTAACTAGCTTTCATTAGCACTGAAATCAAGGGGATAGAACAGCTGCATTCCAGACCAGTGTAATTATTTGGGCTCATGATGAATATGGAGTAAGAGGTGAAGATTTGAAAAATAGATTAAAATTTACTTGCTCATTAATTAAGCAAATTATGATAAAGATTCTAAGTGTAAGAATCGTATGTGATAATTGAAATAAAATTAGTAATATCCTTGGACTTCAATTTTCTCCTTGGTGAAATGAGTAACTTAGAATAAATCTGAGGACAATAAATCTTTGAGGATCTTGTCCTTCTAAATATTTTGATTCTGTGATTATAATAACAGGATTCACCCAGATTTTGCTTGTCTTGCAATGTTAATTGATCCTTTACGTATTTTTTTAACAACAAAGTTTTTTTTCTTCTTCTTCTTCTTCTTTTTTCTGAAAAGCAACCTATGACTAAAATGTTGTCTTGTTTTTCTGAAAGGTGCCCAGGAATCTCACTCATTCATCTCCATATATGTGTTTTCCGTCCTTCATTTATTTGGTAAACTATGATTTATTGAAACTAAGTCAATTATTTAGTTGTTCCAACCATGTGGCTTCTCTGTAGTTGACTGGATGATGTAAAGTTTGAAAGGGGGAAAACACAGGTAGTCATACCAATGTTTGAATCTGAATTCTGCTGCGATGGGTTAATGCAAGTCACCGTACCTCTCAGCCTCAGTTTTTTCCTCTCTTCAATGTGAATAACACAATATGCTTCCTAGCATTCTTAAGAAGGGTGAATAAGATCCCAAACACAGAGTTGGGCACACTGTAGCAGCTGCAGCTATCAGCAAGCCTCTGGCTCAATGATAGACCCCAGCAGTTAAGACCAGAAATAGACAAGACAGTGGTACCTGGGTGGCTCAGTCCATTGAACACCCAGCTCTTGGTTTTGGCTCAGGCCATACTCATGGAATAGAGCCCGACCTTGGACTCCATCCTCAGCAGGGAGTCTGTTTGAGATTCTCTCCCTCCTTCTCCCCCTGTCCTTCCCTCCCCACCAAATGGGTTAATAAATCTTTAAAAGAAAAAGAAAGAAAGAAATAGGTAACACTGCTTAACTCATGCTTTAGCTAAAACCCATTTTGCTCATTTCCTATTGCATTTTCTTGAGGCATTTACTAAAATGTTTTGCAATGACCAGAATATTCCAACCCCCAGGACAGAAAAACCTTGATAGCAACAGAACGCCTAGAAGACCACATCCCACACATCCCCTTCCCTGCCTGTGATCATGGGCTGAACACATACATACCGGTCCCCACCCATGATCATGTATTTTCTGCCTGCTTTCTTGCATGTACCCCACTGAAATTCTAAAATACGCTAGACGTCTGTCTTGCAGTTGTAAAGGTTTGAGCCTGCCACCTCCCATGACTGCCCACACCTGAAATGACTGTCTCCCTTTCTCTTTTCCAAACCCTCATCTCTTGAGTTACTCCTTTCTTTTGTGCCAGCTTTATCTGTGGCAACAGTATTGGCATACTCAGTCAGGAGTGATGCCCTACCTTTGTCCAGCCCCGTCAGGGTACACAAGACAGAGCACTTGGCCCCGGCAGCACCCCAGGGCTTACCTGTTCGTTTCCTGAGTTAGGAGCTGTGACAGATCATCTGATAATACAACTGTCAGTAGAAGTTTCCTTTGTGGTGCTGACATTTAGTTGTCCTCTTGATCTCATTGAAGTCTTAAATACTTTGCTGTTCTTGTCCTATAGTGTGGGTTTAAAAAAAACTTGCTTTTTGATCATGTGTTCAAAACAGTAGGTCATAATTTGATGCGCCAGTGAAGATTGGAGTGCATGTTTCTGATTCCACAACAAATCCCTGTGCTTCCTTTCCCCACCACTCTTCTCTGTAGAAACAGCGTTGCAAAAAGGGTTGCTGGATTTCTACAAAAGTGTTCCAAAAAGACCAACAGGCAGATTCCCGAGAAGCTGGAATCAGTAGATTGTGAATTTCTTTAGTTGAAGTTTCTTTTTCATCCCCAGCACTTAACTGGCATGAATAAATCCATCCGTGAACAGTTTATAGAGCATATGGGAGAGAGAAAACCTCCTTCCAAATTCTCATGATAAAGATTTGGTACTTAAAAGGAAATTTAATCAATTTCATAAGCAGAAAATACTAATTTTCTGCCCATATTCATAACGTTTCTCATAAAGGGGCAACCAAAACCAGTGAAGGCTGCATGGGACCAAGCAAGGGATGTTCCCGGTACCCGAGCAGTGAATGAAGAAGATTCCATACCAGGCTTGACCTCAACTGATGCTGTCCTCATAGACATACTGACAACGAGGTTTCAATTGGCTTTTCATAAAACGGATCTAGCACTTTCTATCAAAACTCACTGTATTGTTTATCATTTACAATTTATTGACTGTATTTATGCTTAGGTTAATGTGCCCTGAATTGCACATAGTTCTTCAGTGTTAATTCTTTTATTCTCACCATAAAGTTGCAACTTAAAGAATAGCCCCTGCCCTAGGTAAGGTTATAACAGATTAAAAGGCCTTACCTCATTATTGTAAATATTTCGATGCCCAGGACAAGGTAATTTACAGAATGCTGCTTTCGCCAGGCTCATTCCTAACGAGGTGTGTTATGCATTATACTGGTACCAATTCTTTTTTTATGAGTAAAAGAATATTAAAAACTGCTAATAGCAAAATAATTTTTCTCCAGCAGTAGTGTCTACTGGTTCAACAAAAATGACTTTGCATTCCTGAAGCATTTCATTCCTACCTGTAAAAATCCTCACCTAAAATTGAGATTTTGATCAATGCCCCACTGCTGCTCAGAGTCAATTATTTCAACCCAAAGTTGTTTTTTTTTTCTTTTGATGACTCTGGAAATATTTTCCATTGTACACAGTTGACCTGATCTCTGCTTACGGTGTGTCTTCTCATGCTCCCCTATTCCTCCATTTCAAGGGGAGAAGAGATTAGAGGAATCCCTTCATCATTAACCCCCTGACTGCCAGAACCCAGCTCTCCTTTTCTCCCTTCCCTGGCCATATAGATTCCTAGAACAGCCAATAATAAGGTTCATAACAGAGAGTGAATAAGACATGGGGATTCAACATTGGTTACAGCGTCCCCCGTTGTGCTAGGCCAAGTACATGGGATTTCATTTCACCCGGAGGAGTTGATGCCTTTCTCACCATCTCATGTCTGTGCGGGTGGAGGAAGGAAAATGCGATTAGCTGAAGGAGGCTCTGGCACAGTACAGTCTGGTTTCTGCTTCCTTTGAATTAAAAAAAAAAAAAAATCCTCACTTAGGTAAGTGCTCTGTTATGACTGAGAAGGTCATTTTGCCATTGCAAACCACTTTGATTAAAGTCCAGTCTCCCAAAATGACTTAAATACCGTCCGTGCATGTTTTGATTTTAGGAACTAGAGTTTATTCTCGGTAAGAATCCTCCTTGCTATCTCGTTCTTGTCACTCTCATCTGTTGGATCCCTATTCATCCCCGAACAGCTTGTTTTGTTGCTCCTCAGCTCACAGGTACCATGTGAATAGCACCCTGCCCACTGGGGGAATGGTTGGAGAGCTCATTTGGGAGGCAGGCTCCTGTGAGGTGTGTGCTAGCGGACTTTTCAGCTGGGATCCTAGCTGCTGAGAGGTGGTTTGCAAGACAGCAGTAGCTACAAATAGCAGCCTTGGCTGTTGAGAAACGAAACCATTTTTGTCATGAGGTTGCAGACATTTCCTGATATAGATGTTAGCTTATACAGGGTTTTTATTATATGTGGGCTGAGTGTGTGAACTGACTGGTGTGAGCAAGAACTGGGTCCCCTATGTGTGGCTTACTGAGGAATCTGCTTTCTTTTCTTACGGAGATAGAGGGATCCATGAAGCTTCAGTTGGGGAATGTATGTTTTAGTATAAAGGACATGGATTAATTTAAAATGGCTTAAAAGAATTAAGGTAATATATATTTTTAAAGGTTTTATTTATTTATTTGACAGACAGAGATCACAAGTAGGCAGAGAGGAGGTAGGCAAAGGCGGGTGGGCGGGGGAACAGGCTTCCTGCTGAGCAGAGAGCCCAATGCAGGACTCCATCCCAGGACCCCAGGATCATGACCTGAGCCGAAGCCAGAGGCTTTAACCCACTGAGCCACCCAGGTGCCCCATTAAGGTAATATTTTTAAATGTATGTTCCAAATATATGAAAATATGCATCCCAGAACCAAGTTTAATATTTAAACCTTGGTGTTACCACACAGCTCCACCTTCTCACCAAAGTGCTGAATCTATAGGGAATGAGACATCCAGGGCTAACTTACATTCACAGGAAACAGAGAGGCCAGAGGGAGAACTTCAGCAACACCATGAGCAAGCAAACAGATAAGTCCATACATGGAACTCTACTGTGTGTTTTTTTAATTGAAATACAATTGGCAAATAACACTGTGTAAGTTTAAGGTGTTGATTTGATACATTTATATATTACTGTATGATTACCACTATAGTGTTAGCTAATGCATTTATCATATCTTGTAATTATCATTTCTTTTTTGTGGTGAGAACAATTAAGATCTGGTCTCTTAGAGGGATGCCTGGGTGGCTGAGTTGGTTGGGTGGCTGCCTTCGGCTCAGGTCATAATCCCGGGATCCTGGGATCAAGTCCTGTTTTGGGCTCCTTGCTCAGCAGGGAGCCTGCTTTTCCCTCTCACTCTGCCTGTTTCTCTCCATGCTCGTGCTCTGTCTCTCTCTCTGGCAAGTGAATAAATAAAATCTTAAAACACACACACACACACAAACAAAAAATCTGGTCTCTTAGCAACTTTGAAGTTTTATAAGGCGGTAAACAAGAGACAGATTGGGGGTGGGGGGAGAGAAGACTGATTGGCCTGGCAAATACATAAAATAAATGTAACAGACCTAGCAACCAAATACAATGGGTGGACTTTGAAATTAACTGAAGTAAACTATCTACAAAAAGGATGTTTTTGTGAAAATCAGGAAAATTGAATAAGACTAGATATTTGATAATACTGAGGAATTGCTGTGAAATTTGTTCAGTATGCAAATGACATCGTATGTAAGGCCATGGTTCTAGATATGTGGCCTTGACTAACATTGCCATCACCTAGGAATACATTGGTAATGAAAATTCTCAGCCCCACCCCGAACCTACTGCGTAAGAAATTCTGGGGGTGGGACCCAGCAAAAATATGAGAAATCACTGATGTTAGAACATATCCATATTTTACAATAGGTGCATACTGGGGTATGTAGGGGAGAAATGATATAAGGTGTGGGAATGCTTTCACAATACTTAAAAATAAAAGTAAGGATTTCATGAAGCTAGTGTGGCAAAATCTTGATAGTTGTTTTTCTGGGGGTAATAATGCATTTGTGTGGCTGCCTTATATGGTTCTCTCTCTTTGTGTAATTTGGAAATATTCCTTGGAAATTTGGGGGGGGTGGAAACTTTACCATGCACACACACACACACACACACACACACAGGAGACATCCTTCTCAGAGAAAACAAACAAGCAAAAACTTGATTTTAAATTTTATAAAAGCTTCCATCTTGCCCAGCAAACTGGGTTTTAGTCTTTGCTTTGCCATAATCACTTTACTGGGCACTCCTGATAAGTCAGTTCCCCAGGAACCTCATCATTCTTATCTGGGAGATAAAGGAGCTTCAGTGTGTGGTCTGTC
The DNA here is from genome assembly GCF_030435805.1 of Mustela lutreola. Classification (NCBI taxonomy): domain Eukaryota; kingdom Metazoa; phylum Chordata; class Mammalia; order Carnivora; family Mustelidae; genus Mustela; species Mustela lutreola. Next base: position 60,933,254 of record NC_081296.1, read on the forward strand.
GTGAAGGTTCTTTCTAGCCTGCTGTTCTCGGTACCGCAATCATTCAGGTGAGTGGTCAGGCCCCTCAGCAACATTTCTCAAGTCTGGAGGATGACTTGTGGAGGATTGCTCTCTCCAGCATGCCTGCCCCCTCACTCCCTCTCCCACTCTCTTCCTCTCCCTCATTCTCATTCTCTTTTCGGTCTCTGTTTTTCTCTCTTTCTCTGGCTCTATATCCATTTTGCACCTCAGAGAACAGCAACCTTCTCTGGGACGACTGAGGCTCAGGCACATCCCCCTCTGACAGTAGATAAGGTATGAAATAGCTTGAAGAAGATCTCCAGGGACTTGAAATATGAGGTGACCTTTCAGTTAGGTCAGAGATGCTGAAAAGTCTGAGTAGAGTTTGGGACCTGGCCTTTGCCCTGGGCCCCTTCTCTTGCCTCCACCACTGCTGTGGCCATCACCTCCTCATAAACAGAGAGACAGCGTAGTGGTATAAACTCTGAGTGGGTTTGGGAGCCCTAATTCATAGCTTTCATACTTCAAGAATCCCATTCATGAGAATGATCAAAGCTGTGTACCACGTTTAACAGACAGCAGTGGTAGCCTCACTACCAGGAGGAATTAGGTTATCTAGGAAGTCCTGAAAATGCAGAATGACTTGGCCAATTCAAGCTTCTTTGTGTTCATGTTGAGGGGCTAGAGAAGAGGAGGGCTGTCTCTCCCTGATCTCCCTGGGGAAGGCTTTGGGGACCACATCAAGTTGTTCCTGGGGAGGGGATGTGTAAGGAGAAAGTGATGGGAACATAGGAACACGATGTGTGCACAGGTGACACGTGGCATTGGCAAGAGGGAAGGAAAGGGAAACAGGAGGAAGCTAGTGAGAATGAGGAACAATAGCTGCCCAGTCCAGCCGCCAGGAGGGGGTGATGCATCTTCAACCAATTCTTTTGATTACCTGATAGAAATCTAATTCCCACAAAAGCACAGACAGTCAGTGATCGTGTTCCCACCAACACAGCAGTTCCTGGAGGCCTTTTCCCCGGGGTTGGCACTTGCTGATTTTCTCTTCTCGTGTTCCTCCATTTCTTTCATTTTCCTGTATTGACTTTGGCCCTGTCTGCCTCAGAGCAAACAGGTTATGCCTCTGGCCACTGGTGCAAAAAAGAAACCAACAGCTGTAACAGTAGCTGTTTGTGGAGCACCAAGTACCAGGCACTGAATTCAACACTTGAGAAATAATATGTTTCATTCAAACCACAATCTATTATATGATAGTTATTCTCCCATTTTACAGATGAAGAACAGAAAGTCAGAGAAGAGAAGTTGCCAGGTCACTCAACAACTGAGTGGCAGAACCTAGAGTTAAACGCAGGTGTGACCAACTTCAACTATTGTCCCTCGTCTCTGCACCCCGTTATTGTGCCTTCTTTCATGGAACCAGAGAAGTAGGGCGATCTGTCCAGAGTGGGCCACATGTTCGAGAGCACTCCAAGAGGCTGTAGTATGTGGAGCTCCCCTCATTGCCCAAAGCCCGTATACACAGAGAGAGGTCATTCCCCAGTATAAAGACACATGCAAACATTCCACATAGCATTTTGAAAAGAAATATGTTTACTTTTAGTAGGAAAATTAATCTCTTGGAAATTAATTTCTTGGAATAGGAACAAAAATCAGAATCTTAGGAAGAAATATGGATTCCAGAATGCTTCCTTAGTGATATCATTAAACACCACCCCTGGGGCTCATTAAATGGGGATTTTCCTGGTTACTCAAGTCATACTCACTCTTTGGGGATTACCTGAGTTCAGAGTCAAATAGGTTTCTTTTTTCTTCTTCGAAGTACATAGCTACCCTTCTCATTCAAAGCAGGCAGAGAGAAAGAAGGTAGAATTCCAGATGCTTCTAAAACTCCTATCTTGCATGTCTCTAGCTCTCAGCTATCAGAGGCAAACGTAGTGGAGTGGTGGAGGTGCAGAGTAGTGTAGCAATAGGGAAGGGTCTTATTGTAACTGGAAACGGGGGGAGGCAAGGGTGGCAAAGGCTAAAGAAGCTGTGGGTAAGAACCACCAACTGCACCATTTACATCAATGGATAGGTTATCCAGACAGAAAATTAATAAGGAAACTTTGCTCTTAAAATGACACATTAGACTAGATGGGCTTCATATATTTATACAAAACATTCCATCCCCAAACAGCAGAATACACATTCTTCTCAAGTGTATGTGAAACGTTCTCCAAGATAGGTCATATGTTGGGCCACAAAACAAGTCTCAGTAAATTCAAGAAAGCTGAAATCATATCAAGCACCTTTTCTGATCACAGTGGTATGAAAGTAAAAAATCAGTTATAAGAACAACACTCCCAAAACTACAAATATGTGGAGATTAATCAACATGTTACTGACAACTACTGTATCATAGAACAAATCAAAGGAGAAATTAAAAAAAAAAAAAAAAAAAACCCTGCGTGGAGATAAATGAAAAGAGAAATACAGCATCCCAAAATCTGTGAGGCACAGGAAAAGTGGTTCTAAGAGGGAGATTCATAAGTTTACAGACCTACCTCAAGAAACAAGAGAAATCTCAAACAATTTACACCTAAAGGAACTGGAAAAAGAACAAGTGAGAGCTAAAGTTAGTAGAAGAAAGGGAATAATGAAGGTCAGAAAGGAAATAAATGAAATAGAGAGTTTAAAGTGAAAATAAATGTAATAGAGGGTTTTGTCTAAAAAGACAAAAGAGAGTATCAGTGATACTAAGAGCTATTTCTCTGAAAAGATAGATAAATAGACAAATCTTTAACTAAACTCACCAAGAAAGAGATGGCTTAAATAAAATCGAAAGTGAAAAAAAAATTACAGCTAATACTACAGAAATACAAGGAACCACAGGAGACCACTATGATCAATTATACATGAACAAATTGACTAACCTAGAAGAAATTCCTAGAAATTTACAATCTTTCAAGACTGAATCATGAGGGGCACCTGAGTGGTTCAATCAGTTAAGCATCTGCCTTCAGCTCAGGTCGTGAACCCAGGGCCTGGGATTGAGCTTTACATTGGGCTCCCTTCTCAGTGGAGAATCCTGCTTCTTCTCCCTCTGGCCCCGATCATGTGCTCTATCTTACACGTTCTCTATCCCTAAAAAAAAAAAAAAAAAGACTGAATCATGAAAAGAAAAGAAAATCTGAATAGATCAGTGACCAGCAAGATTGAATCGGTAATCAAGAACTTCCCAACAAACAAAAGACCAGAACCAGATGGCTTCCCTGGTGAATTCTGCCAAACATTTAATTTATGTTTTTAAAAGATTTATGTATTTATTTGAGAGAAAGAGAGAGGGGTGGGCACAGGTGGAGGGGGTAGGGGTAGAGGGAGAGGAAGAAACAGACTCCCTGCTGAGCAGGGATCCTGATGCAGGCTCCATTCCAGGACCCCGAGATCATGAACTGAGCTGAAGGGAGAGGCTCAACTGACCAAGCTACTCAAGCGCCCCATCTACCAAATAGTTTAAAGAAGATTTAATACCTATCCTTCTCAAACTCTTCCAAAATTTAAGGAGGAGGAAATGCTTGCAAACCTTTTGCAAGGCTAACATTACCTGACAACAAAACCTTAAAGACAAAGGACACCACAAAAAAAGAAATTACTGGTCAATATCCATGATGAAAATATAATGCAAAAATCCTCAACAAAATAATAGTAAATGAAATTTAACACTATGCTAAAAGGATCAAGCACCATGATTAAGTGGGATTTATTCCAGAGAGGCAAGAGCGTTTCAACATCCACAAATCAATTAATATGATATGCCCCACTTAAAAAAAAAAAAAGGGGGATAAAAATCTTATCATCTCAGCAGAAAAAGCACATGACAAAATTCAACATCAACTTATGATAAAAACTGCCAATCAAGTGAGTATAGGAGGAATGTACTTCCATATAATAAAAGCCATATGTGACAAACCCAGTTAATATCATCCTCAGTGATGAAGAGCTAAAAGCTTTTCCTGTAAGATCAGGAACCAGACAAGGATCCTCACTCTCCCCACTTCTATTCTACATAGTATTTGTAGCCTGAGCCACAGCAATTAGACAAATAAAAGAAATTAAACCATGCACATTGAAAAGGAAGAAGTAAAACTGTCCCTATTTGAAGATGACATGATACTATATATAGAAAACCCTAAAGATTCTACCAGTAACTGTTAGAATTAATAAATGAATTCTGTAAAGTTGCAGGATATAAAGTTCTTATAGGATGTTGCATTTCTATACACTAATAACAAATCATCAGAATGAGAAATCAAGAAAAAAATCTTGGAGCTCCTGCTTGGCTAAATCGAAGAGAATGTGACCCTTGATCTGGGGGTCATGAGTTTGAACCACAAATGGTTATAGAGAGTACTTAAATAAATAAACTTAAGAGAAAAATCCTATTCACAATCACATCAAAAAGAATAAAATAGGAATAAATTTAACCCTTGGGGCACCTGGGTGGCTCAGTGGTTAAAGCCTCTGCCTTTGGCTCAGGTCATGGTCCCAGGGTCCTGGGATCGAGCCTCACATCAGGCTCTCTGCTCAGCAGGGAGCCTCCTCCTCCTCTCTCTCTGCCTGCCTCTCTGCCTACTTCTGATCTGTCTGTCAAATAAATAAAAATCTTGAAAAAAAAAAAAAGGAATAAATTTAACCCAAAATGGTTAGAACATGGACAGAAGCTCTGAATAGAGATTTTTCCAAAGAAGAATACACAGGCCAATGAAAAAATGTTCAACATCACTAATCAGCAAGGCCACACAAATCAAAACCACAATGAGCTATCACCTCATACTGGTTAGAATGGCTAGTATCAAAAAGATAGGAAATAACAAGGGTCATCCATTTAGAGAAAAAAAAAAACCCTCAGGCACTAATGGTGGGAATGTGGAGGTACCTCAAAAAATTCAAAAACTACCATATGATCTAGCAATTCCATTTCTAGGTATATGTCCAAAGAATACAAAAAGCACTAATCTGAAAAGATATATACACCCCTATGTTTATTGCAGCATTATGTACAACAGCAAGGATATGGAAACAACCTAAATGTCTACTGATAGATAAATGGATGAAGATGTGGTATGTCTACACAACGGAATATTACTCAGCCATAAAGAAGGAAATCTTGCTGTTTGCAACACTGATGAGCCTTCAGGGTATTATGTTAAGTAAAATAATTCAGACAGAAAAAGGTAAATATCACATGATCTCACTTATATGTGGAATCTAAATAAAATGAACAAACAAAATAAAACCCAGATTCATAGACACAGAGAACAGATTGTTGGTTGTCAGAGGAGAGGGGGTTGGGGGAGGGTGCAATGGGTAAAGGGGATCAAAAATTACAAACCTCAGAGTTTTTATAGTACAGGTTTTTATAATACAAAGTTATAAAATAAGCCATAGGGATATAATGGATAGCATAGGGAACATGGCCAATATTATTGTATTAACTTTGTGTGGTGACAGAGGTAACTAGGCTTACTGTGGTGACCATTTTGCAATGTACACAAATTGGACTCACTCTGTTGTTCAGCAGAAACTAATATAATACTGTATGTCAATTATACCTCATTTTTAAAATACTGCCCCAAAGAACCACCATCTCCAATGATATCTATGGATTATACATTGTTACTTATATAGAACGTCCATGTGCATTATCATTAGATCCTGACAAAAATCCCCACGAGGTGGGTGGATATATTTTCTCTCTGCCTTTTTTTTTTTCATTTTTTAAATTAACATATAATGTATTATTTGTTTCAGAGGTACAGGTCTGTGATTCATCAGGCTTACACAATTCACAACACTCACCATAGCACATACCCTCCCCAGCGTCCCTCACCCAGCCACCTCATCTCTCCCATCCCCCTCCCCTCCAGCAATCCTCAGTTTGTTTACTGAGATTAAGAGTCTTTTATGGTTTGTCTCCCTCTCTGGTTTTGTTTTGTTTCATTTTTCCCTCCCCTCCACTATGATCCTCTGTCTTTGAGGAATCTCAAATTCCTCAAATCAGTAAGATCATATGGGAAGTGTCTTTTCTGGTTGACTTATTTCGCTGAACAAATTTTGGATCCAAAATACTATGGAACCTTCAACACAATCCTTGCTCTGTTTTCAGGAGGACATTATTATAACATTGTTCAACAAGGAAATCACTTGCTTAGACACTTTGATCCTGAAATCTCGTTGTTCTAAAAAATTGTGAAATAGGAGTTTAAGAACTATCTTGTACTTTCTTTTTGTCAGTTTCAAACCTTGGGAGTTCCCTGGGTGAAATCTGAAACTGGACCCCATACATGGAGAGCAGGGAGAGAGTGAAGAGTCAGGACACCCCAGATTGGTAAATGGCAAGTTTAACAAGCAAAGGAACTTAGGTACACGGCTTATCTTTCATAGCCTCAAGACAGGTAGATCAGCATGCCTGCCCACCTGAATCTTAAAAGTTTATATAGAGCCCTTAACTGGGCTTAGTCATGTGTACCATTGAGATGTTCTGAACAACACATTGCTCTCCCAAGGCTGTGTCTTTGAAATGGCTGCCAGTGTGGCAATAGTGGGATGTAGAATTGGGGGAAGGGATAAGGTGCCCCTGATTGCCTCACAACTTGTGGTCACGTCCTCACGATGACCTCCAACATTGTTCCTATTTGGAATTGTTCACAAACCTGTTCATCTGTGTTTATGCCTGTATTTCTGTCTCTGTGGATTTGCCGTGTATGTGCATAAATGTGTAGTTTTCATATTCTCTGAAAAGATGTAAACCTTTTCAAGACCATTTCCTTCGTCTGTGATTCCTAACAGTCCTGTTGTTGAAGCAGGGCGTCTATCTCCATGTGACTGAGGGCGGAGCTGAGAGGCCAAGAGGGTGACTCACTAGGAAAATAGCAGACAGAAGACTTTGATGCTGAACTACCTGTCCTCCCCGTTTTACTACATTGCCACATCCCCTGTGGCCGTGGAACCATCCTCTCTATCCTGTGACTGTGAACACAGCTGACATTGTGATCATTTGTGTTTACCTCTGCAAGACACTCAAAAATCATTCATGCCTTCAGCAATATTTATCGAGTACCTCTTGTGTATTCAACACTATTCAAGGTATAGTGGACACAGCAGTGGGCCAAACCAAAAAAAAAAAAAAAAAAAAAAAAAGCTGATCACCATTCTCATGGAACTCTTATCCATTCTAGAGAGGTGGGGACCAAAATATAAAATAATCTGTAAATTCTATGCTGTGTTAGCTGGGCATACATGTGATGGGGAGAGACAAAGCAGGCTGGGGAAAGCCAGAGTCTGGTCCATGGTTTTATGGTCCATAGAATGAGAATCTTCGTTATTTTTCTATAAGGTACAAAGATAATTCTATCCAGTCTTAAGTAATAGATTTTTAATAATATTGCATAACCCTGAGGAAGTAACCTAACTGATTCCAAAAGCATTCCATGGAGAGAGTCACTTCTTACCATAGCCCTTGCCAGCTAGGCTTCTGGTTTCTCTAGCTTTACTTCTGCCAAGAGGCCTCCTTGTCCTTCAGAGGTTGCTCATCTCACATTTCAGAAGGACAGTGCATACTTATGTCAGGTGTGAAAGGGATCTTTCCTCCTTGATGCCAACAAGAAGAAGCACTAGGGAAGGCTGACAGACAGAGCAGACATTCTCTTCTCTAACTGGGTTATTCTGTGCCCCGGCTTATCTCACCGTGAGATCTTCCTACTGTTGTTCAGTTTGTACCAACATTTAAAATCAGTATTCTCTTTACTTGCAGGGACACATCTTTACAAAAGAGGGGGTGAGATTCCAAAGACTCTCAACATTTTACACTGGCCTTTTGAGGAAAAATATGCAGACTGACTTCTGGGACAAGGCTCCCAAACAGTGGTCTAACGCCTTGAATGCTTATTGGTCTTGTCATGTGCGGGTCAAACAGCACATGATTGGAATCTTAATACTTTCAAAAAATTTCCCTGGGGAACCAAAAAAAGAAGGAGGGGCATTGGATGGTAATTTGAAGGGAGAAACTCAGTAAACACATTATTTCAAATGTAGGCTCTTTTCACTGCAAAACTCTGTGATTCAGATCACCATTTGTTTAAAGATTTTTTTTTTTTTTTAAAAGAAAAGACAAGATAACCAATGTCAGGAAGGTTAAGCAACTCTTCCAGGGTCATAGTTTTCTTTTTCCTTTTGGTGCCTTTCCATTTAATCTTGTGGCTGATAGTCCAACAGTTGGTTATGAACCTGTCACAATCCACTGCTCCTTTCCTAATGTCTACAGCAGATCCAGACAGCCAGGTACAAGGTGGGGTCGCAGTGCAGTTGGAGAACTTGTTTTGAAACAGTGTTTTCATGGCAAGCACACTTTTTAGATAAACATTGTCATATATGGGGTAGTTTGGGGTGAGCTGAGCTGGACCTAGCTAATTCAGTGACTTCCCCCCTGCACTGCTTCCAGAGCCATCCTTGAGCTTTAGGAAACAACCTTTCCATGGTTCATTTTGTCTCTTTTAAACTTTTTGTCAATTCCTGTAACCATTTAAAATTAGTGGAATTAATGATCAAACTTGGTGATTTCTTAAGTTTCCTTATTATTTCATAAAAAGCACTGGTTTCCTGGCTGTTTTGTTGTATAGTTCACAATAGCTTTGTGGTTGATGGTGGTCCCTTGAACTAATGTCTTGTCCACTGCATAGGTTAGGAATAAACATATCTATATGTGTTCTTCTGGACCGAGGAAATTGTCTGGTACACGTACCCTTAGTTATATTTATTAGGAAATACGTAGAAAGGTTAATGGCTCCCTTCTTTGTCTCAAAGATGTGTGAACACGCCCCATGGCTTTAAGATCCTTTGAAGAAGGCATCAATACCCACAGTTATCATTACTCATAATTGTGGAAAATTAGGGATTGAGAACGTATAATCTTCCTACCAAAAAGATCATTAGCTTCATCTGCATTCCTAGCACAGAATTCCAGAGAGATCAAATGACTTTTCTAAGGTCAAGTAAATAGTTGGTACCAGAGCCAGGATTAGGACAAGGTCTCCAGCATTCCTATCAATGCACTTTCCTTCACGTTGCTCTCTGTGACCTTGTGTGTACTCTTTCACCAACTGGTTTAGAACTCTAGACCTCATAGGTCCATACTGTGAGAAGCTGGCCCTGTAGAAATCATCTTCCAAGTCTTTCACTTCATGCGTGAGCACAGAGAAGCCTAGAGACTCTAAGTATGTTGCCCACGCTCACAGGTTGTTAGGTGTTGGAACTGGGACTGGAGACCAGGTCCTGTGACTTCCCATCTGATGCTCTTTCAGCTAACTCCCTACTTCTCCAATGATGGCTGTGCCTTGGAGGGTGTTTTAACTTGGAACCTAAGGACTTGCATGAACTCAGTTGCATAATCCTCTTATGACCTGTACTTCTGAAGGATGCAAGTAGATCTGCATGATGATGGCGCCTAACCCAGGAGGCAGAGGGACACACTGTTCTGCCTCCAGTTCCTTTTATGATTCTATTGACTCATGGTCTATCTGCAAGCTCAGCTCTCATATACAAAGTGAGGGCCGTGTATTAGATGTTCCTGATGGAGAATTCTTGGTTCTTTCCCAGACGGGTATGTTTCTTTGCGTTTTGTCCAGTAGAGGGGGTTGTGTGCTCACAGACCAGCAGCCCCCTGGGTACTCCTCCAGGTTGGATGATCGCAGAGACCCACAGAGGGTGTATAGTGAAAGAGGTGTGAGTTTGGGCAAGATGGCATGTGGGAGGAGCTGGAGATGGTGGTGGAAGAGCTGAGGTGGCTGGCCTGCTTGGAATCAGCAGAGGAAATTGAAGGTATTCCTGGGAGACAGATCACTGGGGCCCCAGCAACTCTGTTTAAGTTGATGCCACACCAAGGAGAATGATAATCTGGGAAGCTGTAGGTTGGGATGTTCCTGTTGCAATTTTACCCTCCACTGTTAGGTGTGATGAGTAGCCTGGGTGTCATATAGCACAATGTCATGCCAGCCCCGGTCTAGGGCTCCTTTTCCAAATGGCATAATGTGGGCTACATTAGGAAGAAATGTAACAGCTCCTTTGGGCACCCCACGGCACACAGGTGGCTTCTGCATACATGAAGCCTACATGCTGAGGTCTGGGAAAGAGCAGGTGACTCTTTCATTTTCAGTTAATGTCCTAGACCACAGTGGATCACAATAGGGTCCCAAGAAAAAATGAAATACCCATTTCTTCTGTAGAGTGTATGGAAGCACAGGAAGGCAACTTTTGTGATAGTTTTAGCCAGAGAAGTGGAGGCTATAGAATTATTTTGGAGAAGTGCTGCTTTATTGAAAATATCCAGCTGGTCATATTTTACTCTGGGGATTGAGAAAAGCATATACAACCAGGAAAGGAGGGAAGGATAGCAAAGTAAGAAAGGAGGGACAAGTTGAGGAGATAGAGAGTTGGTGGTGGGGATGAAGAAAGGAAGGAAAAGAAAATTCTTGACTTTCTTCTCCTGACCCAGCTGTGGAAAAGATTATTTCAGGTCCCTTGCCTAAATGGTCTGAACGATTGCCCTGGGTGGCGTAGGTCACTTTAGGGCACTTTCCTGGGACCTGGATGTCTTTATCTCCGTTCTTTCTTTGTAGAGAGGGTACAGACAGGCGTGGGAAAGTCTTGATAAGAGGCTTCATCTGATCCGTATCTTTCTCCCAGGATCTGAAAGCACTTTTCTCACATCTATTTAAGTAACATTTCGTGGATGGTAAGAGGCATTTCTGTCACTTGGGGGAGGGGGAGAGGACCCCTAGAGGGCCTTAATCCAGTAAGTAATGACTGTGTTGCCCCTCCTTTTCCATGCTCTGCCCTGCCACTCTCCTCGACTCCCCGAGGGCCTGCCCTAGTGGCCACTCAGGCGGTTGCCCTGGGGCAGTGGCCCACAGTGATATTAGCACCTGCCTGTATCAAACTCACACTGGTAGTTGGCTCTGTGAAGGGGATTTCTGGAGGTCAGGTCTTGGGGTCGCATAGTCTGTTCACAATCTCTGGGAAATCATGTGCAATATACAGTGATGTGATCCCTGCCCCCAGAAGCCGACCCGCATATGACCCCTAGGGAGCAAATATATTGATGGCCAGTTACGATCAGAGCTTTTTTTCAAAACCTATTTCCAACTTCAGCGACATTGATTTGTTCAGAAAGAGCACCACATAAATCAATAAAAACAATAACCGTCCTCCCTCTCATCAAATTACAGCTCCTTATAATTTGCAGTACCTTTACAGACATCTTATTTGATCTTCCTACCAACCGGCGTTGGAACTACTGAAAGAACTGCAGCGTGGTGGGAAGAAACAGATAACTTCCCAAGCCTTCTGGAACAAATAGTTTTTTCTCTTATTAAAAACAATTCACTTGAGATACACACACACACACACATATGTATATAAATTTTACATATATATATCATTATAGAAAACTCTGGAAGCACATGACTTATTTTAAAAACTACCCAATCCTCCAAGCCTAAAATAATCACGAAATAGATTTTGAGCTTTTGAAACTGCATATTATTATATAATTAATAAATAATTAACAGAATGATTACTGCTTTATATTTTACAATAGCATTTTCCTGTGCCATGAACTATCTTAAATCAGCATTTATATTTGCATATCTCCCATTGAATAAATACTCTTGTGGTTTTTTTTTTTAAGTGACTTCTTTCTGGTAGTCTTAGGTTGTGTCCTTCCGTGCTCTGAGAAACAGGTGCAGCACAGAACTTGGTATCTAGATTTTTTTTTTAAATTTCTAAATAGTTTCATAGGCCATAGTTTCAATTCCTTGACTTAAGCATTTAAGAAAGTGTTTATCTGTTCAGTTTTTGAAGAGAAACAAAATGCCAGCAGGGTAGTAGCTGGCCGGCCCAGGAGGAGTTTTCTGAATTTGGCTGAATTGGGATCAAGAATATAAAAGTTACATGGTCAGTGGAAACTGGAGGCTCTTGCAAGTATATGGGAAGATCTTTTGAGATCTCAGGCCAGACATTACTTCCTTAAAAGTTTTGCTAGACATTCTCTCTCAGACACCTAGCAAATATCAGATTACACAGCCTTCTCTTCCCGTGTGTCCCACAGTGCTCTGCACTTACTTTTTTGTAGCACTTATGAATGCCATATTCTAACTGCCTGGTTTCTTCCAAGTCTCTCCTACAAAACTGCCAACTCTTGAGAGAAGGGGCCCTGTCTCACTTACTATAACATTCTTGCCCTCAGCCCAGCACCTGGCACGTTGTAGGGACTTGTCTTAGTCTGCTCAAGTTACCATAAGGAAATACCGGAGACTGGATGGCTTAACCAACAGACATCTAGAACTTCTCAGAGTTCTAGAGGCTGGAAGTTTAAGATCAAGGTGCTGGCAGGATCAGTTTCCTTGGAAGCTTCTCTTCTCGGTTCAGGTGGCTGCCCTCTTGTTGCCACTTCATATGACCATACCACCTCTGTGCACACTTGTATACTCCTGGTGTGTCCTAATCTCTGTTTATAAGAACACCAACCAGATGGATTAGGGTCCATCCAAATGACCTCATTTAAATGTAATCACTTCTTGGGGTCCCTGGCTGGCTCAGTCAGAGGAGCATGTGACTCTTCATCCAGGGTTGTGAGTTCGAGCCCCACATTGGGTTTAGAGATGACTTAAATAATAAATTTATTTATTTATAAATAAATATGGATATTTATATTGTTCAAGGCAGTTTATGTAGAAATAAGTTTACTGGGGCGCCTGGGTGGCTCAGTATGTTAAAGCCTCTGCCTTTAGCTCAGGTCACGATCTCAGGATCCTGGGATCGAGCCCCGCATCAGGCTCTCTGCTCAGGAGGGAGCCTGCTTCCTCCTCTCTCTCTCTCTGCCTGCCTCTCTGCCTTGTGATCTCTCTCTCTGTCAAATAAATAAATAAAATCTTTAAAAAAAAAAAAGAAATAAGTTTACAAATATATAATTGTTCAGACCAGTTTGTATATAAAAATAAGTTTATAAATAGATAAACTTTAAAAAAATAAGCTTAATCACTTCTTTAAAGGCCCAGTTTCCAAAGGCAGTCACATTCTGAGGGAATGGGGCTGAAGCCTTCAACATACGAATTTTGGAGGAACATAATTCAGAACATCACACGGACTCTCTACATATTTTTATTGTGAAGCATTTGCCATGCTTGTGGATGAATAAGAAAATAGCATTCACATTCTGGCATCCTACCTGTTGAATACTAGCCCACTCCTTTCCAGCCAGAGGTCTGAACAGCAGAGGCAGTCCAGTATCTCACAAAATGTGCACCAGACTGGGAGTCAGGAGCCCGGGGTCCATACCCCGGCTCTGCCAGTTCCCAGCTGTGTGATCACCCCTGGCGTCCGTCTCCTCGTCCATAAAATTGGGATAATAACACCTATTGCAGCCGATGGTTGTGACACTAGATGAGGTCATGCCTATGGGGGTGTCTGGCAGAAAGCGTGCCAGGAAGCAGACATGAGAAAATGCCGGTTTAACCTGTCAGCTGGAAGGTATGTCGGAAATAAGAAACGTTTCACTCTAGCGATGAGGGAGGGCACAGGTGCTGACACAGCTCGGACATCTCCCCGTGGTTCTTTATACCCACTGCTACTCAGCCTCAGATTTATTTCAGCTCAGTTAAGATTAGCGGTGTACTAATCTTTTGTTTGTTGTGGGAGGGCAGATTATTTATTTATTTATTTATTTTAAAGATTTTATTTATTTATTTGAGAAAGAGCGAGGGAGCATGAACTGGGAGGAGAGGGACAAGCAGGCTTTTCCTACAAACAAGGAGCCCAACGCGGGGCTCGATCCTAGAACCCTGGGATCAGGACCTGAGCCAAGGGCAGATGCTTAACCAACTGAGCCACCCAGGTGCCCCAATGACAGATTATTTAGATTTAAGGCATTTATTTATAACCTCCAATTTCCAGATTTCACTGAGTGATTTCACTTCATCCTCCAAAGTCCTGGTAGCTAATCACATTGGGGTATTGCCTAATTGCTCTTTTCACTGGGAGTTGTATTAAATTAGCTTTAAAATGTGTCTTTACATAAAATATGATGTCTCAGGGTATGGACCACGATAACTTCTGTGAGGCATCTTATACCTGGACCTGAAACATCATATGAATATAAATTCTCCTGCTAAGATTTGGAAAACATATTTTCACTTGGCGAACACATGGCCAAGCTGTGGGAACACAGATAGAGGCCAGTTAATCTTTAGGGTCCTTCAAGAATCAGAGCCCTCATTACTGGTCTTGTGTAAGCAACGGTCATGGTCCAATGTTCAGGTGATCAGCCTCTCATTGCCTCTCCCTAAGGATGTTAAAAATTATGGTCTTTGTTCACTTACAAATCTGCTTTCCACTCTCTTTTTCCAGGTCAAGCTGTTTCCTTTCTCTGTTTCCTCATTTTGCTTCAGTTCGATTTCCCCTCTGGTCCCATCCCCATGGTCTCCTCTTCTTTCTTCCTCCTGCCTTATTCCTGGTTTCTGTTCTAACAAGCCTATAGCCTGCATCTCACTTACTGTCTTTACTTCCTGTCTCCAGACCCGCCTCCATGTCTGGGCATTCTGCCATGACCTGCTTCTCTGTCTCCCATTTTCTCTGTCTGTCTCCTATCCTGTTGCTGCCTCGCCCCGTTCTGTCTCCAGTCCTCCTCTAGAATGAGTGGAGGGGCGGGATTTCTCTGTGGCACAGCCACTGTCTGGTCCTTGCTACCCATCAGGGATACCCGGGGATAGGTCTTGGATTTGTTGCACCTACTTCTCCACAGATATGGCTAGTGGATGTGGCATCGGTGTCCTCATAGGCATCACTACAACAAAACCTTTCTGAAGTCATCACCTGGGCTCTGGATAGCCTCCACCAGAGGAGGAAGTTTCACTGTGGAGGTGGGGGGTAGCGTGGGGGGAGTGGCAGAGAATGCTATTTTGATCAAATATATGAGAAGGAAACTTTGGTTGGAGTGAAGCTGGGTGGAAAATATTTTAATTTCAACTTTTATGCTGATTGAGTAGCTTTAGGACACTTGCACGTTTGGCTTCTATTTTTTTTTTTTTTAAGATTTTTAAAATTTATTTGAGAGAGAGTATGTGCACAAGCCGGGGTAGTGGCAGAGGGCGGGGGAGAAGCAGACTCTCACTGATCATGGAGCTTAAGCATAGGGCTTAATCCTAATTCCAGGACCCCGAGATCCTGACCCGAGCCAAAAACAGACACTTAACCTACTGAGCCATCCAGGCATCACTTGGCTTCTATTTTAAAAGGCTCACTAGTGTTTAAAAAAACTTTATTCAGTTTCATGAAGACAGTTGCTCTTGGATTTCATTTAATAAGCAATAGTGATGTTTTTGTTGTTTTGGATTTGGATTTATTTATTAACCCAACTCATTAGTTCTTCTGATCCATTCCTAAAGACTGTTGTTAAGTGGATGGTCCATGGGAAGATGAATCGAGTTGGTAAGAGGATCTTAGAGTCAAGGTTGAACACAGAGGATCACTAACCATGGCATTCCCAAAAATTTGTGGATGTCTGTGGTTGGGTAAGGATGATCCACTAGCCATTTGGTTCATTTTGAGACCATAGGCAAAAAGGACAACAGGTCCAGCCTGACCTTCTGTGTGTTTGAGGGAAGGAAGGATGGGAAAATTGCCTCCTTACTGCTTATGGACAGCACTGTCTGCCTCTCCCCACTCAGCTCCTAACACTCTGTGTGTCTTTCTGCAGCCTGCATCTTGCCCTTTCCTCAGCCTCGTGCCTCTAACCATGCGTGCAACCTCTCTGCAAAGTAGCCGGCCACAGTTTTTCTTGGTCAGGAAAACCACTTCGCCTTTAATCAAAACGAAGCATTTATCCCACTTTGCAGCTACATGGCCACAGTTATTTATGGGTATCAGTTTTCCTTCCCGAAGTTTCAGAGCCAGGGAGTCACCAGGAAGGCGCATCCAGAAGGGTTCAGGTTTCATGGCCCTGCAAATTGGCATTTCTAGTAATTTGTCTTCCTCTCTTTCTCTGGTTTCTGCTCTAACCTGCCTGCAGCCTACACGGCTGCTTTTTTGCCCTGTCTTTCTGTCTGCTAGGTTGCCTCCACTCCCGGGCATGCCGCCAAGACTTACAGCTCTCTTTCCTCAGCCTATGTATGCCCGGCCTCTTTCCTTTCCCTCTCTGGCCTACTGTAGGAGGAACACAAGTGTAAGAAGCCTCAGCTAAATCTGCGGGACTTTCCCAATGGGTTTTGGAGGTTGATAAAGGATAACATTGAATACAAATCATATAAATACCCAGCAAATGAGAACAAAGTTAGAGTTGGCCTGTCTTGAAAAAATATCAGACATGGAAGGCACTGATTCTCTACTGCTCTACCCAGCTTCCTTTCTAGCTTCATCTCACACTCTAGTTCCCTGCATAAACTCTGGCTCAAGGCTCTGCATTATTTCTGAGCACACTATGCTGCTCTGTCAGACTCCCTGCTCTCGGGGTCTTTCTGCTTCCTTTCCATCCAACCCACAGAGCCCAATGACAAGGGATTCGATCTCACAACCCTGAGGTCATGACCTGAGCTGAAATTAAGAGTCAGAGGCTTAACCCACTGAGCCACCCAGGCACCCCGCTGAACACCTCCATCTTATTTCTATGTATCAGAACTTTTTTAACGGTGGGCTTCAGTGCTTTTTCAAACCACGTGGAATTATTTGTCCTTTTGTCTGGTAATAGTATCCCATTTCTCCTTTGAGTAACCACCTCTCACTTTCTCACTTTATATGGTAAGGGTGTAGATGATCTCCTAGATCTAGAGGTGGTCATGTGATCCAAGACTGGGCAATGGGATTGCAGATCACCTGGCAGCTGTGGTCAGTTCAGGGAGGGCCACATTTCCCAGTTATTCTATGGAGAGTGGTTCCTGGATCTTTTTCTAGAACAGTGGGGATAATTTCTTAGTAACTATGATTACCAAGGTTGAAGGGCATATTTCTGAAGCTATACTGGGCCACCTTGACTTTATAAGGGGAAAGCAGAATTGAAAGATGTAGAGAGATTCCTTCTATCATTTGAGTACCTAGATCCGGCCATGCCTACACCTTGGACTTTTTGGTTATATGAGCTAATAACCTCCATTTTGCTTAGGCCAGTTTAGCTGGATTTCTGTCACTTGCACATAAGGAGTTCTAACTACAACTCAGTGGGGCCAAAGGCCAACTGGAGGAAGAAATAAGTTGATAATGGGGTAGAGAGTCTTAGAAGGGCCATATTTAACATATTTAACACAAGTCTGTGTTAAAGCACACATCCCATCAAATAACTACCTTTGTTTGACCAACTACCCTCACCGTATCTCCAGCTCAGGTATATTAGATCTAATTTTTTTACTTCTGGGATAGACAGATTCTAGACCTTATTATTTATCTCTTGAAGACATGTTCAGTACTTAATATGCTATGACACTACTTTGGGGACCCCTTGCCACATATAGTGAGCATTAGTTTTATGTCATGTATTCACTCAAGGAACTTGGATTGACTCAAGTCTGTATGCTATACAGTGTAGGGTGCCTTGAATGCCAGGTGAAAGAGTGTTTGCCTAACTTAATAGACCATGAAAAGCCATGGAAGACCTTTGAGCAGAGGATTGATATGATCCCAGCCATGATGCAGAAAGATCAACCAGATGGTTAAATGAATGGTGGTGAGGAATTAGAAGAAGGAAGGTCAATTAATGATGACTGAAATTGGTGAGAACTCAAATTGGGGCTGAAAAGAAAAGGGTGGATATGGAAAACATTGTACATATAGATCCACAAGGCTTAACCATGTGGCATTAATAGAGAGGGATCCTAGATGATTCCAAAATTTGAGTCTTAGTTGAAAGCCAATGGAGATGCTCCATTTAGTTGTATGAGCACAGGAAGGTTATTTAACATCTCCTGGCCTACCTTATCACTTGGAAGTGACATTAATAGTAACTATTCAAGAGGGTGTTTTGAGCAACATCTGTAAAGCTTTTGGTTCATGTCTGGCACATAGCATATGCTAAATAAATGTTAGTTTCCTTTCGTAAGATTGTATAAACTATACTACGTCAACTTTCTATCATCCCCACCCACAGGAAATAAGATACAAGAAATTCCTCCCTCCTTTTAGATTACATAGCAAGATGACGGCAGCCATCAGAACAAAGACCCTAATTCTTCACTCTTTAGAGGGGCATTCTTAGAGTGGGACAGGCCAGTGTGGGTCAGTTCAGCACTTAAGGATTTGACATAGACATTAAGGTTTCTCTTTCTCACATTGTATATGTCATCAGTGACTGTTAGATTCTAATATTGGAAGGTAATGTCAGGACATATCCTACTGTTTATCCTGCTGTGTTTTATACTCTCTGAATGCCTAGAAGGCATACATGAAACTTGCTGTGGGATAGCATTTAAAGAATGAACCTAATGTGCACAGTCTAAAATGAATATAAAACCTATTCTGAACTACTTTACCTTCCCACTATGGTGTGCACTTTTTTGGAAGAAAATGGCTAATAAATAACTGAACTTAAAAAAATCTTTCTTCTGGGGGCACCTGGGTGGCTCAGTGGGTTAAAGCCTCTGCCTTCGGCTCAGGTCATGAACCTGAGATTGAGCCCCGTGTTGGGCTCTCTGCTCAGCGGGGAGCCTGCTTCCTCCTTCCTTTCTCTCCGTCTGCCTCTCTGCCTACTTGTCATCTCCATCTGTCAAATAAATAAATAAAATCTTTTAAAAAAATCTTTCTTCTGGAAGAACACAAGGATTTGGTTACTTGAACTTAGCAAACATAGCGTTTTAAGTTGGGATAGAAACAAAGAGAATCGGAATATGTCAAGAACAATTAAGAATAAGTCTTCTCGGCTTATTTGCTTTTTTGGCGAAGATTTTCAAAGTCTTTTAGGTGTCCCATGACCAAAAGCATTGTACGTCATTCTGTTGGCAAGGTGTTTGCTTTTTTTTTTTGTTCGTTTCTCTGTATAATTAGCTATAAAAGTCTCCAGGAACCCTTTCCTACACTTCCAGATTATCATTCTTCATTTGCCTATTTTCTTTGTCTGTGGCCCTGACTGTACTGTCAGCCCCTGGAAGCAAGAACTGTAAGGTATTCACCTGTTTGCTTGCAGTACATATCTGGTCAGTGAACAAATGGATAAATTAATAGAAACAACAGCAATGGGAGCTGGTTATGTCTAGCCTTGTGTTGTGGCTCTAAGTCTGGCCTTCTTTAGTTTTTAAAGTAGAAAAGCAATGCTTGTCAACCATGTACTTTAGTGTGAAGTAAGGTAATCAACACAGGGCATCCATGTGAACATAAATGTGACACGAGGGCAAAGCCCACTAAAAGTGAGAGAAGGCACTCCTTTGGGGCTCTCAATTTATACACGCTCCAAAAAACTGTAAAACTTGCACTGACTATGACACTGAGTCTCCCAAGTGGTCTCAGGAAGCAGAGGTGCAAAGTAGTCAGTCATTACAATCCTCGAACTCAGACTTAGGCATATGATCAAAGTCTTACTTGTAAAACACTTTTTGCTCCAAAACACGGACTTATTCTGGCTATTGGTAAAAGGCCAAGATTTAATTTTTCTGTTGAAATAAGGCATTGGGGAAATTGGGCTATGTGTCATTGGTGGCTATTGATTTATCACATCATTTAGCCATCTTTCCTGTGTCCCATGCAGAGTGCTTTCCAGTTCACATGTGTGGGCCATACAGATAAAGGCAGGCTAGTATCCTGCATGTAAATCCAAAGCCTCTGCCAGGCAGTGATGAGAAGAAAGAGGGGAACTGATTTTTTCTCCAGAGCTGTTGGATCACAATTCAATCAGCAGCTCCATTCATAGATGAACAGGTCGATTTTCATAAGGAAGTGTCTTAGAGCATATAAAAAATGAGAAGTAGATCCAAAAGAAGTATTTGAAAAACACATAAAGCTAAACATACAAGGCTATTTACTGTAGTTCATAAGAGAGGGATAAAAAGGAAATGCCCAGATGTCCAATGAGAGGGGATTGGGTAAAATAAATTTCTGTATATTCTTATGCACATATCCATAAAAATGGGTATGTAATCAGTTAAAAGAATGCTATATATAGATAGATAGATATAGATATATATGAACTGACAAAGGGTACTGACCAAAAAATATTGGAAAAGGAAAAGGCAATCAGAATAAGCTATAAAATATTGTTTGAGGTCACTACCTGTGTACATTCATACATCCCTACATGTAACAGTGGTCACCTCAAGGGTGGTGACAGGAGGGTTTTTTTTTTCCACTTTTGCACTGTACACTTACATATTGTTTGACTGTCTCACAATGAACATGCATAAGATTACCAGCAGTGAACGTCTCTTTTCTCCTGTTGCATGGGAAAAATCACACTGGCTAGCTGTTCTAATATAAACAGCATGAACACCATCTGGCCTGATCCATTGATGGGTAGATAGTGGTGGCCTTTGGAAAGAGTAAGGAGGGGGTTAACGTGACTTGAGTGAACGCATCCGCTATCTTCAGCACATGTGCCATAATTTGAGAATGTAAAATAATTTTTATTTCCCTGATTTTGATTTTTGAAGCCTTAGAGCCAAAGAGTGGATTTTTTTTTTTTTTTCTGAGAAGTTGAAAACAAAGTCCCATTTCAGCATTAAGCTCTCTGTTGGTCAGTTGGGTATGTCCTTGGAAAGAGAGGTCAGAGTCCTGAATCAAAATGTGCCTTCAGCTAGCATTGTGACCTCAAATTGAGTCATTTAATCGCTAATCTCTCAGTTTCCCCACCTATTAAAATTGATAGTAATAACCCTTACCATCACATTCTTCAGTGGGGTGTTGTGAAGCTTAATAAGATCATGTTAGCAAAATGCTTCGAGGTCTTTAGATAAAAGATGTAATATAAACACAAAGTCTCATTAAGATAATTATACAGTGGCTTTTTCATAGTCCAAGTTTACATCCAAGAATGAATATGTGATGGAGGTCATCGTGTAAGGGTAAGGAAGAAAACTGGCTTTCAAAATCTGGAAACAAAATACCCTAACACATTTTTTAAAAGATTTGATTTATTTATTCAACACAGAGAAATACAGTGAGAGAGGGAACACAAACAAGGGGAGTGGGCGAGGCAGAAGAAGGCTCTCCGCTGAGGTGCGAGCCTGAAGCGGGGCTCGATCCCAGGACCCTGGGAAGGCAGACTCCTAATGCTTAACAACTGAGCCACCGAGGCACACACCACCCCCACCCCCGAACACATTTTGAAGACGGATATACTGGAATCATTAGTGTTTAGAATGGGAGGATATGGTTATGAGAGATGATTCAAAACATGAACGTTAAAAAAATGTTTAAGTTTCTATGTTTAATGGATAGCATCTTTTGAAAAGCAGAGTGATCACTTTTCCCATTCCCTGAAAGAAGAAGACAATGAAAGAAGCTCTTACAGAATATTGTGTCTTTTTTTTCCAAAGCGTTGACATTCATAGGACTGTAAAGTGGAGAAACCTGTCTGGCCCACCGTGTCCGGAAGGTTGACTCATTAATGCGTGGTGGAGTCTCTTCCCAGGTGGCACTGTACCAGTTGGCTCCTGTGATGGAGCCGGGGAAATACGTCCTCCACACGTTCCTTCCTCTCAAGCTGTCCTGAGAATCCATCATGTTTGCCGCAGGCTCCCCACCCTTTGGCACCATGGGTGCATGCTACTACTATAAGCTGAGACATGGACAACCAGTGTCAGTTCCCAAGATTTGGAAGTGCCGACACAGGAGGTCAGTAGTCCCCGAGGAAGGTAAGCTTGCAAGCCAAAGCCCATCCTTTTGCTGGGTTTCTAAGGGCTGAGCCACGGAAGCAGAATTCTTGGTGAAAGGTCATATTGTGGCACATGACAAGTTTGTTCAGGTGTCCTCCCACTGTAAGTTGCAGGTCTGGTGCTCTCAAATTTTAAAAATCGTACCATCTGAATATGAATGTGTTTATCCGCTTATGTTGAAAAACCCCGAAGGATTAGTGTATTTATTCTTTGTTTTGCTTTGTTGTTTCGGTAAAGAAAGGCTTAGGAATAATCTTCACTAAAGAGATATTTTCATTGTACGGACTTTGGAGTATGAGTGTGACTAACTGTATTTTCTAAATACAGATTCGGTGCAGTTCTTTAAAGATAGGTTGATATAATAAAATGCTATATCAATGTCAAGAAAAATTTAACCTTTATTATTTAGCTAGCCAAAGTGGGTGAAAACACTTCGCGTCTAATTTTCAGTGTGGATATTATTTAAATAATACTCTTTGGATTTAATAGCTAATATGGACGTTACTGGGATGCAAGAAAAAGCGATTATCTGATTTCTTCTTCCCTACAAGAATTGTCCCTCATTCCTATTAAACAAGTTTTTATGGGGCACCTGTCAGTCAGTTAAGCCTCTGACTCTTGGTTTTGGCTCTGGTCATGATCTCAGGGTCCTGAGATAAGGCCCCTGGTGTTGGGCTCCCTACTTAGCAGGGAGTCTGCTTCCCCCCCCCCACCCCACCCCCATCTTTCTTTCCCTCTGCCACTCCCTCTTCTTGTGTATGCTCTCTCTCTCTCTCCAATAAATAAATAAATAAATAAATCTATCTTTTTAAAAAGCAAGTTTTTGTGGTAAGGAGGTAAACACCTTATAACTTTATATTCAAATTAGATAAATTGCCTAAAAAAGTAAGTTCTATAAAATAAATTAATTACAGCTGTAAGGGAGACATTAACTTTTTTTTACTCTTTCACTTCTTTGTATTTGCTGGTGCTCATTTGAAGCTATACTCTCTTTTTCTACTTTGTTTTAATCTTTTAGATGGGCTTCTTAGTATGCCCTTGAGAATCTCTTTGTGTGGAGAGGGTATCATCAATAGTTCCAAAGAGAGTGGACATTACAGTGTGATGAAAGTTATTAATAAAGCAAATGAGAGAATTCCTTAAGTTATAATTGCTTAGTGGGAACTAGTAATTAAAACAGAAGAAGCTAAAGTTTCCCATGAAGGATATTAGGCAACGAGTCAAATAATTTAAAGTTTGTAAGCTATTTTTTTTTAGATCGAAAAACATTTCTTAAGGAAACACATGCAGATATATTCACATTTGCTCAGAATTCATTATTTCATTTTATGACAAAATCAGAATCAGTTTGGAAAAAGTCTGTTCGAATTCACAACATATTATATCATTATTTCGATTTGAGGAAACAAAGATTTTCTTTCTAGGAACATAGAGGCGGGTGTTTGTCCCCTTCCCTACTACCCATCTCATCACCAATAACCTAGTCTAAGTGAAGAAGAGGCATGTGAGTACAGGGTAAATCTGAATTTTATTCCTAATTCTAACACTCATTTGTTATATGGCCCTGAGTATATTTTACAACCACTGTTTGCTATAGTAGTTCTTCCTTTAAGGAGACAAAGTGTGCCCTTTCCGCCTCATCCAAAGGGTACAAAAAATGCTCTTTGCCATATGAGAACCATCTCTTTAGTAGATGTAGGTGAAGCACAGATCAGAAATTAATGTTCTTTACTTATTGGCATCACAGCAGAATATTAACTTTAATTTCTCATTCTGTTTATCTATTAATTTTTCTGTAGCTATTAGTTTTTATCTTCGAAGTGGACTCAACAAATTTATCGAGGTGCAAGGAACAAACATGGAGTTCAATCCATAGTTGAGATCTTCCAGCCACAGCTGTCAAGGTTAAATAATTCTGGTGGGGGAGGAGAAGCTGTTCGGTAGCATATCCTCGTTAAATAAGAATACTTCCAGCAATGAACGTACCTTGTAAGTCTCCTGCCCCCTGTATTTCTCAGAATATCAGTTATCAAAATGCAGCTACTGTTCCTCTAACTTCCAGATTTAAATTACTCTTACATCAATGCAGGATTTCTGCATTGCCTTCTTTAGAGCAGGAAATTACAAATGCTTTTGTTGTTATTGCCAGAATCTGAAGGCGGGTAGCTTCCAGCAGTGGCATCTGTATATGTTTTCATTCTGTCTTTCAGAGTGGGGGCTGCGGAGTGCTTAATGCTGGTGGAGGGCAGAATGTTCTTTGCCAACACTTAATAGTTAAAACAGTTTTTCCTGTAGTAATCACCCGGAAACTCTACTGGTAAAGACTTGTCCCCTTTGAGGACTGGAATCTTCTCCCAACTAGATCTTTCATTTTCTTCTTATACTATACTTACCCCCTTCCTCTCGATATGTATGTGACATGCCCGGATCTGAGACTAACTTTAATTTCAAGTAGAATATGTTTGAGTATCTGCAGGATCATCCATTAGCTTAGCTTAGAAGTGGGTCATTGACTTCAGTGCCGTATTTCATTGATTGTGATAGTAAAAGTAATAGCAGTAGTATTGGTGGCAATAAAAGTATTAACAAGCATTTGTTGAGTGCTCTGTAAAGTACCTTAAGTATTTCATGTATTTTAATCACAAAACTCGGGGACTCTCTAGTAGCTCTATTTAATAGATCAAGAACCTGCTCAAAGGAGTGTTGAGTACCTATTCTGAATCTCCAAGGCCTATACGTTTCCCACTGTTGCATATCTTTTGTGAGAAAAAAAAAATTCATACCCGGTATTATTTATCTTTGCAGCTTATAACCATGTTTGGACTGCAGTACGAATTTCCCCCCCACGACTGTTTTATCACAGGCAGTTCTGCTGGGAGGGGTTGGAATGGAGTGCCAAAGAGTGAGCAGAAGTAATTTAATTGTGGGAGGTTGAATGCAGATGTAGATTTTTCCGTGTTTTGTCCTTGGGTGAAACAAGAATTAATGTGAGCCAAGGATACTTTGAAATAGCTAGAGGGTTTTTCCAACCAGATGGAAAGAGAAAATTTGGCTTCCTAGTCTGTAGGTAAACTCCGGTAAAAAAGTTAATCTAGGTCTCCATTGGTTTTATTCCATAAAATGGGGATTCAAGTGACTAGGGCTAAGGAAGATCATAGGTCTAACGAAACACCAGGGACATCCCTAAAATTTGGGATCCCCTTTTTTTAATGTTTAGATCTATAGTCTTCCTATATATGCCTTTAAGAAAATGAACACAGCCCAGAGCCACCAGAAAAACTTAGTGTTACTATTATTGCAAGCCCTCTGTGAGAGACTCCAGTTGAAATGAATGTCAATGCAAATGAGTCTGCTGGTAGAGGGTCCTTGTAACCTAAAATTAAGGTCTATAAAACTGGGGCGCCTGGGAGGCTCGGTTGGTTGAGCGTCTGCCCCAGTTCAGGTCATGATCCCAGAGTCCTGGGATCTAGCCCCTCATCAAGCTCTCTGCTCTGTGGGAAGCCTGCTTCTCCCTTCCCCACTCCCCCTGCTTGTGTTCTCTTTCTCAAGGTCTCTCTCTCTCTCTCTCTCTCTGTGTCAAATAAATAAATAAAATCTTTTTTAAAAAGGTCTATAAAATCACCAGATCTGGGGTGCCTGGGTGGCTCAGTGGGTTAAGCATCTGGCTCTTGATTTCAGCTTAGGCCTTGATCTCAGAGTCATGGGTTCAAGCCCCAAGTTGGGCTCCACACTGGGCATACTAAATATATACATAAATACATGAATAAATACATAAATACATACATAAAAACATAAAATCACCTGATCACAAAGAGTAAAGAACCAAGCAGCAATACAGAAAGGGAACTCCTAAGGGTAACTAAAAGCATGACCAGAAGCAGCCACGTGAAGCTGCGGATAATGTAGGGACTTGAGAGGCAAGAGTAAGGGAGAATAACAGGTGCAGAGAAAACTGGCAAACACTCGAAGATAAACACCTGATGTGGGCGCTGTTCACAGCTGGGCTTCAGGTGCTCGGTGCAGGCTGGCTTGCGGAGGAATCATTTGCACTGAAAAGGCAGGGGAGAGGAGGTTGGGAGGGCTGGCAAGACCTCAAGTCTCTTCCTGATGAAAATATTTCTGTGACTTGAGGATGAAATCCAGTCTTAGCAGGGCTGTTTACACGTCCTTAACCACCTGGCCCTCCCTATCTTTTCCATAAGCAGCCCGCGTTTCAGTCCTATCGAAACATGTGCAATCTGTTGAGCACACACATTCTTTTATGTGTACACCTCCCTTCTGATTTGCTGACTTAAGTCTTATCCATTCTTCTAGTATCAAGTATTGTTTATCCTCGAGGTTTCCCATCCCGGACCCTCACCCCAAACCCTCCCCTCGGGACTGCCTTAGGTAGCCGTGCTCTCTATTCCCTTCCTACTCTCCTTTGTACACTTACAGTCTAAGAAATTTATTTATTTCTTCATTTTCACTAGGGCATGCTGGACCCCTTCAAGGCAAGGACTTGTCTTAGTTACCTTTATATTACATGACTCAGTGCCTGGCACATTAGGGGCTTAATCAGTATTTTGACTGAATGGCTAAATGAAGTTTTGATGACCGTGTAAATATGACTGGCTAAATCAATGACAATATGACAGGTCACCTACCTCCTGAGGTATGTTCAGGGATTTGAACCCTGAACTCTTCAGTGACTGGTTGAACATTAACTATAGAGATTTTTACATCTTTGCAGCCAAACATGGGAGAGGTGACATAAGGGAGAAACAGGAGATAATTTCCTGAAGTCAGAGATCTTATGTTAATCAGCTAAAGTAGGATCATTTTCTTTCTTTTTAATTATAATACTTTATGGGCATTTCGTCTGTGCATTCATTCATTCAGGTGATGAGAAATACAGCCTTTCTAGTTCAAGTGAGACAAGCCAGCAACCATTTCTTTTTATTTACTGGTTGTGCCCAAGAAAGGAGCATTGTTGATCATGTGGCAGGGGAAGGAAATCTTAAGAGCTTTGGTCATGAGGCAAGGAGAGATTCACATTTGCATAGTATTCTTGTGGTATACACAAACAAGCTGCTGGATGATTCAAACGCTTGAACCAAGAAATTCCGGAAATTTCTTGTTCCAGAAATGGAACAGATGTGACAGAGACGGGCTTCTGAGAATCCACGGACGGCATATGACACATTCAACGCTTTTGTGAAAATGTCTTGGCAAACATTCAGATCTTTATTTCTGTGTATTTATATTTAAGTTCAGAAAGTATGAGTCCAATTAATTTTTCTTGTCGCACTGCCCTGAAGTTAGTTTCTTACGGTACTTTGCTTAAGAGTCCTGGGCTGCTTGATTCTGGCTCTTTGGACAAGAAGGGGCTCGCAGGGGTAACACTCTCCAGGCCTGGACTAGGCTGAGGGTATGGAGCCTCCTGTCCTCACCTGTGGAACATCGAGATGAAGGCCCGATAAGAGCAGTGGTGTTTCTATAGGATCTCCCGGTCAGAGCAGTTTCAGAGGGAAACCGGGTTGACGTTCTGCGCAAATAGACTATATAGAGAGCAGTAAGGTAGAAAAAAGGCAGGAAACCAGTTTGGGAGGCCTTCCATGGATAGCTGACAAGGGAGGAGCTTGACTCGGATTTGGAATTGCCAGACCTGGAGCAATTCCTGAACTAAGGAGCCGGCAGTTGGCTGTTTATCTGGTTAACCACGCTTGTGGGTAAAAGCGTAAGGAGAATAATTAAAGGGAGTTTACAGTTAGAGTTTTATTGTTAAAATAAAGCAAGTTCCACTTTGGCATATGGTGGTACCTCAGGGACCTGAAGTCTAAGGGGATGATCTGGAAAGAAGCAGGCCTGGAGGAACAGACCTGGCCTTGGGGCTGGCTTTGCAAGAAAGCGCCAAAAATCACATACACAGTGGTCAGAGTGTTACAGTAAATCTGTGCTTGATTGTAGTCGGTAGTATCTTCCGAGGGGCTCCTGTCTAGAAGGGGAAGGATCGTAACAGTTTAGGGAGAGGCACTATTTAAATTAGGGTGTGAGGTGGGTTGCAGATGAAGATACCGCAGTGTATTGACACATGGTGATGTTTCCATTTTCTGCAGGAGCCCAGGTATTGTCTGGCAACAGAATCTGTGTCAAGAAGGAAAGACTAGAACAAAATCCACTGAAGTAGTGTAATAGTCATCCCTGAATAGGGGGGCTATAGCTGACTATTTTTTCTTCTACTCATAAATATTTTTGAAATCTTCAATATAAGCAAATTATAATTTAATAATGAAGAATAAGAGGACACCTGGGTGGCTCAGTTGGTTAAGCAACTGTCTCCAGCTCAGGTCATGGCCCCAGGGTCCTGGGTTCGAGGCCCGCACCGAGAGAGCAGGGAGCCTGCTTCTCCCTCTGTCTGCCACTCCCCTGCTTGTGCTCTCCCATCTCCCCCTCTCTCTCTCTGAAAAATAAATAAATAAGATCTTTTAAGAAATAATGAATAATAAAATAAGAAATAACTTGAGAATATTTTTACTTACTCATTTTTAATCGAAATAGAGTTGACATATAGTATTATGTTAGTTTCAGGTGTACAACATAGTGATTTGACATTTATAGACATTACTATGTGCTCACTGTAAATAAATAAATAAATGTCACCATACAAAGTTAGTACACTATGGATTATAGTCTCTATGCTGCACTTTTCATCCCTGTGATTTATTTGTTTTATAAGCAGAAATTTTTACTTCTTCATCCCCTTCACTGTTCTACCTGACTTCCCACCCCACTTTTCTCTGGCAGTTATGTTTGTTCTCTGTATTATGAGCCTGTTTCTTTCTTTTTTGCTGTTGTTTGGTTGTTGGTTGGTTGGTTGGTTCATTTGGTTTGTTTTTGGATTTCACATAAACGTGAAATCATATGGTATTTGCCTTTCTCTGTCTGCCTTATTTCACTTAGCATGATACCCTCTGGGTGCATCCATGTTGTTATAGATGGCGAAACTACACTCTTTTTCATGACTGAGTAATATTCTCCTGTATACATGTACCACATCTTCTTTATTCATCCATCTATCGGTAAACAGATTGCTTTCATATCTTGGCTATTGTAAATAACACTGCAGTGAACATAGGGGTGCCTATGTCTTTTTGAATTAATGTAAAATGATAAACTTTCAAAGGGGTAGATTGGAGGGATCTTAAAATAAATTTCACCAGCCTCACAGCTTTGCTTCATTTTTATTAACTACTAACTAAAGGATAAGATGCTCGGGTAGTTCAAAACAACAGATGATTCAAACTTTGTAACAGACGGAAGCCACAAATACCCGGGGATATGCATTTTGTTTATCTCCTACATGGAAGTTGATTGAATCCAGGTCAAGGAGCCAGCTGTCCCCTCAGGGAAGCCTATGCCAGAAAGCAAGTAATCCAGTAACAAATGAGGGCACAATACACACGTGAAGCTTTGGGAGTGAGGCATCCAAGTTACACCAGAGCATTTGAAGCATAATACATTTAGAGGTATGTATGCTTGGGGGTGTTAGACATTTGGATTTTACTTTACCTGTAAGGATTTTGTTTCCTCATCCCCTGTACATGCTGAGGCACTGTGAAAAA
The DNA here is from genome assembly GCF_030435805.1 of Mustela lutreola. Classification (NCBI taxonomy): domain Eukaryota; kingdom Metazoa; phylum Chordata; class Mammalia; order Carnivora; family Mustelidae; genus Mustela; species Mustela lutreola. The sequence goes on from NC_081296.1 coordinate 60,962,739, forward strand.
ATAAAGACATAATCTCTCTCTCAAAGTGCCTAATAAGAAAGGTTTTATTAGCACCTCTCTGCCTTTAACTCATTCCTTGCCCCCCCTGCCCTGCTTTGGGCAGCTGAAATGCAGAGGCTACATCTTTCTGACAGTGTAAGCATGGTCATGGAGCCCTTAGCTTCTATAGAGCTCTGCCCTGAATGCCCTTTCATTTCTTGCCATCGTCACTCGTCACTTCCCAGCAAACCACATCAGTCGCATCTGTCTAGACACGCCTATGACTTAAGTATTAATTAAAGACTATGCATTACTTAACTTTTGGGTAGGAGCTCTAGGAGAATAGGACAATATCTTAAGCTTGTATTGATGGAGCAGGAGTGAGTGTGAGTTACCATGGACTTGATCAGTACTGGGGAGGGCAGTACCAGATGTACGGGTAGAACACCTGCCTGTTGCTTAACGAATGGAGTTTTTGTGACCACCTTATTGCCTCTGTTGTCATCAGAGTGCTTCTTGTGATGGCGTTTGCATGAACACTGGTGCCTGAAATTCTTCCCCACGTGTACCCAATGCTTTCATTAGGCATCTCCAAGGAACCTTTACATTTTATTGGATTGCTATACTTACCACTGGTTTAATGAAGCAATAACAAATAACATTTTTTTTAAGTTAAAAGGATCTTATAAGAAAACTACTACAGGAAATAAAATAGATGGCAATAAAAATCTTCCATAATCCAGGCACCTCCTTTCTTTTTATAGATATAGGTGTTTTAAATGACTATGGTTATTTATCTTAGATTTTATATGCTTCCATACCTACCTAGGATTTTTTCAGACTTTTTATATTTCTGAGGTACCTGGGAGGCTCAGTGGGTTAAGCCTCTGCCTTCGTTTGGGGTCATGATCTCAGGATCCTGGAATTGAGCCCCGCATCGGGCTCTCTGCTCAGCGGGGAGCCTATTTCCTCCTCCTTCTATGCCTGCCTCGCTGCCTACCTGTGATTTCTATCAAATAAATAAATAAAATCTTAAAAAAAAAACTTTTCATATTTCTATATGACCTTGCTAACCACAGTTTTATAATTTTAATGGGTGGTAATCTTCTGAAATGTGGATGAATCAAAATATTAAGTCCATTGTTAAGCATTTAAATTGTTTCCAAGTTGAAACTAGTAGAAAATACTGTAGTTGGTATCTTTATTCACATAGCTTTTTGTTCCTATTAAATAATTTCTCTAAACATATAGAAATACAAGAAGTAAAAAGATGTGAATATTTTGCTTGTGCTGTTTTTTTTGTTTTGTTTTTTTGTTTTTTCAAAAAATTGCACCAGTATATAATATTACCAACTTACATAAACTGGTTAAGACTCAGGGTCTTAAAAAAAAAAAAAAAACTAACTAAACAGCTTTATGGAAATGCAATACACATGCCATACAATTCACCCATTTAAAAATGTACTATCCAGGGGCACCTGGGTGGCTCAGTCAGTTAAGCATTTGCCCTCCGCTCAGGTCATGATCCCAGGGTCCTGGGATCAAGTCCCACATCGGGCTCCCTGCTCAGCGGGAAGCCTGCTTCTCCCTCTACCTCTCCCTCTGTCTGCCACTCCCCCTGCTTGTGTGCACTCTCTCTCACTCTGTCAAATAAATGAATAAATTCTTTCTTAAAAAATTTAGAGAAAATGTATAATCCAACAGTTCCTGCTATATTCTCAGAAATGTTCAACTATTGCCACAATCAATTTTTGAACATTTCATTATCCTCCTTAAAAACACCACTCTCATTAGCAATCACCCACCATTTCTTAATTCTCTCCAGCCCTTAGGTAACCATTACATTGTTTTCTGTCTCTGCAGATTTGCCTTTCTGGACATTTCCATAAAAAGGTAGTGATTCAATTGATGGTTTTTGTAACTGACTTCTTTCACTTAGCATAGTGTTTCCAAGTTTTATCCTTCTCATTGCCAAATAATATTCCATTGTATACATATAACACATTTTATTGATCTAGTCATAAGTAGATGGACATCTGGGTTGTTGCTACCTTTTGCCTGTTATGGATAGTGCTGCTATGTACATTTGTGTACAAATTTTGATGTGGATATACGGTTTCATTTCTCTTGGATATATACCTCGGAGTGGAACTGCCTGGGTCATATTGTAATTCTATATTTAACCTTTTGAGGAAACACTAGATTGTTTTCTGAAGCTGTTGTACCATTTTACATCCCCACCAGCAATGTATAAGAGTTCTAATTTCTCCACCTTTGTCAACATTTGTTATTTTCTGCCTTTTTTATTTTAGCCATCTTAGTAGATATGAAGTGGTATTTCACTGTGGTTTTGGTTTACATTTTGCAGGCTCTTTAGATTTTTTTCATATTTTAAATGACCTCTATAGGATTGAAAACATTTTACAAATACATTTTCAAAAATCATTGTAATTTGTAGGGAGCATATGCAAAGCGCCATGGAAATCACAGAAATGAAACAGTTCATAGAATAGGAGGGAAATATGCCATCAGAAATAGATACAAGATAAGAAATGATATACCATGAAAATTTTAAAACTAACATTTGAATAGCAGTTTATAATTACCGAGCACTTATTCACATGTATTATCTTATTTACTCTGAATAGTTATTATTTTAGGTGTTATACAAAGACAACTTCAAGAAAATATAAAAAAGTTGTTTCTAGAACTTCGTTAAGATTAATAAAAATATACTGTGTGTCTGAGGCATTAAAAAAATTTTTAATGTAGAAAATTCTAGCTGACTGAAAATTTGTTTCTGTCTTCACTGATAGCAAATAGAAAATGGCTAAAGGAGTAGCAGAAAGATTTTAATTAAGATTTAATTATTTTATTTTATATTATTTTTTTAAAAAGATTTTACTTATTTATTTGCCAGAGAGAGACACACAGTGAGAGAGGGAACACAAGAAGGGGGAATGGGAGAGGGAGAAGCAGGCCTCCCACCAAGTAGGGAGCCCGATGTGGGGCTCTATTCCATGATCCTGGGATCATGACCTGAGCCAAAGGCAGATATTTAACAACTGAGCCACCCAGATGCCCAAGATTTAATAATTTTAAAATAAAAGACTTGTTAAAGTCTTTTATTGAAACTCTTGATTTGCATTTATGGAAATCTACCCTGAATATAATTAAACATGAAAATCAAAAAAAAGGAGAGAAGACCCTACATTAAGGGCTATGGGTTCATATCTTACTGATGTTATTTGGAAGGTGTAACAGAACAACCCTCCTCAAAATAAAACAATTGCTATTTTATTAATACAGAATTTTATTTTTCTTTAATTATAAAAATATTCTATGATCACTATAGAAAAATATAGAGATTTAGAAAGATAGAAAAAACTTTCTATAGAAAGTTTTTTTCTATAGTAAGATAGAAAACTTTCTATTATCATGACCCATAGAAAAATTACCATTAAATTATACATTTTACTTGCCTAAATGAAATGTTATACCCATGTGAATACATAATTTTTGGCTTAATAGTTTATAAACCTTTTCCCTTGTCTTATGACATTTTATAAATATTATTTTAATTACTATGAACTATTCTGTCTGGAGAACTATCCATCCATTTACTATCATTTATCCAATTTTAGACACTTGTTAATAATTTTTTAGTGTTTTAATAATGTAACAAATGTTTTTGCATAGTATCTTGCAGTTGTAAAGAATTTGTTTATAATGGATTCCTAAGAGAATGACAGTGTCAAAAGTATGACTACTATCTGTATTTTAGTATTATGAAATTATTCCTTTACATTTTATTCAGCGTACTCCCATCAGCAGAGTATCCCTGCACTGATTTTATTTATTTACTCATTTATTTATTCAGCAACTATTTAGTGGGAACTTGTTATGTCCAGGTACCATGTGAAGTCTTATGGCTAACTTAGTAATAGGCACTGCCCAGCTTTTTTAGAGTGGAGTGCCTATTTTCCTGCTCTTTTACCAACATTGCATATTTTCAAGGTTTAATCTTTCTGATTTGATGAGAAAATGTTGTATTTTATTGCTCTTTTGACTTGCATATCTCTCCTTACTCGTGATGTTGAACATTTCTTCATACTCATTGGTCATTTATCTTATTTGCCTTTTGCCCACTTATGTACTAAAGTCTTAGAAAAATATGGAAACTGTCATGGATTTGTATGTCAGTACTTCACGGGGATCTCACAAATCTGATTTGCATGTTAGAGTACTCAGAGACATTTGTTAATTTAATAAAATGTTTTAGGACATTTGTTACTAAACTGAGTACCCATCTTTTTCTTGAATGAAGTCTTGAGGAATCCTCTAGACTGTCTGTAGAATATTTTCCTCCCTGACTTAGGGGTAGGAAATGGGTTGTAGATGATTGAAAGTTATGACAAGTTTGCAAGGTTGTTTGGTTTCTGCTTGGGCTTAATCATAGGTCTCAGGGCATTAGACTGGATAACTCTTTCCCTTTTCTGGGGAAGGATTGATTGTCTGAAGGATTCATATTGGGAGGCAGAGGGGTAATCAATATTGTAGGCTGAGGTCACTGACAGGGGCGAAAGACAATAATGTGTGAAATTTAGGATGAATTGCTTTTTGGGTTCGCTTGGATTTACTAAGACAGGGGAGTTGTTTGGGCAAATGTTGCCTCTTTGGAGTCTCTTTGAAGTGACCATCTAATGAATCAAGGAAAGGGCAGTTAAATCCCTCTCAGTGAGAACATCAAAAGAGGAACAGGATATAGTTACATCAGGAGCCAAGGGCTATCAGTTGACCTTTCTTAAAGAGTGGGGAGAGGAATTTGGGTGGTTGGGAAGGTTTTGTTATATAGAGACCTTTTTTATTCTTTCACCTTATTTTCTTTTTCTCTCTATCCTTAGTATCTCTAGGCCTGTCCTTGCTTAATCATTCCATAGCAGAGTTAGGGAATTCAAAAATAAAAGTAATGTTTTATTAATGACAAAGACTCTTCAAGTGTCTTCTAAGTGATAAGCTCTTAATTTCATCATTCAGGCTCTTTTCTTGAAGAGCAAAGAAAGAAAGATAATCTCACTCTCTTATAAACAGATCCTTGAAGTCATTTCCTTCTCTCTTATACGGAATTATCTCCTTTCTTTACTTGTGGGAGATAAGAGAGACACAGATGATTCACACTTATTGATGGTTTCAGCATATCTTTAAGCCTTATGTAGTTTTCCCTCCTCCATCAAAATTTCTACAAAAGCAGCAACTATTTACTTGTTCTCTGATTGAGTTTCATACCTCTTCTGTTTTCTTATTACATTGATGAAGATGCCAGTGAGTAAGAACTGCCAAAGAATGAGCAGACAAAAGAAAAATTGGAGGACTTCGTTAAAGGATGACAAAAACATGGCACACACCCTACCACTCTTCCCTACTATGTTAGGGAAGGCATTGCTAATCAATCACAAAACTCTTTCCCACTGAGCCTGAACATGGCCTCAGATTTCTTGCCACTGTGGCATTCAAGCCATGGAATCTCAGTAACACGGCATCCAAACTAAAGTCTATTTTATTTCTATTTAAACCTAGTTTCATCTGAGACTAGTTACATAATTTCAGATAATGGTATTACAGATAGAATACTTCAGAAATAAAATGTTGGAAGAAGGGCAGTGAAGAGAGAAGTCTTCTTTGCTGGAAGGATGTTTTAGCAGAAACCTGAGCAATATGAAGAAATCAGTTGTGTGATGATTGGGGAGACAGAATCCCAGCAGAGGAAACACCCATGTAGATGCTGGAGCCTGGAGTAAATGTCTTACTCCAGAACATCCAGAAAGGTGAGGTGGCAGAAATGCATGGGGTAAGGGAGAGGGTAGGAGATGGAGAGAAAGAGTTAGACAAGGTCAAATTAGGTAAGGAATTTCTTTAAGGCCAGGAATTACCTTTTTCATTCTTTTTTCTTTCTTCTTTTAACTGGGATGGAAAGCCATAGCAGGATTTTGATCTGAGGGCCAGTGTAGGATTTTTACAAGATCCCACAGATGTTTTTGAAGAACATTATAGGGGATAGGCGTGGAAGAAGGGAGAAGAATTGGGAGATTACTTTGGTTGGTGAGATGAGATTAGACGGTGCTTAGCCTGGGTGCTAGCAATATGCCAAATGTAGGACTGCCATTTCAAATAAAGGAACAGAAAATGAATTATTTGGTGCTCCCACTCATTAGCAGCAAGTCACTGCAGTGGCTCATACTCTTATTTTAAATGACAGAATGTGAAAATTTGGCGAGGAAGTCCACTTCTATGTAAACCCCCAGTAAAAATCCTACTCCTGAAATACTTGTTAGCTCAGTCAGTCTTCTTTGCTCTTCAGAAGCCATTACTGACAATCTTGTGCTTATTTATAATTTCCCCAAAATGCTAGACTCAAATGTTTCTATTCTATTATTTGTTTAATGGAATCATTCCAGAGGAAGTTTATCATGAATTGAATATAGTGGTAAGTTCTTCTTGACTGAAAAGTATATAATGAATTCACTTCTGTTCTGAGTATAAATATCACTTAGTTTATGGATCAGTTGCTTTCCTGAAAGATTTGCCTATGAAGTTAATTTTCTTTTTAGTAAATTGGTTTTTCTACTGACATGCATTTTAAATTAGAGCTGTGTTTTCTGGTAGGACAGTAGCCCTGGACATAGTAAAATCACATTCAAGATAACAGCAATCCCCTCATGATAAAAGGCAATTTCCAGATAGTGATAAAATGCAAAAAACAAGTTCCTAAATTGAAGATGGTTAGGGTAAATTTTATGTTTGACCAAATAGGTTCACAGTAAAAAGTAACATAAAATATTGTAATTTAGCTAAACCAAACATTCTGAAAAGATCCTGATTCTCCTAATATTCTGTGTGAAAACATGAAACTCATTTTGGTGGCTTAGGATTTTTATTGTTGTTTTTTGTGTCATTTGGGGCACATTATATTTTGAAGGGTGAATGAAAAACAGAAAACCTATTTCAAAAGGAATACAGTAGAATATAAACCATTCATTTGAACTTGAAAGCAAACCCTTTGGAGATATGTTCTATACGCTTCCTCCTTTTGGCTGTCCACAGTGTCTAACTCAGCACCCAAGCAAGAGGAATAATTTTTAACAGTGAGGGTGTCTATGGTGTTTACAGCATTTAGCTTCTCACCTTTTTCTTTCATACATTGAAAGAAGCTGAGAATGGAGCCTGACATGGGGCTCAATCTCACAACCACAAGGACACGACCTGAGCCAAAATCAAGAGTTGGACGCTTAGCCAGTTGATCCATCCAGGCATCCCTAATATCTCTTTGTAATAGATCTTGAATAAGAAAATGATGATTCTTCTAGGACAGAGGCACAAAAAACAATTTTTTTTAAAGGATAGAACACATGTAACTTTTTAGAAGGGAAGTCAGCAACCTTTTGGTGTAAGGAGCCCAATAGTAAATATTTTTGACTTTGCAGTCCCCAAGGACCCTGTCGTTGCTTTTCTTCCCCCTCCTCTCCCATTCTTATTCCCTCATCCTTCTCTTTCTCCTTCCCCTCCTTTAAAAATGAAAAAAAATGTAAAACCCATTCTTAGTTCATAGGCTCTACAAAAATAGCCTGTGTGTTGTATTCGGCCATTGGGCCACAACAATTAACTCCTGTGGCAGGTGTAGATTCCCAAATAGTTCTGCAAGGATGTATTCCAATTTTCTCCTCTACCAGGAATCTTGGAGAGAATTTATTTCATAGTAGCTTCCTTGTATTGCTTTAATATTAATATGAGGACATTTGTTCTATAGTATTTGTTCTATACTATTTTCCCAAAATATGTTGCTTTACATTTATTACTGGGTGGGTTTTTTTTTTTTTTTTTTGGACTATAGGAGTTTAATACTCTAGGTCCCATTCAAAATATTCTATGAAAGACATTGATTTTGTTAGGCACTGAAATAAAATACATGTATCTCTAATGTATAAGAACTTGAAACGACCAAGTTGTACTCTTAGCTTCCTGTCTAATGAAACCAAGACTATATTCCTGAGTAGAAACAAATTCTGCTTGGGTCACTAAGATCCAAGCCCAAGGTTGCAAGGATTGGAGGCAAAAATTATGCAAGTGATTTATTAAGTATAGTGTTGTGAAGGACTACTCTACCTTTGGCTCCCAGGCTTGTGTGTTCTGAGAGGAATGGCATCATATTTTTCCTAATAATTGAAAGCATATACTCCATTCTTGGGGTGATTACATAGATTCGTCCCCACTATCAAAGACTTGAAAGATGTAGGGATGGTGATTTATACCATACTACCATTTAAATTCTCTTTTGGCTAGTGAGAAAACAGCTTCTAGAGAATGACTGGATTCTTACAAATTTAATTACATGGGATGCAATTTGCAAGTGCTGTTTCAGATATGGTATACTTACTGAGTATATCAACATAGCCTCTGGGAGCTAATGTGCACTTATTGATTTAGAAAATGCTTTATTTTCATGCCAGTCAGTTCATCTTCATCTGCAAGGGACAGCAGTATACCATCATTGTCTTACTTTAGGGCTATGACAATTTACCTTTTCTCTATCATAATATAATCTGAAAGGAGTTTGATCATTTTAATTTCTCTCAAAAGATTACACCGGCCCCTTACATTGCTGCTGTTATTCTGACTGGATATGGAGAGCATCAGGTAGAAAGCACCCTAGACACTTCAGTAATATACAAACATGCTACAGGGTAAGAAATAAACATCATGATCCCAATGACTCTGTCAGTCAGAGTCCTGCCAGAAAATAGATGGTACATTCAAAAGGTTTTAAACTGAAAATAACTTAATGAAGAGATTATGTCCAGACCAATTAAGAAAACTGGCTTGGGCTTGTGAGTTTCCCAGAAAATAGCAACAGCAAAAAGCCAGCCCTAGGCCTGAAGCAGGGGAAGGATGGAGCAGTATTATAGGAAGCTGGTAAGAACTGGAGCACAGAAGAGGGTTAGGTAGCCAGAGATAGGGTTGCCGAAGAAAGGAGCCACCACCAAAATCTTGATCCAGTAGGTACGGGTGACAAACCTCTTTCTTCTTTCTTGCTTTTTATGTTAGACATTGTTCTCAGCTGACTTGTGATCGCTGGTTGTACATGCTTTTAGTCTGGGGCCTAAAAAGCTGACTGGAAGCTCTGAGTGCCTGTGAAAGGGTATTGGATTTGAGATTCACTGTAGGGTGATATGGAACAGCAGTTTATGGAGGATCTGGAGGCAGAGTCAATGTCTCGAGCTAGTCCTGTTTCTCCCAGAATAATATCCCAGTACCTGCCTACCCTAGAGACTAAAAGTGGTCTGGAAGCCTAGTGGGGCAACAAAAGCTAAGACCTTAGCATTTAGGATTCAAGAAGAAAATGGTTACTGAATCCTCTGTTTTCTATGAGTTCACCATGCATCAACCATGCCTGATATCCCCTAGTCTAGGGAATAAATGTTAAGATGTTGACCATTGTGGAACAGGGGACATCACTCAGTGTTATTTAAGGCTATAAATTTTCCTCTGATCACCACTTTAGCTACAGCTCAAATATTTTCTAATTTCCCTTATGATTTTTTTTTTTACCTATGAAGTTACTTTTGAAGTGTGGTGTTAATTTCCAAATATTTGGAATTGTCTAGATAGTTTCCAGTTATTGGTATCTGAATTGAATTCCATCTGTCAGTGAACATATTTTTTATGATATTGATCCTTTCAGATTTATTAATGACACAGTATGTAGATGATTTTGATAAATTCTATATGCACTTGAAAAGAATATGTATTCTGTAGTTATTGGATAACATATCTTATAAATATCAATTAGGTAAAATTGATACTAATGTTGTTTAGTTCTTCTATATCCCTACTGATTTTCTGTCAATCTGTTCTATTAACTACTGAGACAAGAGTATTGAAATCTCCAAATATAGTTGTGAATACATGCATTTATCCAGACCAGTTATGATAGTTTTGCTTATGTATTTTGAAGTTCTGTTACCAGGTACAAATGAGTTTAGGATTGCTATTTTTTTCTGATAAGTTGACTGCTTATCATTATGAAACTTCTCTCTTTATCCCTGGTAACATATTTCATTTCAGAGTTTATTTTTATTTGATATTAATATAGCCACTCAAGCTTTCTATAATTAGTGTTTATATATATAGCTTTTTCCATCCTTCTACTGTTCACTTATTTATAATTGTATGTATAAAATGAGTTTCTGGTGGATACCATTATAGTTGAGTCTTGCTTTTTCACCCAGTCTGAAAAACTCTGACTTTAAATTGGCGTTGTTAGATGATTTATATTTAATCTAACTATTAATGCAGTTGAGATTTAATCCACCTTGCTTTTGTTTTTGTTCTGTTTTACATGATTTTCTATCTTCTTTTAGATTAAATACTTTCTAGGATTGCATATTATATCTGCCATTGGAGATACCATTTTTAAAAACTGTTAACTCTATAGTTTATAATATGCAACTTTAATTTATTACAGTCTCTTTTGAATTATACTGCTTCACATAAATGTCTGACTCTTCCCACAGAATATTTTCATTTCTACTTCTTGGATGTGCTGCTATTGTTATCAGCCATCTCTTACTGTGGTTTATGTTATAAACCACACAATATATTATTTTTATTTTAGTTAGTTATATTTTTAATAACTTTAATTATGAGAAAAATGTCCTGTGTATTAGCTTACGTTTTAATAATTTTTGGTATTTTCAAATTTTCAAAAAAGATTTATTTATTTGTTTTAGAGCAAGTAAGGGGAGGGGCAGAAGGAGAAAAAGACTCAAGCCAACTTCACACTGAGCACAGAGCCAGATGTGGGGCTCAATCTCAGGACCCTGAGATCATGACCTGAGCTGAAACCAAGAGTCTAACACTCAACCAACTGAGCCACCCAGGTGCCCCTCTTCTGATTTTTTTCCCGTTTGCCAGAAAAAAAAAAAAAATTATGACTTCCTGTGGTCTATGTCAGCTGAAGATGAATTGTCTGGCTTTTAATCGTCTGAAGAAATCTTTGTTTTCCTTTCAGTTTGGAAGATATTTTTACTGCAAGTCATACTCTAGATTGACTCCTACCTTTTAGTTCTTTGAGTTGTCATTCCAATGCCTTCCAGCATGCATGTTCAGACAAGAAGTCTTTAATTATTATTCTTTTCTTCGGTTTCCTATATAATATTATTTTCTCTTGCTATTTTTATAATATTCTTTTTTATCACTGGTTTTCTATAACTTTATTTATAGTTTTCTTTATGTTTATCCTCTTTAAGATTCATAAAGTTTCTTATGATCTGTGGGTTTATACTTTTTATTAAATTGGGAAAATTTCAGCCAGTATTTCTTTAGATATTTTTCTATCTCCCTAGACAAACCCCTGCTTCTAATTTTACATATATTAGATTGCTTGATATCTTCCCATTGGTCACTGAGCCCTATTATTTTTAGCCTAGAAATCACCTCTTTGCTGTATATCTTTGCTGTAAAGCCAGGAAATTATGAGGCCTATTTTATTTCTTGAACCTCTATCAAGGATTATATTATGGCACTGCCTACTATCAAATACCTAATAATAGCTGTTGCCTATATTTTGTTTAGTTTCTAGTTGTTTATGGCAGGAGGTTAATTCTAGGCTCTGGGTTCAGGACCCATTCACCTACATACTGACTCTGGGTCAAGTTAATTCTCTATTTCATTACTTTTGTCACCTTAAAAACAGGATTACTTTATATCAAACTTATAGGATTATTATGAAGATTCTCAATAACGTGTAATGTATATAAAATCTGTGACACATAGTAAATGTCCCACATGAAGGACATTACTCACCCTTAAGAAAATCAGTTTATGGGGAGAGAGGGTGATAAGTCAGGCCTTGGCTGAGGTTGTTGGGATAAAGTGCAGGGCTGCTCCTTAGACTAATGGCCAGTGGAGGAAGGGAGGTAGAAAAACTCTAGTGCCTAAGACACTTGGCAAAAGGGTGCCCTAGTTAGTAGCGCTCTTGGAGAACTCCTCACTTTAGTTTCAAATCCCTGGGTGGTCAAGATAATTTCCAAACCTCTCTGGTTAAAGGGACAAAGCCTATTGGTAGACAACTAAGTCAGTACCATTAGCTCTGTGAGGTCAACTGTTGGTCAGAACAGCCTGGATGGAACTAAGGCTAGGGTGGGAATTGACTGTGTTATGTACCTGTGTGTCTCCGAATTAAACATCAGAAAAATCTTGATCAGCTTTGAAGGATCAGTATGTTTCCTCTTTATTATTATTTTTTTAAAGATTTTATTTGTTTATTTGAAAGGAAGATGGAGAGCATGAGGAGAGGAGCAGAGGGAGAGGGACAAGCCCACTCCCCACTGAGCATGGGGCCTGAGGACGCGGGGCTCCACGTGGGGGTCTACACCAGGTTCCACCCCTCGGACCCTGAGATCAGAGCCTTAGAGGAAACCTTAGAGTCAGTTGCTTAACCAACTGCACCACCCAGGGGCCCCTCTTCCTTTTGGTGATGGAAGTGAACTAACTGAATGCGTTTTCATTCTTGCTTTGTTTGCCAAGACACTCAAAGTCATATCGTGTTCTTAATCTCTTAAATGTTTACCCTTTGCCTTCTTTCTTCCTTTGTCTCAATCTTGTTATGCATATTCATGTTTTGTGACCCTCTGAAGATCATTTCTTTTTGGAAAAAGATTTTTAAAAAAATATTTATTATATATCTTATAATCCAAGCCTTTATGTCTTATGGGTTTTTTTTTTTTCTTTACTATACCTCCTTAGCTATTAAGACATTAGTAATTATGTCATATCTCTTCAAGAGTTGGGTTTGCCATGGCTATAACTCTTCCCGTGATAACTGGAACAATGTGACATAAAACAGAAAAATGTGATTCAAATTTATTTAGAGTGAATGCGTTAAGAAATGTCTTCTGTATTCTTGTTCTTCACTTCAATAATATTTTTGTTAATAAGCAAGTATATTGCTTATCATCAAACATACCAACATTTTTTGATAATAGGCATTTAAACCACCAACACCTGATTTCCTTATCATTGCCTGTCTGAGAATGGATAGAGGTTGTTAATACCTCAGGGCACCCTACAGCCTTCCAAACTCGATCTTTTCGTGATCTTTTCTGCAACAAACCTTACTTAGAAGTATCTGCTCCTACCTTCCATCCATTCGAAAGCAGAGTGACTCAGCATCACTTATGCTCCTCTAAATACATGCCCCTGTTTTTCAGGTGTTAAAATATTCAGTATGACTATAGCCACAAACAAGTTTCCTGACTTGAGCAATATTTGTCTCTCATTTAACATCTGTATTCTTTGCAGGAAAAGAACACGGAAAGCAGTTAATGTAATAATAATGATCATAGAAATCCATATTTATGTACCTCCTTTAAAAGCTATTTTATTTTAAAGCTAGGCCTATGAAGAGTTTCATTCATGGCCCGAGGCGCAAGTGTTTGACCTTTAAGGAAGATGTGTCATTGAATGTCATTTCTGAGGAAATGCCCTGAGGGCTGCTCTTTTGGGAGATGATCAGCCACTTGGAGCTCTTGCATTTGATGACGCGAATTCTATTTTTAGGACTTAAGCAGATTTGGGATCTGCTGCAGTGGAGGGCTACCATGAATTCTTATGAGCTTAATTTTTTTCTCTTTATCTTCCTGGACAAAAAATAGTCTTTAACATGAGTGTATGATGTTTATTATGCCCTGTATACGGGTTTCTTATTTAAAATGGGGATTTGTTTGCATCCCCTACCAATCTGTCACCCCCAGCCCAGGTAAAGTTTCCTGGAAGAAAAACAATTTTGAACACAGCTCACTATCAGGCATATTTTAAGTCAATATGATGATTTTTAAAGATTTTATTTGTTTATTTGAAAGAGAGAGAGAGAGAGAGAGTATGAATAGGGGGGAGGGGCGGAGGGAGAGGGAGAAACAGACTCCCTGCTGAGCAGGCTCCAACCCAGGACGCTGAGATCATCACCTGAGCTGAAGGCAGATACTTAACTGACTGAGCCACCCCAGGGTGGGGGGGGGCACCATATTATTTTCATTTTATTAATGAGGAAATAAAGATTCAGAGAAGTTAAGTAATTCCAGTAAGTTTAAACAATTAGTAAAGGTCATAGTAATTGACAGGAATCCCACCTGTCAACTTCTACTTCTTACTCAGACTTAAGTGTTCTCTCATGTGTGGATTGACAATCATGTTCTCCAAATAACATAAAAGATTTCCCTGGAACCTGGATGTTAGTTTGCTTTTGCCACTAGGTGGACATGTTGGAGATATCGCAATCTTCCTGGGGTTCAGTTTCATCAAATATAAAATGAGCAGATAGGAGATACACAAGATCCCTTCTAATTCTAAATTTTGTTTCATTTCATTTGAATTTAAGCATAACTTTAGAAATTCGAGCATTGCATTTGTTTGATGGATGTGGATTCTTTATTCATAGATTCTGAAATAGACATATTCTGCTCCCCATTCCTTCCTACTTCCTGATCTCCCCAAAGCCTTCTCCTGCCTCTGTACACCTTCCAGCACAATCAATCTGTTTTTGCTCATAAATCCTCCCTTGGTGTAGACAGTGAAATGTCTTCAATGTGTACTTCTCTCAAGGAGTTAGACGTGGAGGTGGATAGGTAACGTGCATTCTCCAAATTACAGGTACCTATCTGCTTAGTGACATTGTATCACTTAACATCATAAGGAATGAAAATGCAGCAAGGGGATTGGCAAGTGTAGATCTGAAATTGACAGTTACGAGCCATGAGGCTACTTTTACCAAAGCTCTGTCTCCCTGGATAAAGACATGAATAATTACACACAGGCACACACCCTCTTTATAAGTCCTTAACAATGTCACTTTCCATTAGCTACACAGCTAGATTGCTGTCTCTCTTGCTTGTAAGTAAATGTTTGAATAACATAATAGAAGACAACCTGTCTACCTTTACATATCAGTTCTGATATTCACGGTTGAGAAAATTTCACCTCTTTGGATTTATTTTAAGTCAATATGATGAATGGCCTTGGGAACTATAGCATAGGAGGAAAAAACTCAAGAGAGTCTCAAGCTAAGGGTTTTTTTCCCCCCTTCTCCTTTTGGAAGCATAAGCACTTCATCATTGTTGTCAAGGGAGAGCTCAGTGTGACAGGAAAATTAAAGGAGGAGAGCTGAAAGGCACTGTAATTTTATTCCTTGGGGACTTCTGTCCAGATCTGATTATTTGGTGTGTTTGCAAACTTCTCTTTGGAAATGGATTTATACATATGTTTTATATGTGTATATCTATATACCAATATATGTATCTCTCTATATATATCTATATCTATATAAATAGGTGCATATAAAAAAATAAATAGGTGCATAGATATAGATATATAGATATTCTTTAGATAATTAAAGACCGTGCCTGCTAAATAAGATTAATTTTTCTAATGAAATGCAGTTTGTGTGTGAACCTTAATATGAGTGAGGAAATGGGTATGTGATGAGTTTTTGCTTGATTTTCCAAAACCTGATATATCAGCTAATTATTTTTAGTAGGTATTACAAAAATATATATATTGTAGTCATTAAGCCTTCTCAGCTGAAATGGTTTCAAGTTTTTAATAGACCCAGTGCTTCCGATGGAGACAGATGATGATCCATTAGGCAGCTATTTTGATAAATAAACCCCAAATCTCAGTGGCTCACAGCAAATATTTATTGTTCTCATCCATCGTCTTAAGGGTTGGTTGGCAGTCATTCACTTGATGTGATCTGGGTTCCTTCCAGGCAGCAGGACTATGTCTGAGGTCTTCTCTGTGTGTCTCATTTGGGCTCCCTAGCACATGCTTGTCACATGGTGATGGCAGAAACACAAAGCAGGCGGAAAACCACAAAATGCCTCTTAAGGCCTAGACTCAGAATTGGCATCTTGTCACATTGCCCACATTCAGTGGGCTACAGCAAGACACAAGGCCAAGATCCAACATCCATGGACCAGGGGAAATACACAGCATCTATGCCAGGGGGTGGAGCTCCAAATGCAACTGGAAAAGGCCTTGGGTGCATAATCATAATGCAGGCAGGAAGTAAAGAAGTGGAAACAGTGATCCTCAGGTAGGGACACTTATTCCATTTCGGAAAGATGAGCTACGGAGACTGTTTCCGGTTTTAAACAACATGTTATCTTTCCTTTGTCTGCTTCTCTTGTATTGATCACTGACAGCAAAATCCCAGTCTGATGTTGTAGGTTAGCATCAGGAAGTGCAGCTCATCATTTGAATGGTTGGGAAAAGCACAGACTTTCAAAGTGGTCCAAAGGTAAGTGGCCCTTCCTGTGCTGTGTCCGTGCTATATGTTGTATTAACAGTGGTCAGCTGTAGCATTAACCTGTGTGCACGTGTGGTTCCTCAAGCTATTGAAATGTCTTTGCCACATCTTTGAGAAACAAAATAATCAATAAATATGGAGCAGAAAATGGACTTCTAATAGGCACACAGAAGGGAAAAAACATGATTAAACTGAGGAGACCGTTCTCCGGTTTTTGCAACAATGTTCAATGAAAATATAACACCTCAAAAATCTCTTTGTGTCATAAAATTAGATGACATCTGACTATTTGACAGAATATACTTACCTAATTTCAGGTAACTTTTTTCTCTTTATTAAAATTTATTCCATTGAAGAGAATAGTGTGGCCACTACCTAGGCTAATCAAGATGGGCATGTGCTTTATTTTTGGCTGTTCGAAAAGCTTGTGTTTGTATTATTAAAACTCTCCATTCAAAGACTTACTTTGTACGCTGGTTATGTCCTTTCTAATGGCGAATTTGTCATTTGCGCCTATTTGTCAGACTTTCGAGAATAACTATTTTGTTATTTCTGCCCTTGGTCCTTTCCTGTCCCGATGATCTTTACCAAAACGACTACACATCACCGTTATACCTTGTGTATTTCCTTCACAGGGATATTGTCTGGTTAAATATTAGATGTTAGAAATTGGCTCTTTAACATGAAAATGATCTCCAAAATGAAGTTACTTCTCTTTGGTTGTGCTTCAACTTGGTGCTCTTTCCTCTGCATAAAGAGGAAATTGGATCGTGCCGCACACCTTACCAGTGAAGTGTTGGATAGCCACTGTAGGGTGTGTGAGTATGTTGACGTGGGCACCTGCGCTTTATCCAAGGATGCCAGATCCTTGTTATTGTGGGAATTTCTCACTCTCTTCCACCAGAATGATGAACTTCCGGTCACCAGACGATGTCCCTCTGATGCTCTAGATGTCTTGCCTTAGGTGTTGTACATTATGTTGTTTGTGATATACAGACTACGTTTTATGTTGTTTTCTTTCTGTGTAAACTTTACCTAGAGTCAGCCACTCTCCCAAGATCAAAATAAAAAGTGGAGGGATTTAAAAAGACGCATGGGATTAGTAACTCACACATTTCTGAAGATGAGGTAGCCCAGGGAGGGGACGCCATAAATTTTAAACAGGTTGATTTCCTCTTTCTTGCCATTTATAAACAGAAGTATTCTAGGAGGGAGATGAGCCTTGTAAATGGAAGTTAAACACACCCTGAGCTTTAATCTCTCTTTAATCTATTAAAAGCACGGCCGGCTGGCCCTACCTTCTAGTAGTGAAGGTGTCACCGGTGATCTCAGGGTCATCATGAGAATAAAGGGGAGGGGCTTAGCAAAGTGTTCCTCTCTGAGGTTCTTTAAGCCCTTTCCGGTGTCTTCAGAGCAGGACTGGGCACACTCTACAGCACATGAAGTCCTAAGCAAAAGCCCAGGGGACAGTCTGTCTCAAGAGAGTAGGTAGCAAAAGGGCAAGAAAGGGTGAGGCCAGGTGAATAAAAAGGTCCTCATTTAAGACATCTGGCTTAAATGAAGGAAGAGCGTGGTTATAACTTTCTGGATACCCTATGTCTGCAGAGGATACACCTGAGGTCTTGGATCCTTATTTTCTCAATGCCTGCAGAATAGTGTTTTGTCAACAGTCTCCCAGAGGCCAACTGTAGAGACAGTGTGACCTGTATCACCTTTCACTTTGAAGTGTGATTGGAAACCAACCAACCAAATAAGAAAGCACAAGGCAAAACCTTGGCTGTTTTCAAATTTTCTTTCTCCTAAAATTCTACTCTAATCTATTTTTTTTTTTAATTCTACTCTAATCTAAAGGAGAAGAATGTTATCCCACAGTCCTTTTGCTAGCTGACTTATCACAGCTCAAGTAACTTGGTACATCAGGTTTTCAGTATGGCAAAAGTTGTTGGCTAGCTTTGGGCTACTATCAGAGACATTATCATAAGGATTATGTGTAATAAATGCCCTATCATATATCCAACAGTGATCTCTATGGCAAAGTGCACTGAGCCTGAACCCTTCTGCCTGGTTGCTTAATATTTTGCCAAGGTTGCTTACCAGGAATGAAAAGAGGCCTAGGAACTTGAGAGTTATGTGGGACTTTAAAAAGGTGATCTAATCTAGAATTTTCCAAGCTTTGTTCCAGTAGAACACTAATAGCTTCCAAAATGTTTCACGGGGATCCTTTAAATGGATTCTGTGGTCCAATAAGTTTGAAAAACACTATTATGCAGAGCTAAGCTGCTTTCCTAAAGGGGGTTCCCAAGTCTTAATTACACTAATGTGAATCATGGCTCTAAGGGGTACAGCACGCAGCTTTTCTCACATTTAAGCTTTTCTCACATTTATGACCATGAAGTCTTTTGTTGTGCAACACGCATTGCCATTTCAAGTATGCCAGGCACAAGCCACCTCATCTAGTTATTAAGATCATGGCCTCTAGTGTTTAACTGCCTGGCCTCAATTCCTGGCTTTTCCATGTATTGACTTTATGATCTGGAGCAAATTGTCTTAAGCTTTTTGGGCTTCAGCTTCCCCATCTAAAATGGGAGCACTAATGAGGCCTTCCCATAGAGCTCTCTTACAAATTAAAGAACAGGGCTGAGCGCAGCACCTGGCACATCCTTGACTATTACCATCCCAACCTAGTTTGGGTAAAAACTGACATAATACTCACATTCCGGTGATGAGAAAACGCAGTCCCACACATTTCACTAATGCAGTGTCACTCATTCAACCAAGTGACCCAGTGCTGATATGAACTACGTGTGATCATTCTGCCCCCAGAAATGAAGGTGACCGTGCTGCATTTCCTGCTCTGGAAGGACACACACTTGTGTGACTAGTGACTTGGCTCAGGCAACACCTTTTAGCAGTGACTCCAACAGCTCAGCCCTCCTGACTTCTGTCCTCCAGGTCTTCCTCGAATTCTCTCCTGAAAGAGAATGTTCTGTATAGCCTGCATTGGTAAGCAAGGATAGTGAACACAGAGTATAGCTAATAGACTTCTCTTTTTAAACTGGGTATGAGGGCAAATGTTTTAAATTCTTTGTTAGTGCAATCCAGAAAGAATAATCTAGGCAAGCACTTTTGGAAGAGAGCAAACTCTAAAAATAACAATCTAGAAAGGAAGAAAAGCGGTAGTATGAAATGGCCCACGTAGGAGTCCCCTGATATGGCTGGCTTGATGTTTTTCTAGCTTCTGTGTCACCGATGGTCTTCTCTTCTTCTGTCTAGGCATCTCCTCCGAGGGCTTCCCCCGGGACTGCGTCAGTGAGCAGACAGCAACTAAAGACCTTCCCCCCAAAGATGGAGGTGCCTGGTTCCTGGGCTATCGAGCAGGACCGGCCTGTCCGTTTCTGCTCCACGAGGAGAGAGAGAAGCCAAACAAAAGTGAACTGTACTTGGATCTCCATGTAAGTAGAAATCTTTGTGCTTGAGCTGTAATTCTTTGCAGTCAACAGAAATGTGTTGTATGCAAATTGCGTTTGTAAAACTGTCAAAGCTGCATTTTGTGTGGGGGTTATTATCAAAAAATCAGTCGGCTACAGAGTATGGAGACACCTCAGTGGTCTGAAATGTGTGCACTGGGTTGTGACTCTGTTTATGGTTTGCCTGTTTTCAGGGTGCTCTCGCCATGTTAGCTTTACTGCCTAGACCTTGGGGTGGGAGTGACTATTTACTGTTTTTCGCTTCTTAATATCACTTTTCTGAAAATTTGAAAACATACGTTTGAGAGTATTCTCCAGAGTCATCTAAATAGCCTGTCTCCCTCACATGTTCCCAAACCTTTCGTTCTGTCCAGCTGCTCAAATAACAGGTGAGCAGGTTGGTAGGAAATCTGAAAATACAAGATGACCCGTTTAGAAAACAACCTTCTCCCTCCTCGTTCATCCAAGTATTCATTGACCCAGAACCGTCAACTCCACTATACAATATGGTGGGCTGGGTTGTATACGTCCACATTGTAGAAGGACTGATAGATTGACCAGACTGTCGTCATTGTCACTACCCCTCTCCATCTCTCCGTTTCTTTTCAGAGATGAGGGTAAGCATTAGAAATCCAAGAAGGCTTTTTCTGCTTTCTTTCCTTCTTTTTTCTTCCTTTCCTTTCTTCCTTCCTTCCTTTTTTCTTTTCTTTCTCCAACCCCTCCCCAACTTTTTCTTCTTTGCCATTAACTTTAATGCTCATTGACAATCTTGTGTCCTTGATTCCTTCCGATACCTTCCAGTTCATCACTCTCAGGCTCAGAGGTTTGTCTTTGATGAACATGGTTAGATCTGTAATGTTTATGTGAGTGGAGATTTTCTCAAGCAACCAAGACCAAATGAACCTTGCACTTTTCGTAACCATCATGGCATCATCACGGGATGTCCTTTTAGAAAAGCATTCGACATCCCTTGTAAAAGGAGGTTTGGAATGAAGCCGAAAGCTGCCAAATCTAAAGCCCTTTGTGAGATGAAATGGAAACTTGTAATATTTGTTTTTGTCTCCCTACCTTCAAAGTTAGGCTGTGCATCTTAAGATGTGGTCAGTGAAAGAAGTGTAACAGTGACATCTATTGGTCAGATTACTTTAAGTTGTGCTTGCTGCAACAGGCGACTTGGGGTCTGAAAGTGTTGAAGGGAGTTTTCCTTTTCTTGAGTTTGACTTTTTTTTTTTAAGTTTTTATTTATTTACATAACCTCTATAACCAATGTGAGGCTCAGATTCATGATCCTGAGACCAAGAGTCACATGCTCCTCCCACTGAGCCAGGCAGGCGCCCCTGAAATGGATTTTGAAAGACTACTTTCTTTTTCTTCTGTGTTTTAAAAAAATTGTGTTTATTGTGTTTTTTTTTTTTAAACACTTTGGCTAAACTATGTATTTTTGGTTTTCATTCTCCCCTGTGAGGGAAATTATCTCTTATTTTTATTTATTTCAATTATAAAAATCATAACAATCCCTTTATAAAATTTGAAATATGTAGTAAAATTGAGAGAAAAGAAATAACTTTCAGCAGCCAGTGACAACTGTTAATCTGATAAATTTCCTTCATATTTTTCACCATAGGTGACTTATTCTAAATGAGGGTTTGTTTTAACATATAAACATAGATTTTATATGTTTCCCTCTTTTTTCTTTTTTTCTTTACCTATTACTTTTACATTGCTTATCCATATTATTATGTATTCTTTCTAGATGTGTTTGGTTTTTTTTTTTTTTTTTTTTAAGATTTATGTATTTATGAGGGAGACTGAGAGAGAGACCACAAGCAAGGGGGAAGAGACAGAGGGAGAAGCAAGCTTCCTGCTGAGCAGGGAGCCCGATGTGGGGCTCCATCCCAAGACCCTAAGATCATTACCCAAGCCGAAGGCACACACTTAACTGACTGAGCCACTCAGGAACCCCTCTAGATGTGTTTTTTTTTTTAATTAATATTTTTATTTTTTTATTAATATATAATGTATTCTTAGCCTCAGGGGTACAGGTCTGTGAATCGCCAGGTTTACACACTTCACAGCACTCACCATAGCACATACCTAAGTGGATATATAATTGTATCTCAAAAATTTTTTAAATCATTGCTCTATTATTTGATGTTTATTTTGTTTTCAATTTTAGAATAGTCCATAATTTGGAGATAAATAGCACTACCAAGCATGTAATTTTTCCTGTACCCCTTCCCCATGCCCCCAATATTTAGGGCTATTTCTTTAAAATAAACTTGGGATTACTGTCTATAAATATATTTAGGCTTTTGATACATATCACTAAAAAGGTTTATTTTCTGAATCAGTATTCATTGGTTTATAGATTTATATATTTATAATATTTATTATATATGTTATATAAATTATATATAAAATAATTATGTGTATATATAATAAAAAATATAAATATTTATGTTTCTTAGTTTTCCATTAATTATAATTTTTAAAAATTGGGGTAGTTTATTTTTTTAAAGATTATATTTATTTGAGAGAGAGAAAGAGAAAGAACAAGCAGGGAGATGGGCAGAGGGAGAGGGACAAGCAGACCCCCCACTGAGCAGGGAGTCTGACACCTCAATCCCAATCCTGGGGCTCCTATCTGACCCAGAGGCTCAATCCCTGGATCAGGACCTGAGCCAAAAGCAGACGCTTAACTGACTAAGCCACCCAGAGGACTTGGGATAGTTTCTTTAGATTACTTTCTACATCAGTTGTTTTTACACCTTGAGCCATGAGAATCCTCATCTCCAAGTCCTTTGCTGTCTTCAGACAGTACAATTTAACTCCTGTGTTTTAAATATTGATATTATAAGTAAGATATCCATTTGAATGAGTTCTAATCATTTAGTAAAAGTTTGGATCACAACACCCACAGGGATGGGGAGCGGGAGCGGCTGTGGTTTGAATAGTAAGGTCAGTGAGGCATGTACTGCTGTGTGATATTTTGATTAGTTTTTTTTTTTTTTAAAGATTTTATTTATTCATTTGACAGAGAGAGATCACAAGTAGGCAGAGAGGCAGGCAGAGAGAGAGAGGAGGAAGCAGGCTCCCTGCCGAGCAGAGAGCCCGATGCGGGACTCGATCCCAGGACCCTGAGATCATGACCCGAGCCAAAGGCAGCGGCCTAACCCACTGAGCCACCCAGGCGCCCCATTTTGATTAGTTTTAAATGTTAGGCAGGACTGCTCTGTTTTCAGTTCTGGACCTGATTTGCAGCATCATTATCAGGAAGGTACTTTCCTCAGCCATTTTCTATAGATACGCTGCTTCTCATTAGTATGCAGGGATGATAGCTTAAACATTTAAGAATTAGTGGGAATTTGACACCCAGAAATCAGAATGGTCACTGGCATTCAGCTGGGGCTGCTCTTAAGTTCTCTAATTTAGCTGGGCATTAATTTAGTTTAGTTTTTTGGGGTTTTTTGCTTTTTAATAGAACCAAAAAGAAATATTTTAGACCTTGGGGCCCATTAGTCTATACTGTAACTACTCAACTCTGGTGATAAAAACAGCCATAGAGGAGCGCATGAGTGGCTGAGTTGGTTGGGCATTGGTCTTTGGCTTGGGTCCTGATTCCGTGGTCCTGGGATGGAGCCCTAGTTCAGGCTCCCTGCTCAGTGGGGAGCCTGCTTATCCCTTTCTTCCCTGCTCCTGCTTGCTCTCTCTCTTTCTTATGCTATCTCTGTCTCTCTCTCCAATAATTAAATAAAATATAAAACAACAAAAAAGAAAACAGCCATGGAGAATACATGCATGAATGAGTGAGTTTGTGCTCCAGTAAAAGTTTATACATACTGAAATTTGAATTTCATCTTATTTTCACATATGAAGAAATATTCACCTTTTGATTTTTTTCCCCTCACCATGTAAAAATGTAAAGATCATTCTTAGTTTATGAGTCATTCAAAAACAGGCCATAGGCCAAATTCGCAGTTTGCCAACCTCTGCTGTAGACCAAGAGATGGAGATCTCCTTCATTTTCTCAGCTCAGCCGCTGACGAGCTATGGGTCTGTGGGCACTTGCTTACCTTCAGTTTCTTTATCAACTGTGTTTTGACAGAATGGAGAGGAGCAGGAACAGATGAGACAAAGTGCTATAATATCAAATCTCCTGGTTCTGTTATAAGAGCATAAGGCAGCCCAAGCAGTGTTAATATATGGGGAATGGGAATTATTTAAAGAAAACAAAGAACTTAATATCACAACGTGAAATCTCTGTCCTAATGTGACGAACCATGTCACAACTCTGATCGCAAGGCCAAAATTTGTCTCCTAACACTGTTGGAAGGCTCATACAACTTTCCGTCTCTCCAGTGCTCTCCTTCCCTCCTCCCCCAGTTTTCTTGAGGTACCCTGACATATAATATTGTATCAGTTTCCAGCATACAACATAACGATTTGATGTATGCATATATAATGAGATGATTTCTGTAACAAGTTTAGTTAACATCTAGCACCTCACATAGTTCACATTTTTTTTTCTTGTGACGAAAACTTTAAGGACTACTCTCTTTGCAGCTTTGAAATATGCAATACAGTATTGTTGACTCTAATCAGTGCATATTCCATCAGCAGACCTTATCAGTCTTTAACTGGAAGTCTGTACCTTTTGACCACTTCCACCCATTTCCCCTACTTTGTGTTTCCTGCCTCTGGCAACCACCATTCTGTCCTCTGTTTCTGTGAGGTCAGGGTTTTTTTTTAGATTCCACATATAAGTGAGAACATAAGGTATTTGCCTTTCTCGGTCTTATCTCGTTTAGCATAATGCTGTCCAGGTCCACCCATATTGTCACATGCCATATTCATCTTTAGTTACTGAATTGTGAGAAGATACAGAGGTTCCTTTGGAGAATGGTGGGAGATAAGGCTGGTGTAGTGGAGGCAGGAGGCAGGGTCCGCGTACCCTGTACTTTCCAACCAGTATGTATTTCAATGTTT
This sequence comes from Mustela lutreola, assembly GCF_030435805.1. Classification (NCBI taxonomy): domain Eukaryota; kingdom Metazoa; phylum Chordata; class Mammalia; order Carnivora; family Mustelidae; genus Mustela; species Mustela lutreola. The sequence continues at coordinate 60,987,528 of NC_081296.1, forward strand.
AAGCAACCAGTGCTGCTCTCTTAGCATCACTTGGCTCAACGTCAGCCACACTGCTGTGCAGAGAGGTTCTCTTGGGGTGACTATCTTCTCATCCTCCTCAAGCAAATTCTGTGGGCCCTTCTGGTTGATCTACAAAACTCCTGAGAGACTAAATTCAGTGTGCCGTCAGTTCCACTTCTGGGTCAGAGGATTGCTAACTAGTGCACAGGACATACTTCCAGTGAGAAAAGTATTTGTTGTTTGTCTGAAATTCTAATTTAACTGGTTGTCCTTGATTTTATTTATGGAATCTAGCAAGTCTAGGTATCAATTTGGGGGCAGCATCCAAAGGCATCAAATGTGTGACTTGTCCTCAGGTAGCCTCTATATATGATAAACCCTCAGTCTCCCCAGAGTGCCCATTTAGAGTATGAACATTACAGAGTCAGCTTCAAAGTGCAATAGCTTAATTCCACCAAAGTAGGAGTTATCATTAGCCATTTCCTTAGTTTTTTGTAGACCTTGAAAGAGATGTGTCAAAGGCAACTGATTATTGACAAACCAGAGAGCAAGTGGGGCCTAAGTTCTTATAAGTACAATTTCTTGAAAATTTCCTTTGAGAGGAATGTTTACCACAGGGGATGGTTTTATAAAATATCTGTAAGCATGGGACCAGGTAGGGGTAGAAAAGACACTAAAAGAAGTGTGGCCTGAGGGGCGTCTGGGTGGCTTAGTGGGTTAAAGCCTCTGCCTTCAGCTCAGGTCATGATCCCAGGGTCCTGGGATCGAGCCCCGCATCGGGCTCTCTGCTCAGCGGGGAGCCTGCTTCCTCCTCTCTCTGCCTGCCTCTCTGACTACTTGTGATCTCTGTCTGTCAAATAAATAAATAAAATCTTAAAAAAAAAAAAAAAAGAAGTGTGGCCTGAGATTGAAAAAGAGATATGGAAAAAAAAAAAAAAAAGAGTAAGCAGTCATCAAGGCCATATCTTGGTTGCACGAATTCTGAGAGTAGGATTTTGCACACTCACTTTGAAAATACAAACTGGGGATGCCTGGGTGGCTCAGTGGGTTAAGCATCTGCCTTCCACTCAGGTCATGATGCTGGGGTCCTGGCATCCAGCCCTGCATTGGGCTCTCTGCTCAGCAGGGAGCCTGCTTCTCCTTTTCCCTCTGCCTCTGCCCCCTGCTTGTGCTCTCTCTCTCTGTGTCAAATAAATAAATAAATAAAATCTGTGAAAGAAAATACAAACTAAACTCTTCTTAATGATTTGAGTCTCCAAGGATCATCTCAATCACCTCCTCACCTGTGTGGCCTGGAATTATCCCTACTGAGTTGGCTTCATTAGCTGGAGAGGACCCCGTATCAGCTCCAAGCATCTTAAGAGTGGAAGCATCTTAAGGATGGAAAGAGATAATTACCAAGGCCATACTTCACCTTAAGTATCTAAACCATAACACAACTTCCATGGACTGATCACCTCTGAAATGGCAGGTACCATCCTTTGAAGTATAATAACAGTGTACAATAAGGAGAGAGGTTCAGCCGAGTCAGGGGAAAGGATTGGAACTCAGATCTGCCTGACCCAAGACCTAAGTGCTTAAACATTAAACTCCTCTACTTCTCCACTACTTTGGCTGCTTCTTTGTTTGTGTTCTGTTTTGTTTTTAACTTAAGAAACAAAGAAAGTCATTTAATGGCTCTACGTTAGCTCCCATAATCAGTGAGAAGGAATGAGAATGAGGCTAAGCGTTCCAAAGCTAGAACCACAGCCAAAACCACCCCACAGAACTCAATCTAGTGAAGATTCTGCAGCTGCTAACAGGGAAGACCAGATGCCTTGGCCTTTAACACCTTGGTCTCTAGAGTTAAAGGGGAAGTGCTGAGAGGAACCTGCGATGATGCCATTCCCTCCACCTCACTCCTAAATGGCAGACTCCAAAACATAATTTAAATTCAACAACAGAGAATGCAGTGTGCCTTTGAAATCCCAGAAAAAGGTCACACATCCTTGTCTTGTTTTCTGGGGAGCCAGTGAGAGCCTACCACTTAAAGCTAAAAGCAACATGTTGACTCACCCAAATCACTAGCATCTCCATGACAGTGGGCCTCTATTTGCATATATCAGGGTAGTTTCTTTCCCGAGGAGTATGTTTATTTTTAAATGTGAGTACGTTTGTGTGTGTGAAAGAGAGAAAGAGTGAGAAACACAGAGAAAGAACAAGACAGAGAACATGTGCCTGTTAGCTGTAGGATAAATGATCAAAAAAGAAAAAAAAAAAAGTGATCCAGGTAAAGAGAAGAGGTAAAAGTGACGAATTATGGATTGAATTGGAAAATTGCCTTTTTCTTACAAATGCCATATCACTTTAAATCATGATAAAGCCACTGAAAAAAGGGTTATCTGATTTTTTTACTCCTAAGCCCCGTGAAATTTAACCAGTTTATCTTTCAGATTAGTTCTAATTTTGAAGTTGGTGTGGAAGGTTATCATATTTAAATAGAAATCCTCCTTACTGTCAGTCATCAAGTTCATTTCTTATGCCATTTCCCATACCTCCCTTGACATTCTCCTGTCCTCTGTATGTACAAGATAATGACAAATCTAGTAACCTCTCGCATTTCTTTATAAAATGAGAAGAACTTGGCTTACCCATTGAACCACGTTAATGGTTAATGGAATTGTGAAATTGGCTTTTCTTTGATCTTGATAACAGTGTCTTTATTTCCTTTTTGTCTCTTCTGACATGCGCTGTAATAGCTGTGCATATAAAATTTGGACTCTTGAGAGTATACAGAGAAAACTTTGCATTATGCTTTTTTAAAGGGTTTTATTTATTTGAGAGAGAGTGTATGAGCCAGGGGAAGGGGCCAAGGGAGAAGCAGCTACCCCACTGAGCAGGGTGACTGACTTGGAGCTCCATCTAGGACTCTGGAATCATGACCTGAGCCAAAGGCAGATGCTTAACCAACTGAGCCATTCTGGCGCCCATGTATTATGCTTTTATTGATTTATTTAAAGATTTTATTTATTTATTTATTTGACAGACAGAGGTCACAAGTAAGCAGAGAGGCAGGCAGAGAAAGAGGAGGAAGCAGGCTCCCCGCCGAACGGAGAGCCCGATGCAGGACTCGATCCCAGGACCCCGGGATCATGACCTGAGCCGAAGGCAGAGGCTTTAACCCACTGAGCCACCCAGGCACCCCAGCCATGTATTATGCTTTTAAAGCCTGTGAGAACATAGAATAGAACTGAGTTTTATGAAAATAATGAGAAATTTGCCCAGGAATTTTATTTAAATGCATTGGTATATGGCTGCTGAAGTATTTTATTTGGTTTCCCTAAAATTCAGATCATTGCTTTTTGCCCCCTTTGAACAAATTTCACTTTCTCAGCCTGCCTTTTCTGCCTTAAAAACCACAGCTCTGTATATGCTCCTTGGACTGAGTGTTTCTGGGAACGTCACATGGTCTCTTTAAACATTGGTTTTTGGATTCTACATGTATCATCTGTGTTCTGTGTGTGTATTTCAGGAAAGTATTTTCCTTATCTCTCCAGGATATACATGGACATTCGTGGTTAAAAAGACAATCCCGTATGACCTATTTAGAATTTTAAATGCCATAGTCTTTGGCTAGAGAATGTTGAGGGAGCGTTAACATGATTTTCTGGCTGAATGGCCTAGTTATTTTTCTCTTGTCTTTAGACTTCAATTAAGCCATGTTGATTTATTATTATCACTATTTCTAAATTGCTTTAAGAATTGCAGCTATTCCATAAATGTCCTGTAATAACCTATATCATAAAACTTCCCTCTCCACCTATAGAAAGTAAATGACCTTGATTCTAAGAACTGATAAAACATTCCTTTAGAATATTTCATGATACTTTTTAAAGTGTTGAAAGTGACAGTAGTGCTATATATACTTTTGTTTAAATCCCAAATTAAAGTGATGTACAAAGTGGAGGCAATATTGAATATATTTCAAAACTATGCAAATGTGATTCTCTTACCCACTGATCTCTACCACTAACCTCACTCTATGATGAGCCCCTATTTATTAAGTGTCTTTGGTGCTCAAGGAAGCACTGGGTTAAGAAAATTAGCACATTTGGGGCACCTGGGTGGCTCAGTGAGTTAAGTCTCTGCCTTCAGCTCGGGTCATGATCTCAGGGCCCTGGGATCGAGCCCCACATCTGGCTCTCTGCCCAGCAGGGAGCCTGCTTCCCCCTCCCTCTCTGCCTGCCTCTCTGCCTACTTGTGATCTCTCTCTCTCTGTCAAATAAATAAATAAAATCTTTAAAAAAAAAAAAAAAGAAAGAAAGAAAATCAGCACATTTAATTCTTAGAACAGTCCTATGAGTTAAGTATTATTTTCTCTGTTTTACAAATGTGTGTACTGGTTCACGGAAGTTAAGGAACTTGCCTAAGTGACACAGCTAGTATGTGACCAATAAGTAATATTTCATTTTAAAGCTAAATATGTCCCATTTCAAAACCAGGCACCCCTCTTTGCCCTCCCTCTAACTGTGTTCAAGAAGAAGATCAGAGGGGCGCCTGGGTGGCTCAATGGGTTAAAGCCTCTGCCTTGGGGTCAGGTCATGATCCCAGGATCCTGAGATCGAGCCCCGAATCGGGCTCTCTGCTCAGCAGGGAGCCTGCTTCCTCCTCTCTCTCTCTGCCTGCCTCTCTGCCTACTTGTAACCTTTGTCTGTCAAATAAATAAATAAATAAATAAATCTTAAAAAGAAAAAAAAAGAATAAGATCAGAGCTGTGACAATGCCTACCTTTTTCCTTTGTAATTTTAATGCATTTACATCTGTTTCCATATTTTTCTCTTAACCTAACTAAATTGTGAGTATTGACTTAACGGAATCATTGCTGATCAAATCTGGGCTCTTAATTTTTGTTTCCTTTCTCTCCTCAGCAAATTTCTTCTAGCTTCAGTAGCTATTTGGTTCCAGTAATGAAGTGATGTGTTTTGCAATGTGAGGGAGAACTGTTACAAAATACCATCTTCATTTGACTTTATGGTAATGAAAAGAATGAACATTTAGAATCAGAGTGATTTAGTTCAAATCCTGGCCATTCATTGGTTGTGTAATCATAGAACTGGACTAATTTCTTTGAACCTCAGTATTAACATCTATAGCAGTACCCGGTACAGTCACTAGCCATATGTGGCTATTTTCTTTTTAGGATTTTATTTATTTTCTTTCTTTTTTTTTTTTTTTTAAAGATTTTATTTATTTATTTGATAGAGAGAAATCACAAGCAGATGGAGAGGCAGGCAGAGAAAGAGAGGGAAGCAGGCTCCCTGCCGAGCAGAGAGAGAGCCCGATATGGGACTCGATCCCAGGAGCCTGAGATCATGACCTGAGCCGAAGGCAGAGGCTTAACCCACTGAGCCACCCAGGCGCCCAGGATTTTATTTATTTTCAAAGGTTTTATTTTTAAGTAATGTCTACACTTGACATGGAGCTCGAACTCACAACCTCGAGGTCAAGACTCATGCTGTACTGACTGAGCCTACTAGGTGCCTCCACATATGTGGCTATTAATTAAAGTTAAATAAAATTTAATATTTACTTTCTCAGGGCGTCTAGGTGGCTCAGTCAGTTAAGCATCTACCTGTGGCTCAGGTCGCGACCCCAGGGTCCTGGGATCCAGCCAGCTTCAGGCTCCTTCCTCAGCAGGGAGTTTACTTCTCCCTCTACTCTTCCCCCTGCTCGTGCTCTCTCTCTCTCTCTCAAATTAAAAAAAAAAAAAAAAAAAAAAAAAAATTAGTCTCTCAGTCACATGAGCCACAGTTTAAGTGTGCAGAGGCCACCCGTAGCTAGTTTCAACTGTATTGGAGACACAGATAGAGATCATTTCCATCACTGAGGAAACTGGCACTGAGCAGCATTCATCTACAAAATGGGGTAATTGATGGCTTTTCATAGAGTTATGGGGGGGTTAGGGAAGGCAAGAGAAAACTCCTATTAAAAAAAACGTAGCATGGGGGTGCCTGGGTGGCTCAGTGGGTTAAAGCCTCTGCCTTCGGCTCAGATCATGGTCCCAGGGTCCTGGGATCGAGCCCTGCATCGGGCTCTCTGCTTGGCGGGGAGCCTGCTTCCTCCATCTCCCCTGCCCCCCACCTGCCTCTCTGCCTCTCTCTGTCAAATAAATAATAAAATAAAATCTTAAAAACAAACAAACAAACAAAAAGCTAGCGTGGTGCCCACTTGGGACAAGCCTTTTGTAAAAAGGCTCATTCTCTCCCCCTTCTTCCCTCAGGCATGCTCTTCTCACCTACCTCCATTTTGTTTTAGGTAAATCCATACCTTCCCTAATTTTTCAATTGTCTCTTTTTAAGTATAAAAAACATATGTACTTTAAAATAATACCTAGACCTTTGGTGTTTGAACTGATAGTCTCAAGATAACTTTTACCTAAAAGAAATTAAGGAAGGAAAGAAAGAAGATACGCAGTTATCGTACAGCCTATGGCTATCTGGTTTTACTCTTTGGGAAGAAGGAGAGTAGAGGCAGCAAGAGGAATCTATGGTTTATTAGATTCCAGATCTTCATCTAAAACTTAAACCAGAATGAAATGCTTTTGTTATGGACTCCATGCTTTCTGGAGTGATTGTCCGTGTGGAGCATAAATACTATTTATTTTAGGAAAGCCCAAAGACCTTTAGAAACATGTTCTAAGACATTCTGAACCTTAAAGAATGCTCCTTTTCTACCCCCACTCCCCTCCAGCTTAACAACTGAGTCTCAGCCTTTCCTTCTTGCCCTTACATTATTTTATTTTGCCATGGACATTTAGTCCATTTCCAGAGAACCTTGGGTACTGTTTGATAGAATTAATCTCTGAAATATTTGATCCTAAGACCCTAACCACTAATGTAATAACTATTTTCAGGCTTGGTTTTTGTATTTGTAAGAGTAAGGAAATTTTAAATGAACTAACACCTTTGATGCCTGATGTGTTGGCCTAAAATCAGAACAAGAAAATGGTCAGTGCTCTGCTGTTGCTGACCTGGGCACTTTCCAGGCCAGCCACTATCTGGGAATACCCCTTTCCCACAGCGGGGAAAGTCATAGCACTAAGGATACACACCCTGAGTTTCAGCAGCCCCATGTGTCAGTAGACTCTTGAGAAAAGGATTTTCTTATTTATTTACTTATTTATTTATGTGTTTATTTATTAATTTATTTGGTTATTTAGTTAGTTATGTGTCAGAGAGAGAGAGACAGAGCCCAAGCTGGGAGAGGGAGAGAGAGAAGCAGGCTCCCCAATGAGCAAGGAGCCTGATGTGGGACTCAATCTGGGATCCTGGGATCATGACCTGAGCCGAAGGCAGAGAGACACTTAACTGACTGCGCCACCCAAGCTGCCCTAAGAAAAGGATTTTATTGAGAAAATCCAAGTGTTCATGGATTTTTTTTTTTTTCCTGAAATGATTGAGTTGGTTTAAAACTCATCTTGGAGGGGTGCTTCAGGGGCTCAGTCACTGAGCGTCTGCCTTCGGCTCAGGTCATGATCCCAGGGTCATAGAATGGAGGCCCACATCGGGCTCTCTGATTGGCAGGAAGCCTGCTTCTCCCTGTCCCTCTGCTTATATTTCCTCTCTTGCTGTCTCACTCTCTGTCACATAAACAAATAAAAACTTTATTTAAAAAAATCATCTTGGAGGGGCACCTGAGTGGCTCACTCCATTAAGCGTCAGACTTGGTTTCAGCTTAGGTCATGACCTTAGGATTGTGAGATATTGGGTCCCAGGTTGGGCTCCATGCCCAGTGGGGAGTCTGCTTGGGATTCTCTCCCTCTGCCCCTCCCACAAACTGAATGTGCATATTGGTGTTCTCATGGTCTCTCACAAATAAAGAAAGAAAGAAAGAAAGAAAATCTAAAAAAAGATCATCTTGGAGTACAGGAAAAGTTATAAATAACACGATGAACTTTGTCTCCTACAGTGGCCATCTGAGAGAATTTTAGAGTAATTACTCCCTTTAGGTGATGCAGATGGACAAAACAATCCAAAGAGTCTTGGCCCAAAGACATCCAAAGGGATTCTTTTTTTTTTTTTTTTTTTTTAAGATTATTCATTTATTTGACAGAGACAGGGAAAGAGGGAACACAGCAGGGAGAAAGAGAGAGGGAGAAGCAGGCTTCTCACCAAGCAGGGAACCCAATGCGCGGCTCAATCCCAGGACCCTGGGATCCTGACCTGAGCTGAAGGCAGAAGCTTAATAACTGAGCCACCCAGGCATCTGCAAAGGGATCCCTTTAAAGAATTTCCTTCAATGCTGTGTTCATTCTTGGCACAGCTGCAGCATGGTTAGGTCTTATATTCAGTAGGCCTCTCTATAACAAATAATCCCATTCAAACCAAAGGGCTCGTCTGCCCAAGTGCGTATATGGAAGGAATTGAGAGGGGTGGTTTCCTGCTTGGCCCATCATATCATCAGTAAATACTTTTTTCATACTGGTAACATTAAAAAAAAAAAATTTAGATGCTAGTTGATGGTTCTAAGAAGGTTGTTCTTTGCTAAGAAAGTGTATCATACCCATATAGTGCCTACTATGTGTAGGCATTGATGAGAGCGCCAAATATATTAGCTCACTTAATGCTCTTAACAATCCAGGAAGTAGGTACTCTTCTTATTCCCAGGATTCTGGTGAGGAAGGCGAAGCAGAGACTGCTTGCCCAAAGTCAAGCTTCTTGAAGAAGCAGAGTAGGATGTGAGCCCAAGACCCACAGCCAGGATCTTAACAGTGCGCACTGCCCAAGCATTCCTGATTACTGAAAGACCACAGACACACTGCTGTCTTACTTGCTTCCATCCTCACATCCACACATCCTCACCGGTCTCTCCTTTTTAACTTTCACAGTCTTTTAGTTTGTTACCAACATTCAGCCCATTTCCCGTGAAGATTTGATGCTGCTCCATGGAACCAGTCTTAGAAACATTTTACACTAGGACTGCTCGGTGGAAAAAAAGCCTTAATCACTGACACCTGCCCTTGCAGCCTGTCAATGCGGGGCAGGTGCAGCCTGTGGCTGTCGTTTTTTAAGAGCAGTTAGTAAGAGCAGTTGCCAGCTTCTCCTAGGCTGACTTAGAGGGGCTGTTGCAAGTGGTGTGTTAGTGCGCAGGGAGGAGCTCCACCATGAAGGGAGGGAAGATGTTACAAACCCAAAACAGAAAGGGGAGCTTCAGGAGGTCTCTGGATTTGTCTTTTATTTGGTCTCATGACTCCATTTCGGAGATGTGGAGAACAAACATAAGGAGGGTGCTGTTGGGGAAGAAGGTAAGCTCACAGGCCAGGGGCAGTAGGGAGGGGGGAGGGGAATAGGGGTTAGGGTACCTTGTTTCCTATCCTGCTGCTGCACTTAAGTAGTGTGAACTCATACCAGTTCTTTGGCTTTACTTGACTTCAAATGGCTTCATTTTTTTTTTTTAATATTTTATTTATTTATTTGAGAGAGAGTGAGAGAATGAGACAGAGAGAGAATGAGAGAGAGAGAGAGCATGAGAAGGGGGAAGGTCAGAGGGAGAAGCAGACTCCCTGTCAAGCAGGGAGCCCGATGAGGGACTCGATCTTGAGATTCCAGGATCATGACCTGAGCCAAAGGCAGTCACTTAACCAACTGAGCCACCCAGGTGCCCCCAAACGGCTTTATTTTTAAAACAAGAATGTTGAAGTAGTTGATTACTAATATTGGGTTGTCTGACACTGAAATTAACCTCACTTGCTTTACTTTTCCCTGGCCTTTTTGGGGTTTTATGAGACTTGGGGGAGGAATTATCTAAACAGAATGATATGGGGGAGGGCTGCAAAGAGTAGAAGTTGGGAGGAGTTTAGGAGGTTTTTCTTTTAGGCCATGTCCAATTTCTGCAAATTGACTTAAACAAGACTTGTTAATGGTGATTCCTCTAATCTTATGAGAGTCAAGAAGCTGGGTTTTACTGATGGTTCTCGGGCAACAGGGCTTTTTTGTTGCAATCACTCTTGCAGGCTTATTTCACCAGGTGTCAGTTTGTTGGACTGATGTTCTTATTATCATGAAGAACAGTTGCCTTTTGCCTCAGTCTGAGAGGATGGTGAGATGGGAGAAACATGGAGAACTCAGTGCTAGTAAATTCTCCACACAAATATGTGTCCAGTTTTCAAGTAGCTGGGTACCAATGGTTTTCTTTTTTCTTCTTCTTCTTTTTTTTTTTTTAAGGTTTTATTTGTTTATTTCAGCGAGAGTGAGCATGAGCAAGGGGGAACAGCAGACAGAGGGAGAAGCACACTCCCTGCTAACCAGGGAACCCAATGTGGGACTTGATCCCAGGACCCTGAGATCATGACCAGAGCCAAAGGCAGATGCTTAACTGACTGAGCTGCCCTGGTGCCCCTGATTGTTTATAACAAATTGGTTAATGAATAAAGTGTATATATTTATAATCAATATCCGATATCCTGAGCTTTAACAATCGGTACCTATTGTTTTTAACAAATAGTTACAAAGAACATCACAAGGGTCAAATGCTACCTATTTTAACTTAGCTAAGTTGGGCCACTTTATCTGGCCTCTTGCACATGTATAGCTACTATAGGGCTTAAGGCTCTTGAGGTTAAAACTGTCAAGGAGCATGAGTTTCCTGTCCCTACTAGCTAGACTAAGAATCAGATGGACAGGAGACAGATTAGGAGAAAATCAAATTGAATTTTGTACATACAGGGAAGCCAGAAAGATATAATTCCAAAGATAGGCAAAATGAGGTATATATGTTGCCCTAAACTAAGGAGAAGGAGGATGGGGTCTGGGACTCCGAAGGGAAGGAAGGCAATTCACAGGGCAACAAGAGCAGATGTTTGGTAACTAGATGTTTGTCCTGCCATACAGATGGTCACTCAGATAAAATTTATCTCTGGGAATAACCATTATTCTGAGGAAGACCTCCAATTTAGATTCTTCTGTGTGTAGTTAAGAGAGGAGCAAAAGTTTCTCTTGAGCCTGCAAGGTCTCAATTGCCTTCAACACAAAATAACCTTCATGCCACAGCGGCCTATCTTGGGGTGACCTGCCACTGACCAGTACAAAACAAAGGAGATTCAGGGGAGGTTGTAAAGGAAAAAGTCTTGGCTGGTATTGGTTTTGTGTAGTAGGCATTTAAAAAGTATGCATCGCAGAATAAGACACTGAGATAAATGATGTCCAGAAGAGGTGATTATTTTTCCCCCTGAAAAATGTTAAAGCATTAAATGGATTCATTTTTCAGAACCAATCAACTAAGATCACATTTGTAGGCTTCTTAAAAATTCTAGAAGAGAGCACAGGCAATAATGTCTCTGATGTTGGCTGTAACAGTATATTTCTAGATATGTCTCCTGAGGCAAGGGAAATAAAAGCAAAAATAAACTATTGGGACTATGTCAAAATAAAATGCATCTGCACAGTGAAAGAAACAACAGAACTAAGAGACAACCTACTGAATGGGAGGAGATACTTGCAAATTACATATCCAATAAAGGGTTGATATCCAAAGCATATAAAGCGTGGCTACAACTCAACACCCAAGAAAACCAAATAATCTGATTAAAAATGGGCAGAACACATGAACAGGCATTTCTCCAAAGGAAACATACAGATGGCCAATGGACACACAAAAAGAAGCTCAACATCATTCATCAGCCAGGAAATGCAAATCAAAAGTACAATGAGATATCACCTCACACATTCATCAGAATGGCTAACATCAACAACACAAGAAACAAGAAGTGTTGGTGAGGATGTGGAGAAAAGAAGTCCTCATGCACTGTTGGTGGGAATGCAAATTGGTGTAACCATTGTAGAAAACAGTATGGAGGTTCCCCCAAAAGTAAAAAATAGAACTGCCTTATAATCTAAGAATTGCACTACAGGGTATTCCTTCCCAAATACAAAAACACTAACTCAAAGGGATACAGGCACTCCTTTGTTTATCACAGCATTATTTACAGTAGCCAAAATATGAAAGCAGCCCTAGTGTCCACTGATAGGTTAATGGATAAAGAAGTGGTGTGTATGTATATTTATATTCACTTATAAATATATATACTTTATCCATTAATCATATATATAATTACTATGTATAATAATATACCTATATATAGATACATATCTATACTATATGTAATTATATATATAATTAAACCATATATATGTGGTAAAGATATTTATAAAATATATATTTGTGATATATATACCACATATATGTGGTCTAACATATAAACATAAATATTCTGTTATATATAACAGTATTTCTCAGCCGTAGAAAAGCATGAAATCCTGCCATTTGCAACAACACGGATAGAGCTAGAGAGTATAATGCTAAACAAAATAAGACAAATACCGTATGATTTCACTCATATGGAATTTAAGAAACAAAACGATTCAACAAAGGAAAGAGAGACACAGACAGACAAAATAAACCAAATAACAGCCTCTTAACTATAGAGAATGAACTACTGGGGAGGTGGGTAAGAGGATGGGGGGATACAGTGGATGGGGATTAAAGAGTACACTTCTCATGATGCAAAATAAAGTAAAATGGTTTAAAAAAAATCGCAGTCTTCTTATTTGAACATTATAGGCCAACGTTTTTCAGTTCCTTCAATGACCAGCAATAGTAGCGTTTCTCATAGCGCGAGAGAGGCTGTCGTCGAAGACGTGTTTGAATGACCATGCTGCTCTTTCTTTCTTATCCTATTTAGAGGTCACTGCTTGCTTTCATTCCGAGTTGTTTTAGGTCCACCTCTTGTGAGTCAGACTGAGTTGAGAGTGTGAAGGACTTACAGTGTAAGAACAAAGTGTCACCTTTTTCTTGGCGGATTTCCCCTATTAAACTTCATGTTTCACGAACGTAGAGAGCTGTAGTTTCCTTCGTCTGTATATCCCCAGAGCCTCGTGCACAGTTGGTGCTTAAAAGCAGTGGTTGGATGAATACATCTTTGTCATAGAATTATGCTTCATAAATGGAGGAGAATTGTATGGGGAGAGCCTCTTACTGTGTCACAGAATCCTTGCACAGACTCCTGTGTCTTTTCTGGGACTAGTACACAAGGCATCTCAGAAACTTATTCTGGAAATCAGTAATTAGTGAGGTCCGAGAAAATGGAGCCTTTCAGTTAAAAAGGACAACACAAAAGAGGTGTCATGTCTCTCCCCGCACTCCTGTGTTAGATGGTCTGTGTAGTTCTTAAGAAGACAGATCTTATGATGTGGTGTGGGGATTCCTTTTCTCCTCTGTCTTGAAGAAGCAGAAGTCTGATTTTTATCGATGGGCATTTCCTCTGGGCAGGAAGCTGTTCTAAGACGTAAATGGTACTGATAAATTTTCTGTGTGTCATGGTGGCCTTTTGATTAAGTGTGCTGGCATGAGTCATCCCAAACCTACTAGCATCAGGAACAAGTGGGAAAGTCTCCATTTGGACTCAAGGCCAAATCAGGGACCCAGAAGTTACATCTTAACTTTCCCAGAGGGGTTGGTGGGATATTCTAATACGTACTCTTCTGTGTGTGAGGCTTCCTTTTGAAGGCATTGCTAGAAATGTGTTGCAATCAGAATTTCCCAGTCTTAATGCTTTCGGGGTAACATGATTCAGGTCTTCAGTGTGCTTTTGCTAACAGTGTTGTTTTGCTTATGGCTACAGCTTTTATTTTGCAGAATAAATTGCTGTTTGTGTTTAACACCTGGGCTCAGTTTTCTTGCAACTTTGGTCAGAGACCCGATGATTAGTTTTCAGCCAGTTTGACTGTCCTGATCCAGCGCAGGAACTTGGCCATCGCAGGTGCTTGCTAAATGCCTGCTGGCTGGACCAGATTTGAAAAACACTGAGACCTTAAGGTACGACAGGAAGCTGTCCCAAGAGGCAGCTAGCTATGCTGCTAGGAAACAGCCACAATTTTTCCACGTCCTTGGTTGCTGTGTTCTCAGCATACAGAGTGTTGGAAACTACCTTGAGCTGATGTTTGGTGGTGATTTCGTCCGTCCTGGTCTTGTTTTAGGCAAATTGGGACTGTGATAGAAACTTGACTGACCGAGACGTTTCAGATGTTTTGCCCTTTAGGGGAATGTGGCTCCTTGGGGATCTTGGTTGAATCGCTTTGCCTAACTAGGCAGGTTGTGTGTTGTTACCTTGTAGTATGCCAGGTTTCGCTTGGTTGGATCGTTGAAGCAGAGAGGGGTGCCCTTCGGACACCAGGATTCCTAAGGAAACCAGGAAGTTGGAGCTGCTAAGCAGAAGCCTGAGGTTGGCACAGAGTGTGTGGAGGGTAATCATTCGGGCGGGCTGGGGCTGTTTACTCTGCCCGCCTAAGGCGGGTGGACACTGGGCGTGGTGGGCGTGCTTGCCTAAGTACCTGTTTGTAGAACAGTGAGACGGATGGGCTGAGCTAAAACAGCAGTAATCTGAAACCAGTCCTGTTGGTCACCCACTCCCCACCCCCAGCCCTAGCAACTGAAATCTGCATTCCAGATGAAACCTGCAGGGAAACGGAAGAAAGCAATAAAACAAAAACAAAACCTTCAAGAGCAGTAATTTACTGCTTTTGGGAGTTCTGGGCATTTTGAGATCATCTATTCCTTTACTTGCATTTCTTTGCTTTGGGTTTTGTAAGTGACTGTTGATCCTTGTGTGCTGCTAGGTTTTTTGGCCTGGATGAAGCACAGGCTTCCGACCAAAATTTAGATGGCAAGAGGGAGCTTCTCAAAAGCGTTTCTGTCAATTTCTGCTGATTCACTTTTGAATTTCTTGGGCTGCTGGGCGAGGGGGGGTGGGGGGTGGGGGGGTCAAGGGCTGTCAGGATCTGCTTGCCGGCTCAGCACGTTCTGGAGCCTCCCTTGCTCACCAATGAGGAAGTTGAAAGCTACAGGGAGGCTCTGGGGCGGAGCTCACAGTGAAGTCCTGGGCTGGGATGACTGGGGGCAGGCTGAGTTTCCCTACGACAAAAACCCTTTTGTCCGCGGAAATAAATACGGAAGTCCCAGAGGAGCAGCCTCCCCAGGTCGTGTGTAGTAAGGTGTGCAGCCTCTGCTGCGTCTGGGCAGAAAGCTTCACGGGCTTCTCACAGCTGGCCCTGAGCGTTCCATCCTCGCACACACCCCGGAAGGAGGGCCCAGCAAGTGACCTGAAAGAGCCCAAGCGTGCTTGCTCCGTGGCGGAGAGGCTGCCGGGTCCTGTTGCTCCCTGTCCTGTAAGTTCAGAGCCGATGGTGTGGATAAACTGAGGGAGCAGGGAAAGGTGACAAAAGTCAGAACCTGCACAGAGGGCATTGCCTAGACATGGAGGACGCTGGAGACACTCTGAATGGCAGTGATGATGTCTCGGAACCAGAAAAACCTGAAGCCAGACTTGAAGTGGCTCAGTCGATCCTGAGCAAATTCTCTATGAAAACTTTGTTTGGGTTTACAAGTAAGTTGGACTCTGTGAAGCCCGACGAGGAAGGCGCAGTGCTGAAGGCATTCCACAGTTTACCTCAGCTGGGTGACCCCAGCAAGGTCTCGGAGCAGCAGCCGGAGGCAGAGGCTCAGGTTCCATCTGACCTTGGAAATGATAGCAAGACTGCAGGGGTGGAAACGGAGTCAGAGGGAAGTCAGGGAGTAGAAGAGGCAGGGATTTCTCTTCCTGGTCAAGAGCCACTTCCCCTCAGTGCTCAGAGTGTGAACAGAGACGATGTCATTTTGGTTCGTGGGACTCTTGTGAACACTACCAGCGATTCGGACTCTGATGATGGTGGCCAGCAGCCAGAAGAGGGGAGCCATGCCAGCTGCCCACAGTCCCCCAGTGTTTTATCTGAGCCATCTCAGGATCCTAAAGAAAAGCCACGTGATTGTAGGGAAAATAGCACCACTGGGGAAAGGGATGATGCAGAGCTCTGTGCAGAAGGGCCTCAAAGGACTCCACCTGAGATAAGTAGCAAACCGCAACCTGACAGTGGTGGCCTCCAGACAGAACGCGGCCCCACGCAAGGACAACCTGCCGAAGAAAGTCCCCCAGTCCTCCCCACGGTGACAGACCAGAACGTGAGTGTCGGTGTCACCGAGGATGCCTCGTCTAAAAAAGAAGTTGCCGGAGAGAAGTCGTTCCAGCTTCCGGCCTTTTTCAGCGGGCTTCGTGTGCTGAAGAAGGGGGCCACAGGTGAGGGAGGGAAGACCATCACTGAAATTAAACCAAAGGATGGCGACCTGGCTTTGCTCAAATTGACACAGCCTGTTCAGAAGTCCTTAGCGCAGGCAGGGCCTCAGACCATGAAGGCTGGGGAGAAGACAACGGATCCGAAGGCCACTCCCACTCTCCTGGAGCAGCTCTCTCAGCTGTTCGTCCTTGACATGCCCAAAGCAGAAGTGAAGGCAGAAGATCCTGAGCAGCCCAGGAAGGAGGAGATGGGCTGCAGTGCTGCCCAGGAGAGCCAGGGCGGCCCCAGCGGAGCCCAGACCCAGGGTGGAGAGGTCAAGCCAAAGCCCCCAGAGACAGCCCTTGAGGCCTTTAAAGCCATATTTGTCCGTCCCCCCAAAAGGGGGACCACAGCTGATGCGTCTGAGCTGGAAGCCCTCAAGCGCAAGATGAAGCATGAGAAAGAGTCCCTAAGAGCTGTGTTTGAAAGATCAAGGTCAAGGCCGGTCGATGGTCCCTCTGAGTCCAAAAGCGTATGTAGAATTGGGTTTGGGGTTTTGTTGTAAGATGCAATGCTGCTGTATTTCTTTTTCATCTTTCCTGTCAAAGTGAGTCCCAGTTACTTGTTATTAGTGAATCTTTTCTAGGTAAAAGGGGATTACGATCAAATCACCCTTGCAAGGAGTATAGAGTTAAACTAGGGAATTCTGTTTTTCTTTTATTTTTCTGGAGGGTCCTAAGAGGGATATACATAACGATGTGTGGGCAGAAAGGGGAAAGTGTCACTCTGAGTTTACACATTAATAGTAGATGTTCCTTTCTTTTTTAAGATTTTATTTATTTATTTGAGAGAGAGAACATAAGCAGTGGAGAGGGAGAAGCAAGCTGCCCGCTGAGCAGGGAGCCCAAACCGGGGCTCCATCCCAGGACCCTGGAATCATGACCCGAGCTGAAGGCAGATGCTTTACTGACTGAGCCACCCAGGCGCCCCAATAGTAGATGTTCTTATAAAAAAATAAAGCAGCACAAGGAAGTGATGCTGTAGCGAGAGCCCGCATTTCCTCACCTCTTAGTTAGACCTCTGCAACAACTCTGTTTTAACTTTGAAGTCTGCCATTTGGCGAAATATGTGTTTGTGATATGATTAAAATGTTCCATGTTTGTTACAAGGCATCCTGATCACTGGGTTTAATCATTTAATTCTAACTCACCATTGATTGGTTGGGTGACCTCAATCACCCAGAGCCTCCATCCCCTCATCCGGCAAGATGAAGAAAATAACCCTTACCTTACGCAGTAGTCGTGAAGAGTGAGTGAAGTTAGCCCGTGGTAACCATCTCATTAGTGAGCTAGTGTTACTATTAAGGAGATTAATTCGGGTAATCTATAAAGACTAGCAAACCCCTGTCCAGTAGATCTTAAATGTTCATAAGAACAATAGAATTTTAGTATTTCCTCAGTCTTGAATTATCATCCCCTTTTATAGTTGATCAGTTGAAGCGATAAAAATTTAAAAACCTTTTGGAAACATTCTTAGGATGTAGTTGAAAATTGAACACAATATGGCATTCTTCAAGTAGTAAAAATCAGCCCCTATAAAAAATGGCTTCAATATGAAGGCCATGTCATTTATTTAAAGAAGAGAAAAAAGGAATTGAGATCAGCAATGTTGAGGGTTTAGAGAAATATTTCCTGACCCACATACAGCTGGTGTTTATGGAAAACACAGAGCTAATCTTTGTATTATAAAATACCCTGGAGTAGTTTGGGATACATGTATAATCATCCCTATAAATGTACCTAGGTACAATGCATATATAACTGTACCTTCAGTTTGATGTTGGTGATTTAAAAAAAGTTATATGATAAATATCATCTATTAATGTTTGTTTCATACTTGGCCTTGAGGGTTTTGTTTGGTTGGTTTTGTTTTGTTTTTGTTGTTGTTTTTTCCACCCTCACTGATCACTTTACCTTTCTGGAAAAGGGTCACTCTGTAGGGAGATGTTTCAATTATAGTGACTGAGCACAACATGCAACTGGCCATTTAAATTAATTTTGGAGTTAGAGGCAGCATGTCTTCAGGGGTTAATTCGCTGTGGCCACATTTCATATAACGTGTCCTTTTCTTTACCTGCTTTTTCAACAGCCTGACCACAGCCCTACCGAGCAGGACGATAGGACTCCGGGCAGACTCCAAGCTGTCTGGCCACCCCCAAAGACAAAAGACACAGAAGAAAAAGTGGGATTGAAGTACACCGAAGCAGGTAATGTGAAAAGAAGCCGGGTACCCGTGGAATGAATCCTTCACCGCCGTGGCTTTTAGTGCTAGTTCGGTCCTCCCAGAATTTGAGTTTTTGTTTCCCTGCAAAATGTAAGGCTGAAGGCTTTTCTTTTTGGTTGCGCTGTTCAAGGGAACATTTGCACAGTTATCATGACTGCATCTCTTCGAGATGAAAGGGGAAGGCCATGGAATGAATGAAGGGCAGCCGGTGTGGAAAGCAGGAGAACCTTTGGGGAGCCAGCAGAGCAGGTAGATTTCACATTCCTCAGGAAGCAGGTGGTGGGCCCTCATATTGTTGGGAGCTGGCAGAGTTGCTCAAAGAGGCCTCGTATGCACCTCCAGAGCTGCAGTTCGATTTTTCTCCCTTTGAAAATGCCTTCGAACTCCAGGAACCTTGTGTGGAGTGAATGTAAAGAGACTGTATCAGTTACTTTTTCCCTTTGGTGAAACAAAGCTTTACTTAATGCATGGCCAATTTTAAAGCAACCCAACTTTCTGGAAACCTTCCCGGGAACTTTGCTTGAATATATTAAAATGGAATGGGCCATTTAGATATTTTTACTCTAACTGAAAAGTTCACAAATTAAAAAAAAAAAAAAAAAAACAAAAAAACAGGAATTAGAGGATGGTATATCTTAAATGAATAGATGTGTTTGTGCATCTCTGGTGAAGGTCTTTGTCTTCTTCCTGAGATTGGAAGATTACCTATGCAGGCTTCTATTTTTTCTGGTTGTCTTAGGGTTTGTGTGTATATGAGGATCAGTCTTTCCATCAGAGAGAAAAACGCTTTCCGTTCCTATTCACTGATAGATGTAAATGGATCAAATTTGGGGTGGGTTAGTAATTCGTGGTTTTTCTGCAGTATCGTAAGTTACTTCAGTGACTGAGAACACAGAAGCATTTTGGGTTGGCAAATGAATCCTCAGTTTACAGCCCGATGGCTTTTAGCTTCCATTTACCCAACTGCAGATTTCTGACTATCCCCAGATATCAGCTACTCCATAGCATTTTTTTTTTTTCTGCAGTGTTTGACTTCTAGAATGAAAAGTATCTTGGCTTTAGTGAAAAAAACTATATATATATATACATATGTACATATATATATATATATCTGGAACAGATATATATATATATCTGTTCCAGTCTTCTTACCTACAGTTGATTCTTCCTAAATTGTAGTGCTTGTGGTTACAGTCAATGAACCAGCCACCAAATTCTTTCTCATGATCTCGCAGTTTACACACTTAAAAGTACTGAAGTTTGCTTTAATGAAAAACCACAATCCTTGCGTGTTTCTTATTCCTAGTTATTAATGGTGCTCCAAGTCCTGTTCCTGTCGGTAGATCGTAGCAGTCTTCCTTGTCATGATGAGCATTTGCTGAGCAGAGAAGTTAACTCAATACCGTAAATGGTTTTTCAATCCACTTCAAGTAGTATTTGGGGGGTGTTTATATCTCTGCAGTTTCCTTAGTCCATTTCCAGAAGCTCAGAAGAACACTGTGGTTGACCTCATCTGTGGCTTTCCCAGTCTTTGCTTGTCATGATCTGTATTCTCAGAGCTTTCTAAGGTCTTAGATGAGATGGGGGGAAGGCAGGACAGATAATGATAGGGCTGCTGCGTGAGCTGTGCTAGCACAGTGACGGAGAGGGCTGACTGTGGTCTGAGGAAGATCTCCAAGTCCCCACTCAGTTCCCACAGTGGCAATGCTTCCTTACTACACTCCCAGGCTGGTGTTCAGTTCCTGAGAGCCTGCTAGGCGCTGCTATCCTTTTGGTGGTATCAAATAAGAATAAGATGCCACTGTGCCTGAAGTAAACTTATTTTTACCCCATCACTTGATACCAGTGTAGGGTTGCCCTATCATTTATTGCTAATTTTGAGGAAGTTAACACTTTCCTTGTGATTTTCTTAAGCTTTTTTTTTGAGAAAACTGTTGGTTTATTATTTCAAGCATTTTGTGATATTTCCATTGGTTTCCCTGCCTTTCGGGAGACATACGAAATTTGCCACTTTGAAGAGAGCACAGAGACAGTGAAATTAGTTGAGACATATTTCAAGGTGTTTGAAGTCTTGGGCTTTTATATCCACAATGCTCTTTATTTTTTCCTAGGGTATACAAGAATCTAGCGTTCCTATTTCAAGTGTGCTGTTGGAGTTCTGTATCGGCATTTAAGCTCAGTCCTTGGCAGAGCAGGGAATGAGATTGTCTTTGTCTTCAGGAGTCCCCTGGTGTCCTTGTGCTGCCCTCAGCTACTTCAGATTCGCCACTGCTTGGAGTTTCCTTTATACACAGTTTGTCATTTAGCACTTTTTAAATTTTTTTAATTTTTCCCCCTGAGGGCTTACAAGATCACCCAATACTATAAACTCATCTTTTTTGTTCACGGATAAAAAGAAAGCTGATCTCAGAGGACCTGTCCCTTTAAACTAAGGCTTCCAAAGTACTCTTAGTCATGTGAGGGTAACTGCACACTGCTGCTGGTGCCCACTGCTCAGGAGGCTCTCTGTGCCATTTCCAAAGCATCAGCATCATCTGTAGATGCTGACATGGTAACGGCCTCCCTTAGCGGGTAAATCCTTCGGCCCTCCAGAGCTTTCAGTGCCATTCTGATCACTCTGTGTTCACCATCAAGATAGGAGCTCTTGGAACTTTGGTGATGTGTCAGCCGAGTGAATCATCAGCCCCCATCAGAGCCATCGTGCACAGGACTTGTTGGTGCTGAAGTTGACCTCTTCTCCTCAGTAAAGGGCCCCAGTGTTAATTCACTAAGCCTGAGCTTCTCTCCTTAAATGAGAGTGCATTACTCTCTCCCGTCTCTTGTGCTCTGCTTTCTTACACTCTTATCTGTGCAATTCTGCTTTGTGTTTGAGATGCCTCACAATAATTTGGAGGGAAAAGAGCACTACCTCTCTCCCCAGTCCTGGCGAATGAGATTGGAAGAATCCGTTTGACAGACCTCATATTCTTCTCAGAATTGTCTTTTCCCTCCCTGGGTGTATGAGTTGGCTCTTGAAACAACCTTGTGGGATGATCTTGTTTTTTTAAGGAGGAATCTCTTTCAGTGGCCTTCTCATATCCTTAAATGGTTAATCAACTTCTGTTGAGTCCGGCCCCTTTACTGCTGTAAGACCAGAAACATCTGGATGTAGTAAACTTGATTAGCTTTTGAAGCTTGGGGCAAAGTAAAACTCCATCATAGCAAAGTGAAATGGTGTGTCATGAAACATACAAGGGGGTACCTAAGAAAAATGTCTGCCTTTGTATTGATGATGAAGCAATTCCTCTCGTGAGAAACAGATAACCGGTGGTCTCCCTCTGCTATTTCTCTTCTAATATGCTATTCTGAATGTGGTGAGGTGATACAAGGTTTAGAAACTTGTAAAACGAAACTGGAAGGCACAAGAACCTTGGTATCATAGAATCATTCAATCATAGCATTAACACGGGGTTAAACTTTTTATTTCAAACGTGAAAAAAATTATCTAAGCCATATTATGTCACTTTTGTTTTCTTTTTGGTTTGTGAAGGGTAACTGCACTTATTTTTTTTTTAATTACATATATTAATATACCAACCAGGGTGCTTTTAGGAATCAGGTGACAGACTCAAACTGGCTAATCGGACTGAGAGTTATTTAGAACTCTTTCCAAAGGCGTGGGCAGGGTTTCAGGAAAGCACTAAGAGCTGGAGCAACATCTGGCTCTATGGACAGAAACTTTAAAAGCCCTAGACTTAAGGGGCAAGAGTGGGAGAAGCCACTGGGGAAACCCAGAATTTCAGAGGGAGGCTGAGTTGTATGGTGAGGACTGCCCAGCAGTCCTGAGTTGTGGCCCTCAGTAGAGGGATGCAGCCAGTCCCCAGTGACTTGACAGGAAAGGAGCTGGGAAATAAATAGTCTGACTCTTTTCTTTGTCTTTTCTCTCACCATCACTCCCATGGCCAAATCCAAAGACAAGTCCAAGGACTGGGAGCCATTCTCTGCCATTCCGTCAGGACAACAGGGCCCAGAATAGAGCCTCAAAGGGGAAAAGAGTAGATCTGGATAAGCAAACCCAGGATACCCAGCACAGTTACACTCGCAGCAGACTCCACATCAACAAGGGGCGTATGTCTCTCAGTCTGCACGGAGGACTGGCGTGCATTTAACTCCATCACACCTGACCACACAGGCTTTAACACAATGGCGTGAGAAAAAGGCCTGTTTTTTTATCCTGTGGGAGTTTTATGTCTTCTGCTTTAGTGGGTTCATAGGAAATATAGTGGCCATCATTCAGAGCCTTGCTCTGTAAATACCTTTGTCACCTTAATATAGAGAGTTTATTTACTGATCTTAGAAAATTTTCTCTAAGTTTTAAATGTTTCCCTATATTACAAAATAAAATAATGAATTTTGGAAATAGCCAGAAATATCACAAAGCCAAAGAAACTTCCTGTAATTCTGTTTCATAGGGAAACCATTGCCAACATTTTGAATTATGAAAGGCTTATGTGAGTTGAATACTTAAAAGTTTTTTGATCATCTTGTATAGAGCTGCTTTTCACACTTGAAAATGTGACTGTATTTTTTATTGACTACATTTTAACCATGATTATATTTATAGAGATTTAGTTTTTCAAGGTATTTTAGTATAAAAATGGAAATAACAATTCTGTAAATATTTTTGTTCATAAATGTTTAATTAGGATAAATTTCTTGTGATGGAATTGCTAAATGAAAGGGTATAAACCTTAATGTATTCAATATGTATTAATTGCCAAAGTTAATTTTTATGCAGTATGAAAACAGTACTTTTTTTTTTTTAAGATTTTTATTTATTAGAGCACAAATGGGGGTTTGGGGTTGTGTGGGGGGAGGGAGAAATAGATTCCCTACTGGGCAGGGAGCCTCACATGGGTCTCAATCCCGAGCCCTGGGATTCTGACCTGAGCTAAAGGCAGACGCTTAACCAACTAAGCAACCCAGGCACCCTGAAAACAGTACTTTTAAAACAGTGAGAAAAGTTTCCATCTTTATCATTTGTCTTTAATTTTACTTGTCTTGTCCAATGTGAAAGCATTTTAAATATTTGTGTATAGTCAAATCTATTTTCATTTTAATATATAACTTTTCTTCTTCTGCTTAAGAAGAACTTTCCTATTCAGATGACCTATTTTTTCAAATTGCTTAAGTGTTATTTTTTTTTCTAACTTTTCCTTCTTTCCTTCCATTTTATATCAAAAATTGAGTTTGGTGCATAGCTTGAGGTATAGATCTAAGATCACTTTTTCCCCCCTGAGGTGCTAACTTAAAGCAGGCTTCTAGCTTAGTTACTTTCTATGCTAAGCATGGTACTGTTGAGGACTTTCTGTGGTCTTTGTGTTTCCATTTTGTATAGACATCTTAATTATTTCAGCATTAAGATACATGTCAGGATCTGTTCAAGTTTTTATGCAATTAAAAAAAAATCGTTTTGGCTTGCTTATTCTTCCAGAAAACCTTAGTTTTAATCTCGGTTTCCAAAGGACCGTTTGGGTTTTTTACTGGAATTGCATTAATTTGGTGAATTAATGTAAAGGTTGAAATGAGAATTGAGATTTTTGAAAATGCTTAGTATCTCTATTTGAGAACACCTCTTCTAAAACTATTCAAATTTTCTTTTTTGACTCAGTAAACATATTGCCTGAATTTTTTCTCAATATATTCCTAGGCATGTTATTAAAAAAAAAAAAAAAGGCATGATATGAATTTGTATCTCATGATTCATTTTTCCTAAAAGTCAGATGCATTCCTAAGAGTCTAGTGGTTCAAGTAACACCAGGTCAGAGGCCAGGGCTGGCCCCAGTGAAGGCCATATTTTGGACGGACTGACTGACTGACTGCCTAATACCAGGGGAAAATTACTTTTGTTTTCACTCCGGTTAGTGATTCTGAACATTCTGAGACTCCTTTAAAAACCCAACAAAGGTAGAAAGCTATGGAAGAAGACACTGCAGTTAATTTTGCAAACATTTCAGACTCCCCTCCCCCTACCTCACTGCCATCTTAGCCTTCCCTGCTTCTTCTGTCCTCCCCCACCGGTCAGGTTCCCAGGTCTAGATGAACCTTTGATGCAGAAGCTCAGCCCAGAGCTGGGCTTTCTTTCCTGCTCATCTCCTATTTTATATTAGGAAGGTGGACCTGAAACACCTAGTTACTTATTAAGAAATGTGAAACATATCATCATGGCCTGTGCCTCAGCATCCTGAGAGGAAATGAAATTAACGATTGGGAGTTTTGCATTCAGATGGTATCGCACATTAAAATGGGACTATCTGGGAAATGGCAGTGACTTAATTACCCATGGAGAAAATGCACAGAAGAAAAGCACTTATTTTTTTCTGAAGCAAAATGAACTATGCTTTTTTGGTTTCTCTTCCCATATTCATCTGGAAAAGCTCTTCCCTCCACTGGCTACAGATCAGACCCAGCCTGGGACTGAGGGATGGCCTGTGGACTTCCCTGCTGAGAGGGAGCACCATGGCTTTTGTAGAAAAGAGAACCAACCCAGCATGGCAGCGTGGTTATTGGGAGGGAGCAAGCTGTTGCCACATGTGGCCTTTCCTGGGGCTTACTCACACCATTCCGAACATCCTTCCTTAGAATATTCTGGTTCAGATAGGGAAACAACCCACTCCTCAACTTAATAAAGATCAGCCTACTTTCTGGTTTGTTTCTTATTTGGGTTTCCTTGGTTATAAAGGATAGAGCTGCTCACTGCCCCTCCTGGTGAGTCAGACATCCTTGCCTCATCAGCAAAGGAAAGCTATAAATATCTTTGAGTATTTTATTGGCCTTACTGTACTTTAAAAAAAACTTCTCCATTCATAGCTAGCATGCTGTATTAGCTATGACTATGACTAGATTTTTCCTTTAATGTCCTGTATCTGCATAAATGATCCCAAGTGTCTCCTTTCATGGTCTAGGCAATAGGTTTGCTCATTGTGTATTCTCTAGGGCTTTGTGACTTGTCACCATCACTTGCATGGAGTTACGGTGATAATCCTGAAAACTGGAAGCTGTACAGACTAAAAACAGGAGAGTCTTAAATTTTGTGGCCATAGAAATAGGGTGTACTAGGAAATGAGAGGAGATTGGAATGTGTGTGTATTAGGCTTCTACTTGCTCACAGCTGGGAGCTGTGGGGAGGGAGCTGGACTTTTCCAACACAGATGAGAGCTAAAGCTTGATACCAAGCTGAAGGAATCCTGAAATGTGGACCAGCGACTTGGGAATTTCATGTTGTGCTCCAGGAAATATGAGTAAAGGTCTTTGGCTCAGGAGGAGTTAAAGCAGGAGATTTAAAATATAGAACCTGGGGGCACCTGGTGGCTCAGTGGGTTAAAGCCTCTGCCTTTGGCTCAAATCATAATCCCAGGGTCCTATCAGGCTCTCTGCTCAGCAGGGAGCCTGTTTCCTCCTCTCTCTGCCTGCCTCTCTGCCTGCCCCTCTGCCTACTTGTGATTTCTGCCTGTCAAATAAATAAATAATAAAATCTTTAGGAAAAAAAAAAATCTTAAAAAAATATATACATATATATATAGAACCTGAAATTTTACATTAAAACCTGACAGCTGCAAGCATTTTAGAAATCATTGAGTTGATCGTATTCATTTTACATATGAAAGGTTGTGACTTCCTGAAAAATAAAGATAATAAGAGCTGGAATAATAAGGGGAAGAGAAGAATGGCCGCTTCAAATCAGGGAAGGGCTGGAGAGTGATGGATTTTTTTTTTTTTATCTCCTGCCAATGCACTGACATTTAAAGATCCAGCAAGAGAAACACATGGGGAGCAGCACTTAAGAATTAGGATGGCTATTCAAAAAAAAAAAAAAAAAAAAAAAAGATGGGGCCGGAGTGAGTCAGTCCAAATAATAAAGGAGATCATAGGTGTCCCATACCAGCTCACAGCCACCAAACTTGACTAGGTCATTTCATGTTGCATTTTTGACTCCTAAACATTTAAAAAGAGGGGTGGTAATATTTTTTTTTTTTAAGTGCTGCCAAGGCTTACCGAAGCTATTGCAAGCAAATAAAAATGCTGCTTAAAAAAAAAAAAAGAAAACAATGCTCTGGTTTGCAGATTCTTGCAACTTCGAGTGGAAAGCATTGTTGGGCCATAGTTTATGTGCTAACGTATACGGTGGGTGCATATATTTGATTTTAGGAGATACTTGAATGAACACTTTTATTTTAATGGTTTAAAAATACCAGGAATTTTATTGTGTCATAGAGAAAATGAATCAAGCAGGATTTGAACCTTCTTTTGGGAAGAACAGACTGCAGTTTGTACTGTATTCGAAGCTACATCTTTACACATCTCTCCTGCTGATATTTTTCTTCTTCCTTAAAAATCTTTCCAGGTGGCTCCATTTTTCTCCTCTTCCTCAAATCTCCATCTGTTTGCAGCTGCCAAGCGTTCTTTCTCTGGGCCCTCCACTGAGCAGCCGCTCCCCGTCCTGCCTTAGCATCCTCTCTTCCAGCTTGCCACCAAACCTTTCCATCGTCAGCCCCTTCTGGTTCCTTCCTCTTGTCCCCCATTACTGGGCTCATAGCCATCAACTAGCTCAGTGAGGACAGGGCTCTCACTCCTCCCTAGAGAGCAGCTGCAAAACTAAAATTTTTCCTGCTCTACAGAAAGAACAAATTACTGTCTTCCTGAGAAATAACTAAACACAGAGTTTCAATGTCTAAACTCTTGAGCATTTCCCTCCAGATAAAGGAGACACTGGATGAGAGAGTGAGAACATAAAATGAGGAAAGTGAACTGTCTCAGACAGAAATTGAGCACGGAAATCTTGAGGACTTGACTGAGTTTGGAATTAACCCTTTGCTTCAGGTTTCATGACTTTGCACATCACATGATGCTTGGCTCTGTCTTATAATAGCTGTGACCAGAGTTGCTGTCCTCATGTATACAAGTGAGGACAGTGATAATAATTGTAAATAACTATTGTACAGATAAATTGAGATCATTGTGATGCCACTGAACTTAATATATTGACTCTTTTTTCATTTATTTTTATTTTTTCAAGATTTTATTTATTTGTCAGAGGGGGAGAGAGAGCATGCACATGTGCACAAGCAGGGGGAGCAGCAGGCAGAAGGAGAAACAGGCTCCCCAACAAACAAGGAGCCCAATGTGGCACTCATCTGAGCTGAAGGTAGATGCTTAACCAACTGAGCCACCCAGGTGTCCCTATATATTAACTCTTTTTTTTTTAATTTTTTTTTTAAAGATTTTATTTATTTATTTGACAGAGAAATCACAAGTAGACGGAGAGGCAGGCAGAGAGAGAGGAAGGGAAGCAGGCTCCCTGCTGAGCAGAGAGCCCGATGTGGGACTCGATCCCAGGACCCTGAGATCATGACCTGAGCCAAAGGCAGCAGCTTAACCCAGTGAGCCACCCAGGCGCCCCTATATTAACTCTTTTAAAAGCCAATATTTATCGAAGCATAACATACATATGGAAAAGTGCTCTAATTTTGAAGTGTATAGCTCTGAGTGCAAATCAGGAAATAGTACATTACCTACCTCCCAGAACCCCCCTTCCTTCCCCCTTCTGGGACCCACAACTAACCCTTCTTCAGAAGAAGCCACATTCCTGACTTCTAACACAATAGATTAGTTTCACCTGCTTTGGACCTTCATCAAAACGGACTCCTTTTGTGTCTGGCTTCTTTCCTTCTTGAGAGAACCAGACACGTTATCGTGTGTACCTATAATCCAGTTATTTTCAGTGCCCTATAGTATTTCATTGCATGAATATATCCTAATTTCTTCATTCTAATGATGATGGGCATTGGTGGTGTCCCCAGGTTTGGGCTATAATGAATATGTTGCTGTGAACTTTCTTGTACATGTCTTTTGGTGCACATAGGAACGATTTCTCTTAGGTATATACTCGGGAGTGAAATTGTTGGTCACAGGGTATGTCAGAATTTAATGTCAGTAGATGCTACCTGCAGTTTTCCAAGGTGATGGTAACCTTTTTTTTTCTTTTTCTCATACAAATGCAGCAGCTTTGTTCATAACAGCCATGGAACAAACCCAAATGTTCATCGTCAGGTGAAAGGGTAAACTGTGGTACATATGATAGGTAACAGGCTACTTCTCAGCAGTAACCACTGATATACTCAATAGCATGGATTGATCTCAAAACCCTTATGCTGAGCAGAAGTAGCCAGCTACACAGGAGTTTACACTGTACATGTCCATTCATCAGGTTCATTACAATAAGCAAAGCTAATCAATAGTCACAAAAACCAGATCATTGGTTGTCTGTGGCTAAAGTAGAGGAATTGACCGCACAGGGAGTAAGCAAACGTTTTGGGGGGACAAATCTGATTGTGAGGTTGAACCCTGTGATTTATTTGTCAAAACTAACCAAACTACACACTTAAAGTTGAGCATCATATTATACCCTTATAAATTGATTTTTAAAATATTCTTTAATCAAATGCTGTCTTCTATCATTCCCAAAGCTGTATTTACATATAGTTATACTTATTGACTCACTATGGGTCCTGTTCTACAATGAAATCACCTTATTCTCAGTGATTTTCTTTTTTGATTGAATTGTTCATTTTTTAAGCCTTCCAAGATTATTTTCTTGTATTCGTTTTCATCATGGTAACAATTCACACTCCAACCACCAGTACCACACAGTTCTGGTTGCTCCATATCTTTGCCAACAGTTGGTGTTGGCATTTCTAATGCCATTTGAGCCATTCTAATTTGAGCCATTCTGATTTCAATTTGTGTTTTCTAATCGAGCATTCTCTGAGTTGCTTTTTGGGCCATTGGGTATTCACTGTTCAATCATGTGTCCGAGTCTAATAAACTGTCCATCTTTTATTATGTTTTAAAGAAGCTCTTTTTATATGCTGCACGTGAGTTCTTTGGTTAATTGTGTTGGAAGTGTTTTCTTCCACTTTGTAGGTAATCTTTTCTCTTTCTTAATGGGGCCTTTTTACAAATAGAGATTCTCAGTTTTAGTACAGTCTTGTCCTTATGGTTGGGGCATTTTGAGCCACCTTAAAGTAATCTTTCCCTACCTCCGTCACAAAAATATTCTCTTAAGTTACCTTTGAAAGACAGTAGCACTCTTCATTTGTCATTTAGACCTACAGTGTTCTGGGCATTAATTTTTGTGTATGTGTTGAAGGAGGGGCATCAAGTCTGTTTTTTCCGTGCCCAAATTATCTTAAAGTTTCTCCTGAAAAACCCACCTTCCCCGACCACACCAACTCTTCATTCTGTTCCACCATTCTCTAAGCGTATCTAACCTTGTAACACTCGAACACTGTGTTAATGACTATAAATTTGTAATAAGTGATGATCTGCCGGTGTGTCTTCTTACTTTGGTCATTCTCAGCTCTTTGTATTTCCAGGTTCATTTTAGAATTTTTATCAAATTTGACACGGTTTTGAGGACATTGACCTCTTTCCAATACTGAGTTTTTAATTCCATAAATCTCTTTCCATGATAAAAATACTTACTTGAATATAGTCTTCTCTAATTTCTCTCAGTGTTATAGTTTTACTTGTAGGGGTTTTACACAACTTCATTTAAACTCAAATTTATTCCTAAGTATTCTCAAATTTTTGATGCAGTTGAGTATATGTTTTAAAAAATTCTACTTTCTGACTTTTTTGTTAGAAACTCTCTCACTAATTGACCTTGTATTCAACTTTGTATCTTGCTAACTTGCTACCACGTGGCTGTTTTTATTTTGGAAAAATAAAGAGATCTTTCCATGGTAGTACATGCAGAGCCGTTTTCATTCTACCTCATTTTCTTTTAATGGCTACAGAGTAGTCAGGAAAATTGTAACTTACTGAACTATTCCCCTCCTGATCTTTTTATTATGTAGAATCTTTCACTGTTGTACAACAATTTCATGAAGTCTTCCTTTGCATCTCTGTTGTGCACACCTGTGAGTGCTTTGGTAGGATAGAAGTAGAATAACTGTGTCAGAAAGTCTCACCTTTCAAACACTGGTAGGTAGGATGCGATTGCCCTCGTAAAATATTGAATCAATTAATACTAATTAAATAAATTAAATACTAATTAATATAATAATTAAATAATTTAAGTATTTAAGATATAAAATACTTAAATAATTTAAGTATTTAAGATATAAAATACTTAAATAATTTAAGTATTTAATATATATTAATGCATTTAATACTATTTAAATAATTAAATGAATATTAATTAATTAAATAAATAAGAATGTCCATTATTCACACTTTAGCAATATTCATTTAATTTTTGCCAACCTGGTGTTAAAAATGCATAGTGTTGGGGTGCCTGGGTGGCTCAGTCGTTAAACATCTGCCTTCGGCTCAGGTCATGATCTTGGAGTCCTGGGATCGAGCCCTGCATCTGGCTCCCTGCACAGCGGAAGCCTGCTTCTCCCTCTCCCCCTGCTTGTGTTCCCTCTCTTACTGTCTCTCTCTCTCTCTTTGTCAAATAAATTTCAAAAATCCTAAAAAAATACATAGTAGTGTTTTTAAATTGTATTTCTCTGATACTAAAATAGCTGGATATCTTTTCATTGTATCTTTTATGATTTTCTTTCTGCTCTTCTTTTCCCTCTTATAAATTGGGTGATTTGTCTTTATTCTTACTGGTTTGTAGGAGCTCTTTTTATATTTTAAAGGAATTAGTCTCTTGACTGTTGTATTTATTGCACTCAGAGTCTCCAGGATGCCACATTGTTTGCCTTGTGTCATCTTTTGTTATATGGGAATTTTATGTTTTATGTAGTTACAGTCTTCTCTCTTCTGGATTTGTTGTTGGTGGTGGTTTTAAGGAAGATTTCAGTAACCTAAACTGTAACATACATATATGTTGAGATAGAGATATATATATATATATATACATATATATATATATATATATATTTTTTTTTTAATCTAGAATTTGTTTTTGTGTACAGCCTGGCCATGTGCTGTAATGATTAGGAAGCTTGGGCTGTGGAATCTAATGTCATGGGGTTGAATTTTAGGCTTTAGCAATTATTGAAGCAAGTTAATTGCCTTTACTGGACAAACTGGGCAAGCTAATTACCTATTTATGCCTTAGTGTCTTTGTTTGTGTGTGTGTTTTATAAACTGTTTGGTAGTCAATGAACTTAATGCATTTAGAGAAAGGTTTTTTTGTTTTTTTGTTTTTTTAAGATTTTATTTTATTTGGGAGAAAGAGAGCAAGAGAGATCAGAGAGGAAGAAGGAGAGGGAGAAGCAGATTCACTGCCAAGCTGGGGAGCCTGAGGCAGGGCTCCATCCAGGACCCTGAGTCCTGACCTAAGCCAAAGGCAGATGCTTAACCAGCTGAGCCACTCAGGTGTCCCAGTGAACTAATGCATTTAAAGACCTTAGGTGTGACCACCCCTAAGGGTGGAATCAGTGGAGCACACTACTCTTGATCTCGAGGTCAAGAGTTCAAGCCCCACATTGGTGTATAGAGATCACTTTAAAAAATTGTTTTCGGGGCACCTGGGTGGCTCAGTCAGTTAAATATCTGCCTTTGGCTCAGGTCATGATCCCAAGATCCTGAGTTCAAGCCCTGCTTCAGGCTCCCTTCTTGGCAGGGAGACAGCTTCTCCCTCTTCCTCTGCTACTTCCCCTGCTTATGCACTTATACTCTCTCTCTATCAAATAAATAAATAAATAAATAAAATCTTAAAAAAAAAAAAATACCTTAGCACAGTGCCTGGCACATTGTAAAGCCAAAATATAAGCTGCTTTTAGTTTTGTTTTTTCCAGATTGATAATTACTTGCTCCAAGACCACTTAATAAATAGTTATTGTTCTGTGGATGTGGAGTGCCCACTCTCACATATGTAAGTTACTTTCTGTATAGTCACCTATTTCTAATCCTTTAATATTTTTTGTTATTTTGCTTATCTAGTCCTTGTGCAAATTTTTATGTCTTTGCAGTTGGCGTAGTTTTAAAGTTATTTAATTACTAGTAATTTCAAATCACCTTAATTCTTTTTTTTCCATCTAAATTTTGTTTGGGTATGTGTATATATACACTCTTGTATGTGGCATGGAAAGTCAGTTTCTCAAGATCTATGAAATGATCCAATTGGAATTTTATATTACATTATTATGTTTAATTATATTCCAGTATAGATCAATATTAGGGTACTTGATAATAGGCTTTCTACCCAGGAACACACTGTATCTCTTGATCCTATTCAGTATTTCTTTTATTTTCATCAGTAAAGTCATACAGTTTTCTTATAGCTTGTGCACATTGAAATTTCTGTGTATTTGGTAATAAGTGGGATCCATTTTTCATTACATTTTAAAATTGGTTTTGTTGGTATAACAAAGTGATTTCCATGTTTCTAATTCTAACTTTATACTTGTCTTGGATCTCCTAGTTTTTTGGTTGAGAGCCTTGAATATTTTTTTTGGTAGACAAATCATGACAATTTGTGTTTTTTTAATTGTAAAATATACATAACATATACATAACATAAAATTTACTGTCTTATCCATTAAAAACTTTTTATCTTTTATTCATTCAAAAGGATTTATTCACACTTTGTATATGTAGCATATAATGGTTTACATAGTAGATATATAGGCATTAACCATTTTTAAGTAGAGTTCAATAATGTTAAGTATATTCATGTTGTACAGTGGATCTCGAGAGTTTTTTCATCCTGCAAAACTGAAACTATACCCACAACACTGCTCCCCATTTCCCCGCTTCCCTCAGACTCTGGCAGCCACCATTCTACTTTTTGTTTTTATGAATTTGACTAAGTACCCCATAGGTGCAACCATACAGTATGTGTCTTTTGTGACTAGCTTTTTTAACTTAGCATAATGTTCTCAAGATTCATTTATGTTGTAACACGTATCAGAGTTTCCTTTTTAGGACTGAATAATAGTTCCTTGTATGTACATACTGCATTTTGTTGATCTTTCATACATTGATGGGCAATCGGGTTGCTTCCACTTTTTGGCTCTTGTGAATAACACTGTTATGAACATAGGTGTACAAATATCTCCTTGAGATCCTGGTTACAATTCTTCTGGGTCTATACTCAGAAGTGGAATTGCTGGATCATATGGTGATTCTGTTATTTTTTGCGGAAACTCCATACCGTTTTCCACAGCTGTTACATTACTCAGCATTTCTTCCAACAGTACACAGGGGTTCTGGTTTCCTCACATTCTTGCCAGCACTTGCTATCATCTGGGTTTTTTCCTTGTTTTTTTAATAGTAGCCACTCTGATTGGTGTGAAGTAGTATCTCACTGTAGCTTTGATTTGCGTTTCTCTAATGGTCACAGTCTTCCTGTGTCAACTAGTCACTTGTGTATCTTCTTTGGGGAAATGTCCATTCAAATCCCCTGCCCATTTTCAATCAAGTTTTTAACAGTAGAAAATAAAACACAGGTTGTTACCTAACTTTTTTCCTAGTCATTTTCTACTGTCTATGATCTCCAAAACAAAGCTGGATAAGTAGTGAATAGTAGGCATTGTTGTATTATTCCTGATTTTATAGGCTTCCTTCTAATGTTTACAATTAAGCATTATGTTTGTCACAGATTTTTGGTCAATAACCTTTATCAAGTTAAGGAACATTCTTTATAGACTGGGGCTTCTAAGTTAATATCACAAACAGTGATTTGAATTTGCTGTTTAAATTCGGGGGCATATTTATTGAAACGAACATTTGATTTGTGTGAGTTGCTTTATCTAGTGATTACATTTTAGATTTGTTAGTGTGGAACTATTTCAGTATTCTTAAGATTACCCTGTTTTGTTATTTGGTTTGCTGGTTTGCTGGTTTTTTTAAATAAGAAAGTCATAGCCAAAAATAATGAATTCTGTGAAATTGTGATAAGGAAAACTAAAGGGAACTACGGAGACATTTCCTACATTTTAAACAGCAAAATATATGTTGACTGCAGCAAAGCTCTAGATTTGTTACAATAGAAATAAAACCAAATGGTTTTCAGATGATCTGCACCTTGTTTTATTCTGATGTTATCTTTTCCTAAATGTTAGGATTTCTTCTTCAGTGTACCACCAATCAAGATAAGTAGAAGGGAACTTTGAAAAAAGCTGCTATTGTGTGTTGAGTACATGGCATGATTTCTCTTGACTTCGTTAGAACACATATTCCATCTTGTGTTGTAATCTTAGAAGGTGCAGGTGACATCAGAGTTACTAGTGCTCTTAGATTATATCTAACTCATATTTAGTAACATTGAGCACATTATTAGTGTTGAATTCATCGGTGTTATTAATTGCACAAGTACAGATAATAATATATTCATTTAGCAAATGTTTGCTGAGCATCTACCATGTACTGGTAAATATGATAGTGTTTAGAATACAAAGGTGAATAAGACAAGATCTTTGCATTCAATCAACTCATGGTTCTTCTTTTTTTTTTTTTCCTTTTCTGGGAAAAAAAGGGGCAGAAGGAGGAGGCAGAAGGTAGGTGACAGAGTGGGGTGGTAGAGAGGTGAAATGTACACAAATGAGTACAACAATTTGTAAGATTGTTACAATCTTCTCTGCTCTTACTGAGGAATATAAACACATACATTATGTATGTACAATATATTATGTATTTATAATGCTTATAGTAGACCACATAGAAAAATATGAGTACCTAGAGTAATTAGGACAGGCCTCCTGAGCAGATTTGGAAGGGTTGGATAAGTCAGTGCAGGCAAGGTAGACCAAACATGCAAAGGAAAGATGGAGCAGGGTTTGACTGAAGAATTGCAAGTAGTTTATTATGACTGATAGATAAGACAAAGGAAATGATATGCAGGATTGTTAAGCCTATGGACTTGGAGGCTAGATTTTGCAGGGTCAGAAGTTATATAGGAACCTGGACTATTGATTATGGGAGGAGCCACTGAAAGGTTTTAGTCAGGGAAAAACAGAACCAAATGTGGGTTCTGTAGGACTGCTCTAGAGGTAGTGAGGATAATTATGAAGCTGGGATGGAAGTGAGTGGTTGCTAAGGGGAAGTAGGAAGACCAGTTTGGAATTCCTTGTAATGGTCCAGAGAATGGATGATATAGGCAATCATAGATTTCTATCTTCTTGTGAATGGATACATTGAAAAAAATCTTTATTTGTGACATAGTTATTTGTGACATAGTAATAAGGAATCAGAGTTAATAAAAATCAGTAGACCCTTTGGTTTCATTTTAAGTGATGACTTATACCTCTTGCTAAACTTATTTCCAGGGCTACTAAAAGAATAAAATGAGATAATCTGAATTAAAATATTTTTCCAGCCTGAAATGAATGTGGGACTTAACATTGACATATATTAATATTTATTATATTTATACATTACCCAGTTTGTGGATAAAATATGTTCACCTCTAGGTCAATTTGCCTGAAACCAACTCACGTAAATTCAGTTGCATAATACCAATTTACCTAAATTAATATTTTCAACAATGTATTTCTATTTTAAACACTCAGACAAAATAACCCACTGCCATACCACCAGGGTCTCTATAATTAGCCACTTACCTTCTGAGAACATCAACTACTCCTTCCTTGCCAACAAAATCCATATCACAGCTATCATAGCTTTCAACCTTGGTAAACTGCTTAACTTCACCTTTTGTCTTTCAAATTCTACCTGTGTCATATCTCCGTGGGTCCCCTCATCCCCCGCAGTGAGTGTTGCTTCCTTCAGAAAGCCTTTGACTCCCACTCTTAAACTTTCTGAATTCCTTGGCCGCCAGGTACTGCTTATGATAGGTCTTTTATTGTTGAGTTTTCAAATCTTAATATTGTTTAACATTTTATGTGTTTGTTTTGTCCCCCAATTAACTCTTTCTCAATCTTGAGTGGGTGTGGGGGTGGGATGGGGAGGACTGTCTGGGGAACCTACTAATTCAGATATCTGGTACCCATGAATCTGCCTTTTTCACAAGATACCCAGTCAGTTTGGATCAGCTGTCTTCAAACTGGGGGTCACAGAAGGACGGTCTAAGGAGTATAGTGGGGGGATAGGTAATTTTGAGCAAATTACTTTCCAGATTCTCAGCTTTCATGAGTACTCTTAAATGATCCTTTCATCCAGTTTTTAAAGGAAAGGCTTTAAGTGTTACCTATTCAAAATCTCGCTGTATCTTCCTCAAATGTAAAAACCTACAGGGTATCACACGGAGGACATGGGAAGATGGAGAGGGGAATGGAGTTGGGGGAGACAACCATGAGAGACTGTGGACTGAGGAACTAACTGAGGGTTTTGGAGGGGAGGGGAGTGGGAGGTTGGGTGAAACCGGTAGTGGGTATTGTGGAGGGCACATATTGCATGGGCACTGTGTGTGGTGCATAAACAATGAATTTTGGAACACTGAAAAGAAATTAAAAATAAAAAAATTAAATAAAAATAAAAGCCTACAGGGTATCAAAGAGTAATTCCAAAAATGGTATCTAGGAAGCCTTAGAGCTTCAAAATAATCTGTTCTGTTCATTCTATCAAGGGATACATTTCCAATTAAAGTTTGATGTTTAATAATCACATGAATCAGTTTTCATGTACTGGGAATTAATAAAAAATTTTGATAACTCAGCCGAGTAGTAAACTTGGAATTAAAATTCTTGTGATCCCAGAAAATTTTTAAAAATCAAATTATTTTTATGTTTGTATTCCATGGACATTATGAAGGTGGAAAATGATAGGCATTTAAACATAAAACTGTATAATTTTGGGATGAATTCTTGGAACAAAAGAAATTGAAATATTTGAAAGGATTAAAAGAAACTATATAAAATTTCTGCATGTGAAAAGCAGTTTGTTCACAGCCTTTTTAAATAGATAATGCTGAGTGGCAAATCATGGTGTTATTACATTCCATTAGCTACATTAAAAGTGTAATGACTTTATTTTTAAGATATCAATAGTGACAAACTCCCCAGAATCTGTCCTATGTAACTGTTTAAATTTACAACGAAAAATTTTAGATTTCAATTACAAAATGTATGGGTATATTACTATTTTGGGAAAATTGTAGTAGGTGTGATGTAGTTTTAGAATATAGGTGAGGTTTGGTTGGGTGAGGTCCAGAGCTGACAACCAAGAAAGAATTCTTGAGACGTCTTTGGTACAAAATGGTGGTTTTATTAAAGCACAGGAACAGGACCTGTAAGCAGAAAGAGTGCTGTCCCAGGGTTGTGAGGGGCTGCTGTTGATATATTTGGGAGTTGGGGGTAGGGGAAAAGGGATGTTTTCAAAAGAACTTTTGGATGTTAGAGAGGACCTACAGGATACTGGAGGTCTTTGCCATTGTCAAGTTAAGGTTGTTTTCCCCTCGTGCAAGGGATTAACTTTAAGACAGTTGGGGGCTTCCTGGAGAAAATTACACAGGTCCCACAGGGGAGATGGGGAAGTGGGAGGTGAATGGGGGCGGTGAGTAGAGGGGGCTGGAGGGGGTGTAGGTTGCCAAGTATTGGCTTGTGCAAAAGAGTTTGAAGAGCGCTCTCATTTACACTTTGAAAAATACTGCATCAGAAATCACCTGTGAGGGGCACCTTGGTGGCTCAGTGGGTTAAGCCGCTGCCTTCAGCTCAGGTCATGATCTCAGAGTCCTGGGATTGAGCCCTGCATCGGGGCTCTCTGCTCAGTGGGGAGCCTGCTTCCTCCTCTCTCTCTCTGCCTGACTCTCTGCTACTTGTGATCTCTGTCTGTCAAATAAATAAATAAATAAAATCTTTAAAAAAAAAAAAAGGAAATCACCTGTGAGCAAGTTAAAACTGTAGAATATGGGACCTGATCCAGGAATGATAATATACATGATAATAGCTGACATTTATTTAGTTCTGAATGCCAAGTGAAAGTGGCAGGTTCATTTCTACAAAACGTGTCAGCAGTGTTTGTCTTTCCCGAGGGCATGGCAGAGATCCTTTCCCCATGGCTTACTGCCTGGCTTTAGTGGCCATAACTGGAGACAAGGTTACAAAGGACACTTCCCTCACGTCTGAGCCTGCTCAGAGAGCTTGCTCCCCTCCCCAGCTACCCCTGCACCTGTGGAGTGAGCTGGTCTTTATAGACGCTGAGAGGAAGCTCACTCACGTTCAGATCAGCTGTGGGGTGTCTGAAGGAGAGCGGGAAGGTGACTGTCTCTACCAGGAACAGAGATTCTGCCCTGTTGTGCTGTCCCTGGAGAACCGTCCACATCTTCTGTGTCTAGGGTATGAGCCAATCTTCCAGAACTCTAAGATTGGTCTATGGGAGGTCAGCAAGAAAGAAGTGTAGTTTCTGTCTTACTTTATTTCTTAACTTTACTATGGATCAGAAATTAAATAAATCAATTACTGCAAAGGTCAAAGTCATTTAAAAAAAATAGATGTGAATGGTTACAACCCTGATAAGATATATAGAACAAAGAACAGAAGGAAATAGAGCAAAATGCTTTCGTTGTCTTAAAGGGGTGGATTTTCTTTTGTTTCCTAAATTCCAAATCAGTCCTAAATATAAGCATGCTTCTATTGCCTTGACAGTGTAGAAGTCTTTTCTAAATTATCCTCTCTGAGAGAGGGCATATTAGGCACTCATGAATGGTACAAATGGAAGAGGGAATTTCTGTATCTTACTGATAATAACAATAATGAACTTTTTACATCGGCCAAGACATATAGAAGTGAACTAAATGCTATACATGGATTAAATAATTAAATTTTAATGCTCATTATAGAACTGTGAAGTAGATAATTCTTACTTTACTGAGGGGAACACTGTGGCTTATAAAAGTTACATACTTTTCTTGGGCTTTACAAAACTAGTGAAGAGAGGAGCCGGTACTTGAACCCTGGCAATAGGCTCCAGAACCAATATTTTTGTGCTATTAAACTGACAGACGCGTCCGCTCACAGGATCCTGTCTCTTTTAAAGATAAATAAAGGAATATTTCTAAGAAATGGAGATTCACTTTGGAATGAATGGAAAGAAATTAATAGGGGATCTATAGCAATAATGAATGGATAAAATCTCTTAACATTGTGTTTTTAAGTTGTGAAGTATTTAACATGGTAGACACTCAAAGACATGTATGCATTTCAGATAAAATTGTTCCCTGGTATTACTTGAACTTCCTACACACCTGTCATGTTTTAGGCATCTGAAGTACATCAGTTGAGTCAAAACAGAAAAGTTCCTGCCTTCAAAGAACTTGCATGGGGGTAGGGGGTTGGAATAGTAGTGAATACAGAGAATAAAGAACTATGGTGGATACATTATGTAGTATATTCGATGGTGATAAATGCTGTGGGAAAGAAAAGCCAGATAGGGAGCACCAGGACTGTGGTGGAGTGTTGGTTACAATTTTAGTTAGAATGGTTAGGGCGGGACTCATTGGGAAGACACTTGTTTGAGCAAAGATACAAGGCAAGGGAAAGAGAGAATGCTGGAGAAGGAAGGGCCAGTGTGAGGACTCTTAAGTACAGGATGGGTATGATGTGGTATGTGTAACTAGAGCGGTTAAGCCACCAGCTGGAAGAAAAGCTTTCTAGCCTGGGGTGTAAGGACCTCTAAGGGACCCGGGATAGAATTCAGGGGTTTATGAGCTTGCATGAGAAAAGCATTTCATTTTTATCTTTAATTATAACATCTAAATGTAATTGAACATTCCTTTTCATCGTGAACGTAGGTGAAAAACCTGTATAACTCAATAGAACCTATGACCTTGTCAGCAGTAGAAATCACAGGTAGTAGCACATTACATTATAGCTGTCGTGGATGTCTTAAAATATGGTTTTGTTCATCACCACATCACATCAAAATTATGTTGGTAATTAGGCCTACCACTCGATCTTATTATTTAATGTACTAATAAAAGAGTAATTTGTTATCGTGTTACACTTAAAAATATATTGACAATGGAGTTGGTTTCCTTTGTAATTGATTGTATTTTACTTTACACATTAAAAAGTATTGTTCTGAAAAAGGGCCCATAGACTTTGCCAGCTGCCAAAGAGGTCCATGGCACACACACAAAAAGATAAAGTATCCCTTATGTGCAACTCTGTTGGCCAGAGCAGGACATTGATGGACCCTGGCCTCTGTGCTGGGGAATGGGGAGCTGGTTGAGCAGAGCAGGATGTGATTAACCTTGTGGTTTGCAAAAGCTCACTCTGGCTGCTGTGTTCAACTCCAGACTAAGACAGGAGTGAAGTGGCAGGTAAACCCAGGGGACCAGTTACTGGGTTATCATGGTGATTCAGACAAGAGATTATACTTGCTCAGGAGATGGTAGCTTGGACTATGGTGGTCAACAGTGGAGGCAATAAAAAGTAATGGAATTCTGGCTTTATTTTGGGATGAAACCATCAGGATTTACCAATAGATTGGATGTGAGGAAGAACAGTCAGGGATGATGTCAGGGTTTTTGACTTGAGCAATGGAAGCATCCACTTATCATGCTGGGGGAGAAGACAGGATAGTAGAGGGAAGATCAAGTGTTAGGGTTGTTTTTGTTTTTGTTTTTTTTTTTTTTTAAATTTTGTGTTTTTGGCATTGTTTCTGATGTTAACCTTGAGGTGTTCGCTGGCATGCACAAGGAAGTGTTAGCAGACATTTTGATAGGAGTATGAAACTGGGGAGAAGCTGTAGATATATATTGGGAGTCATTTGCACGTGTAAAAGTTGGTATTTAAAACTCAGGTTGAATGAGATGCTGAGTGTAGATGGAAAAGGGGAACTAGGAGTGACCCTGGGGAACTCCAACAGGAAGAGATTGAAACCAAGAGGAAGAATCAGCAAAGTAAACTGAGAGGGGGTGTCTAGTGAGGTAGCAGAAAAACCAGAAGATCCTGGAATCTTGCATGCTAAGTGGAAAAAAAATATATCAAAGAGAGAAGGAATGTGCCAAATGGTAGAGCAAGTAAAGAAAGGAATGAGAATTGGCCACTGAATTTAGAAACATAGAGGATATTGGAGGTTATTGGCAGGGGAGGGAGCAAAAGTCTAAATTGAAGTGGCTTAAAGAGAAAATGACAATTGGAGACAGTATATAGGCAATTTTTTGAGAAGTTTTGTTGCAAAAGAAACACAATTGGCGTAGTAGCTGATAGGGCACATGGGATTACAAGAAAGATTTCATTTTGTCTTAATTAGGATGAGAATAATAATAGCATTTTT
This sequence comes from Mustela lutreola, assembly GCF_030435805.1. NCBI lineage: Eukaryota > Metazoa > Chordata > Mammalia > Carnivora > Mustelidae > Mustela > Mustela lutreola. The sequence goes on from NC_081296.1 coordinate 61,029,110, forward strand.
GCAGGCCAAAGAAAGAGTTCCAGTCGAAAGGGGAGCTTTGATATAGGATGAGGAAAGAGTTGCTGGAGCCATCTCTAAGCATGTAAGTAGGGTAGAGGTCTAATGTACTAGCAGAGAGGCTGGCTCTGATAGGAGTGTGGAAACTTCTCTTGAGTAATAGATACAAGGGCAGAGATTGTGGGTATCCATGCTGCTAGGTGGAAGGATGTGGAAATTCTTGTATTGGCTTCAGTTTTGCCAGTGAAGCAGAATGGAAAGTTAGCAGTTAAGAGTAAAGATGAAATAATATAATAACAGCTAAAATATATTCCTATGTGCCAGGCACTGTGCTAAGCACTGTGCAAACATTAACTCTTATCTTCGTGAAAACCTGTCAAAGGGGAATTTTTTACAAATAAGGAAATAAAGACACAAAGGTGAAATAATTTGACCCAGGTCCCACTACTTTTGAGTAGCAGAGCTAGAATTCCACCCAGGCCTTCTAGATCTACAGTGTGTTTTCTCAATCACAGTGATGCCTATTGCTAGGTTGACCTCCCCCAAAGTAGTACCCATTTCTCTTTCTTAACCAGTAACCTTCCTTGTCCTACAAAATGGAATATCGTACTACCTCTAAGGATTGGAAAAAGAAAATGCTTAGCACACCGCCTAGTTCATAGAAGATCATCAGTAAATGTTGATACAATAGTTCTAGCAGCAGTAATTTTTTTGTTGATAGTGGTGAGATCAATACTTCATGATTCTATTTATTGCTTTTCAGACATCAGGTTTAATGATTTAAAAGCATTTTTCAAGTGAGAGACAAAAATGGTATCTTGAGCTTTTAATATTTCTTTGATTTCCAGCAAGTTTGAACACTTGGTAGGATGTTTATAAGACCTGGAAACAGCAACTCTGACTTTGGATTTCTATGCATCTGTTCCCACAGCAACTAGGGCAGTGAGCTATAAAGGGAATGCATGGATTCACAAGCCTGGCCTCCAGCTTACTGCTTGTGAGAGCCAAAGGGGATGGAGCAGACAGAGGCTGGATGGCTGGGTGCATGTGGCTGCTTGTTCTGCTGTGGCTTCTCTATTAGAAATAGCCATGAATGTGGCTCTAGGAATCACCTTCATGAAATGAAGCACATGATAATTGGAAGAGGGGAAGAATCAGTGTTGCTGAAGAGTAGTGAATACAGTCATGGCCCCAGGGAGAAAACCTGTGGATGTATGAGAATGAGTTGGTGCTGTTTAGTTGGTGACATTGGCAACGGATTTCAGGAAGCCACTAATTAGGGTGAATCTCCTGGAGAGAATCGGGTCTGAGTCAGATCTGCTCTGTGCAATGTGACTCCTCTCTGAGGAAGTCCATGTCCTCAGGCTGTACCAGCAACAGATACTCTATAATGTTGGCTCCTTCTGGTAGTGATGGCAGAGAGCTTAGGTTGGTGTATCATGGTATTTTTTGTCCTTTTCAATGAGTATCTCTTGAGCTGGGCTAGGGTTAATAGTGGATTCTATCACCAGGCTTTCTGGGTTCAAATCCTGGCTGTATTCCTATGAACACAGGCAAGTAACTTAAACTGTATCTTGGTTTCTTTATCTCTAATATGGGGGTAATAACAGAATCTCCCACATAAAACTTTTATGAAGATTAAGTGGGTTAAAAATGTATTTCACCTAATGTATAATATGCATTTTCCAGTTCTGAAATTATGATGTATTTTACAGTTGATGACACTTTACAATTACTATTAGTAGCATTTTCTTCTTTCTTAGTGGTGTATAAATATTGATGAATCTTAGAATTGATAGGAGTCTTGTATTTGAGGAAATACGTGTATTAGTAAATCATTAAACATGGTTTGGTAATAAAAAATGCTATATAAGTCATTTATTTGGTTTTATAATCACAACCAGATCCAAATGATTCCACTAAACCCATAATAAGGGTATCACAAGGTCCTTATCCTTGTACTGTGAGAGCTCTTAAAAGCAAAACAAAAATTCAATTAACTCAGAATATCAACCCATAAAGAGTCACGTGGTCTTTTAGTCCTTTGAGGCTCCAGGGATATTATCATATGACTTTTAAGGTTGCTTTTCTTATAATGCTCATCCCTCGACCTCCCGGGTCATACCCTCTACTTTCCTTTCATGACCATGCGGACAACCCTTTTCAAATCCTGGCCTCCCCTCCCTTCCATTGGGATTCTTTGCCACCGTAGTCAGCTATGCTCCATATCCTAGACCTTATTTTTCCTCAAGAGAGATTTAATTTTGAAACTGAATTATAACATCTCCATTTTTGTCTACTACCTTCTGTCATTCCAGCTTTCCCCTCAGATCTCCAGAAACACAGATCCCTTCTTTTGCTCATGGGCTTGACTCCAAACATCTTTCTTCATGTATGTCAACCTCTCCTGCCTTCACTTCCTTCTTAGGGCATTGAAATTCTCTCCTTTCTATCACATTCTTGGTGATGTCCTTGATTCTTTTACCTATCACCTTTAATAGCACCCATCTGACTAAACCCTGGCCCTGGAGAGATTCACATATTTGTTTCTTCCTACCTCTACTTGGACTGCAGAAGCTATTGGAAGAAAGGATACAACTGACTGACTGTCCAGGCTCTGCTACTTTGACTGTGGTCTCTGATGACAAGCAGGACCTCCATGATGTCCAGAAGCTCTGATACGAGTTCCTGGTCTGTGCTCTTCTCTTCACAGTAGCTGCTGCTGCTGCAAATATTTTCCACCTCCTTCATAACCTCTGGTTCTTTTCCTCTGCCTTTATTCTGAATGTTTGACCTCATTTCCAAGTCATAATTAGGCTTCAACGTATGGTAGAAAGATATTAGAAGTAGTCAGGAAAGGGGGTCCTGGGTGGCTCAGTCGGTTAAGCATCTGCCTTTGACTAGGGTTATGATCTTGCGGTCCTGGGATCGAACCCCCCATCGGGTTTCTTGCTTGGTGGGGAGCCAGCTTCTCCCTCTGCCCACTGCCCCCCTCCCCGTCCCCTGCTTATGCACTCTTGCTCTCTCTCTCAAATAAATAAAGAAATAAATAAAAATCTTTAAAAAAAAAAAAAAAAAAGTCAGGAAACCTGTGTTCTCCTGCATAGCGATGTGACTTTTTTGTTCCTCCCTCAATCATAAAATGTGTTTTTGTCTGCTGATTGAGATTCTCTATGCTATACAGTGAGTCATTTTATTTGGTTATTAGTTTCTTCCTATGTACTTTGAGGGAGGGGGGCTAGCTTAAGTGACTTCTAAGAGTCTATCTTTAAGGTTCTGTGATTTTAATGATTCAAATTTTGTAGGTCTTAAAATTAGCTTTAATTTGCAAAACAGATGACTTCTGACGATGTCATTTCATTTCATTAGGTAAATCATGAAAATTCTCACTTGTCATAAAAGCTAGGAAGTCGTGTTACCTTTTGTGATGGTAAATTTATCCTTTTTCTCTATTATTATTTTTGAATTTGTGAAAATTACTTCTTATGGTTTGACCTATCGTTTTAGTGAGAGGAAGGAAGAGAAACTCAAGGAGTGTCTTATTTCTGTAAAAGTTAGTCAGGACTTGGCGTTGCGATGCCTGGGTGGTTCAGTTGGCTCAGCCTCTGACTCTTGGTTTTGGCTGGGTTCGTGATCTCAAGGTCATGACATGAGCCCGGTAAGGGTCCATGCTCAGCATGAGTCTGCTAGAGAGTCTTTCCCCCTCCCTCTCCCTTCCCCTCTGCTCCTCCCCCTGCCGGGAGGCCTGCATGTGCAGGCATGTGAGTGCTCTCTCAATAAACAAATAAATAAACAAAAATCTTAAAAAAAAAAAAAAGACTTGGCCTTCAATCTCAGTGTGGGGCTTTGGGGAAGAAAGATGTGTTTCCTGACTAAGTCCTACTTTAAGGGTGGGTAAAGGTGTGTTGGCATTGCAACCCAGGGAGCTTTGCTGCCAGACGGAGCTAAGCATTGCTATGAAATGAGCTGATATCTTCTCATGCTGCCTTGCTGGCACATTTCTAAATAATAATCTGGCAGGTTACATTGGGATTTACCAATTAAATGGGATTGCCTAAAAGATCTTGCCTTTTTTATGCTTATTTTTTCCCCATCTGCTATTCCATCTCTGTATTCCCAGCATTTGAACGTTGTTTCTGGATGCTAGAATTTCAGGGGAACTACAGCGCAGAAAAGAGCAAACCAGTATAATAGCTTGTGGCTCAAAGCAGAGTTAGCTTTCATGGCCTCATTAGCTTGGATAGAGGAGAGCTTAGAGGTAGCAGCCAATGGAAGAGCATACTTTTTACAGTCTAGAAATATGTGTCACTTTCTAGCCTTGCCAGACATCATTGTTTGGGTATAAACTCACAAATGCTATGGTTCTTGAGCTTGGCTGTATGTTAGAATCACTTGGAGTGCTGTTAATCCTAGTGTCCAACATGCATCTCATACCAATTAAATCTGTCTCTGGGCTGGGATCCATGCATAAGTAGTCTTTAAGCCACCTACATGCTAGGTGATTCTATTACGTAGCCCCAGCTGAGAAGCACTGAGTAAGGGGATTAAGTTGATTGGCCTATTAAGTTGGTTGGCCGATGACTTGGCATTTCCAAGTGAGCCAGTTGTATCTCCTGTTTATCTTTGCTGATTTTTACTTTAGTAACAATGCAGCAAGATCAGAGGCAGTCAGCTACATGTGACTGATTTTCCAAGGTGTGTTACAACCTTTGGGTAGTGACTATATCTTGCCTGTGAATCAGTGTCAGCTTCTCTTCATATGGCTGTTGTCAGGGGTATTCCGAAGTCTCTGGAAGAAGAGAAAGTGGCTGATGTGTGTATTTCTGTGTATATATCTTGTCTGTGTTTTAATTAGTATGTTATTTTTTGTTCTTCTGTTCTTTGAAAACATGATAATCGACTTCATCAAACTTTTGGTGAAAAATTATCTGAAAAGATAAGATTACTTGGGGGAAAACAAAACTAAAACTAACATTGCGAAACTAAAACAATACCCAGAAGATCTTTAAATAAAGACACACTAAACAGAAATTCCTAGAGCCAGTGTTTCTGGCTGTTGACAAGGCTGGCTTGCCAGTTTGCACTCCTGCGCACACACATTCTCCCAATAGTTAAATATTCCTGGCCTTTTGAAAACAGTTCCCATTAAGAGTGCTTAGAAATCCTCAAGTAGGGTCTCCAGGTAAAATATAGGTTGTCCAGCTAAATGTGAACTTCAGAAAAACAGTGAATAATTACTTAGTATAAATAGGTCTTAAATGTTACATGAGATCCTTAGAAAAGCTATCTGTTGTTTATCTGAAGTTCACATCTGAGTATCCTGTATTTTTAATTTCTAAATTTGGCAACTCCATGGAGGTGGGGCTGGATGGAGGACCAGAGCACTCTCTAGTTTTCCTGGGCTGGGTCTCCTTGATGTGACCTTGCCTGTCACCATATTCCTGCAGAGAAGCTGCGACTGAGCTGTCCAGCCCAAACTCTTACTCTGCTGTTCTCCTGTATGTCTGATAGGTTTTCCCATCTTTGGTGTTAGGACTGAGAGATGTAGGCTTTGAAAAGAACACCCCCCATCCACCCACACACACACACATCAGTGCTCAAATTCTGAATGGTAGAAGAGATGTGAGTTAAGACCCTTCCAGGCAGTAAGCCCTGTGGCAGGTGCAGTGTGATGTATTTGAGTACTTTTCCACCATTTGGGAGACGCAAGTGCCCGGTCTCCCTTAGAAACCTGGGCAGGTAGCCTGGCCCCCTGGATACTTGTCTGGCCTGGTTTACTAGAAAATTCCACTCTCAATCAAGTTAAAGCTGGCTGGCTTTCACCTGCCTCTCCAGAGACTGACCTTCACCTCCCTCTCTTGAGGTTCGTTTTGTTGGCTTTAAATAAAGGGCTCTGTCAGTTGAGTGGAGACACAAGCTGGAAGTTCTCCCAAAGTTTTCCATCAAGTCAACAAATGCTTATATGTGCCACCTGGAGAGGGAGAAAGAGAGACAGAGAGAGAGAGAGAGAGAGAGAAAGAAAGGAAGTGTGTGTGTGTGTGTGTGTGTGTGTGTTTCCTTTTACTAGTTCTTTGTGTATTCAGTTCTTTAGGGGAGGCAATATTTCTTCCTGACTATAAAGCTTAAACTAGCCTTATGTGCACATAGAGTATACTGTGAAATTTTGGAGATAGCCACTATCATTTATAGAAGACAATCCTGAACCCTGAATCATTCAAACTAATAGAAAAATACAAAAAAGTATATATTTGTATACCATCTAAACATGTATCTACAAATTTTGCCATAATTTCTTCAAACTTTTAAAAGCCAGCGTAGAACCCAAAAAACAGATAATTATGTCAAAAAATAGGCAGAAGACATGAACAGACACTTCTTCAAAGAAGACATACAAATGGCTAACAGACACATGAAAAAAATGTTCATCATCATTAGTTATCAGGGAAATTCAAATCAAAACCACACTGAGATACTACCTTACACCAGTTAGAATGGCCAAAATTAACAAGACAGTAAACAACAAGTGTTGGAGAGGATGTAGAGAAAGGGGAATCCTCCTCCACTGTTGGTGGGAATGCAAGTTGGTGCAGCCACTTTAGAGAACAGTGTGGAGATTCCTCAAGAAATTAAAAATAGAGCTTCCCCATGACCCTGCAATTGCACTCCTGGTTATTTACCATAAAGATACAGATGTAGTGAAAAGAAGGGCCATTTGTACCCCAGTGTTCAAGGAACAATGGCCACAATTGCCAAACTGTGGAAAGAGCCAAGATACCCTTCGACAGATGAATGGATAAAGAAGATGTGGTCCACATACACTATGGATTATTACTCAGCCATCACAAAGGATGAATACCCAGCTTTTGCATCAACATGGACAGGACTGGAGGAGATTATACTGAGTGAAATAAGTCAAGCAGAGAAAGTCAGTTATGTTTCACTTACTTGTGGAGCATGAGGAATAACATGGAAGACATTAGGAGAAGGAAAGGAAAAGTGAGTTGGGGTAAATCGGAATGAGAGAGGAAGCGTGGGGTGGGGAGATGGGTGAGCCTGGTGGTGGGTATTGTGGAGGGCACATCTTGCTTGGAGCACTGGGTGTGGTGCATAAACAATGAATCTTGGAACACTGAAAAAAATATAATGTAAAAAAAAAACCCAAAAAACCACAAGTGTTGAGGCCCCTTTTATAGTCCTCCTTAACCCAGTTTACTGGCTTATTCTCCTAGAGATAGCTACTTTCCCAGTGTTGGTATGGGGGCCATTACAACACAGAACTATAGGAGATGCCGTTCACAATTTGGTATATTTGTGTGTTCCCAGGCAATGTGTAGCTAAATTTTGATAATTACTGTAAATTATACCAGTTTTGTCTCTTCCCTTCTAATTCTTACATCCCATTTCTTTCTTCCTTGTCCCCGACCTCTAGCATAATGTAGGGAAATAAGGGTGACAATAGGCCTTCTTAATCTTGCTTCTGGAAGTTTTCATTATTATATTTGAAGTTTGCCAAAAATTCTTGATAGATATCATGAATCTGATTCCCTTATATTCTAAATTAATGAAGAGTTGTTGTTTTTTTCCTTTTAAAATAAAGAATGAATGTTGAGCTTTATTAAGATATGTCACTGTGTCATTCTGTATTGTTTTGAGATTTTGAGATATGGTTTTTCTCCTTTAGTATATTGTGGTAGATATTACTGATAAATTTTCAGATATATAACTCTTGCAACCTTAGAATAAACTTTGCGTAGTTGCATGATTTCTTTTCACAAATTACTGAACTAGCTTTGCTAATTTTTGAGTTTATTTTTAGTGTATCCTTTTTTGTTTTTAATTGCATTATAGAAAGGAAACATGGTCTGTATGATAGCATTACTTAGACATTTTTAAAGACATTTTCAGTATGAATCACCAATTTTTGCAAATATATCTGCCTAAAAAGGATGCATATCGTTGATTTGTTGGGTTCTGCATTATATATAATCAGGGCTTTTAATGGTATCAGTTTGTGTTTCTATTTGTTTTATTTATCAATTTGTGATAGGGGGATATTACTTATCTCCTATTTTACTTAGTTCTGTCAGTTTTTACTTTATATTTTTTAAGGTTTTGCTTTATATATTTTATATATTTAAATGTTAGTTGCATTCAAGGTCATGACTATTTTTTAAAGATTTTATTTATTTATTTGAGAGAGAGACAGAGAGAGCTACAGAGGGCATGAGCAGGGAGGAGAGGGAGATGCAGGGGGCCCATTGGAAATCTGTCCCAGGACCCTGGGATCATGACCTGACCCAAAGGCAGATGCTTAGCAGACTCAGCCACCCAGGCTTCCCTTTTCAAGGCCATTATTATATGTAGCTTAAGAGATAAAACATTACAAATGCATTTGAAGCATTTTGTATGCCCTTTACCATCCCCTTAGGTGAAATTGTTTATTAACCCTGTGTACTTGTATAAAATCCCTAGACAATATATAAAATATAAAATGGTTAAGTGTCTATAAAAATGGCATCCTACCATGTGTATTTTTTGGTAACTTTTCCTCTCAGAATTATTTGTTAGATAACCTGTGTCAGTATGTATAGCTCTAGTTCATTCATCTTAATGTCTACACAGTATCACTTTGAATACATCACTCAATATTTGCTCATCTGTATTGTTTATAGAAATTTAATTTTTCCCATTTTTCGTGGTTTAGGAACAATGCTTTTGTAAATGTTCTTTTTAACGCTTGTGCTCATATGTGAATGCTTGGCCAGGGGTGAACTCAAGGTAGAATTTTTGGTTTTATTGATGTATACCTGTAAATTTAATATTGACAAAATGATCTTTAGAGTGACTGTGGCAATTAATATGCCCATCAACAATGTGTGGAATTCTCATTCTTCATTCTCACCAGGAGTTAGTATTTGCAGACTTTTTAACAATTCCAAATCTGATGTGTGTGACATAGTTTCCCACTGTAGTTTTAATTTGCATTGTCTGGAAGACAAGTGAGTTTATCTTGTTTATTAGCAAATAATGAATGAGTTATTGGAGCTCCTCTTCCATGAATTTACTGTCCATTTGCTTTTTTTTTTTTTTTTTTTGAATTGGTTGCATCTCTTCTTAGTTCTGTCTGGCACTTGTTTGTCCTGGATGCCAATCTTTTATCAGTCATATGCTTTGTAAATGTCATATATATATATATATATATATATATATATATATATATATATATATAGCTTATTGCTTTCTATTGACTTTAATACAACCAAATTTTTAAAATGTGTTTTCCTCTTCTAAAGAAATTTTTTTTCTGAATCCCAATTTCATAAAGATACTCTAAGTTTCTTCCAAGGTTTTTTTTCTCTTATGCTTTTCACATTTAGATTTTTAATCCACTGGAACTGATTCTTGTGTATGGTTTAAAGTATGAACACTTCTTATATTTTAATTTAGAAGTAATCTATCCTTTCCCCACAAGTTTCAGTATGCCCTCCAATCACACATCCAGTTTCCATATTTGAGTGGCTCTATTTATAGGCTTTATTTCCTATTTTATATGGTCTATTTTGTTGTCTCTGTACCAATGCCAGAATTCCTCAATTTTGACTTTTTTAAATCATCCTTGTCTTGTTCCATGCTGCATTTTTAGTTATTCAGTGTTATCTTTTATTCACAAATTATTTCCTCCACTATGACAGTTTATCCAGCTTTTAAAACTTTTAATCTCCATGAGTATACTTTACATGTATAATATTTATAAATTCTTTAGTTATTTATATTCTTTTTTTTTTAATAGTGTGCCATGGCTGTCACTGTTTATAATAGTCATTATTTATCTTGGTGAAGATTCTCAACATGATTAGAATACTTGTAAAATGTTTAATATTTAAAATTTGTTTTGTGTGATTTCACATGCCAAAATTTGGTCTTGTTGCCTATGATGACATTTAACCTTCTTCACATGTACTGGCGGCTTGGTTTGAAGGGTCTTGATCTTGTTTTAAAAGAAAAAAAGAAGAAGGAGAAGAAGAAGAAGAAGAAGAAGAAGAAAAGTCTTCCCTCTCCCTTTACACTTGTCTATTTTGCAGTCAGTCTCACCTGGTCCTTGCAAGTCCCAAGATCGGAAGCTGGGCGTACTTACCAATGGTATTTGGGGTTCTGTGTCCAAGGGGTGATATGGATGTTGCATATCTCTTCACTGGGGACAGGAGTGGGCTGGGTTTGGAGTTCGGTCTTAATCCCTGTCTGTATCCTCTAGTTCAGGTCCCCAGACAGCAGTTGGCAGCAACTTCTTACTTATTCCCTTTATCTGGGAACCCCTCCACTCTTTTTTTCCTTTCTTTTCCTTTCCTTTCTTTTTTTCCTTAAAGATTTATTTACTTGAGAGAGGGCCCGAGCATAGTGAGGAGGGCCAGAGGGAGAAGAAAAGAGAGAATCCCAAGCAGACTCCATGCTGAGCCTGGAGCCTGAAGTGGGACTCCAACTCAGTACCCTGAGATCAGCACCCAAGCAGAAACCAGGAGTAAGACATGTAACCAGCATTACCACCTAGACACCCCTCTCCTTTTTCCTTTTTTCGTAGCAGCAAGCCTAGCCCTGGTTTTCTGCCCCACAGGGGGCCCTTTCAGCACCACCCACCCACCCCCAACCCTGGTTCCTTGGCAGAAACTTAACTCCAGGCTGGAACTGGGGCACAGCTGGCCCAGAGCTTTGGGTCCAAAGCACGGCTTGACTCTTCTGTCCCATTTCTGTTTCTGCAGAATGTTATTCTCTTTTGCTTCTTGCTGGTGACTTCTAAACTTTCTTACTTTATATTTTAGATTTCATTAGTAAGCAAGTTTAGGAGGGAGTAAAAAAATGTGAACCTGTAACAACTGGAGGTCTATTGGGTCACTTCACTTTTTCGAAACGAAGTTGGAAATATCCCTAAGTTGTTCCAATTTGTCTCTTATCGTTACCACATCCACACGAGTCCATCTTTCATAGTAAAGAAAAGTGTTCATTTCATAAGTCTGGCCCACCCTCCTCTCTCCCCACCTCCCCATCCCTATGCAACCCTTCAGGTGTTACTGGGTCTCTGGTAGCCAAGTTTCAAGTTTAGATATGAAGTATCGTGACTGCCACCTAATGGCAGTCATGGAGTACTTTGAGCCATAACCTAAATTTTATTCTGACAAGGGCATGCCTCTGAGGAAGATAATGTTTCTTGGCTTTTATAGGCTCCACGGATGGAAAGGGAAGCCTACGTCTTAGGGAGCTTGTGTTCCTGGAGTTCTAAACTGTTTAGCATTTCCCCTTTAACAGGATGGAAAATAAGGGTGACCATGAAAAGGCTAGTTATCTAGCACCGGCAGCTAGAATTTGATTGAATGGATGTTGTCCCCCTGGTAGGCTGTTTGTCACATAGGGCCTGGTCCTGAATATTTACCTTGGGCATTGGGGTAAAGTCAAAGACACATAGCCATGAATTCGCTGACCTTTGTACCTATTTTATGCCATTACCTCAGGACATAAAAACTCAGTTGCTGAATATTAAAGGGGATACGTACCTTGATCATCTCCGCCCCCCACCTTCAATTTGTCCTCTTCCCTAAGCCCTTTTCTGTCTATATTGGTGAGAGAGACTCCATCTCCGTTATTTAAAACCTCTAAAATGGTATGAATCTCCACATAGTAGGCTTGGCTGGAAACTTCGCATATTTATCGGCTGTTACTACAGTAATGCCTTGTAACAGACCATACTTCAAATCTAGTAGTTTTCAGTAACAAGCATTTATTTGCGAAGTCGCCAAGGTCATTCGTGGTTCAGCTGATGCCAGCTGGGCTCTCTCACAGTGTGCACAGACTGGACTTGGCTGCTGATCATGGCTAGTGTATAGGGCTGCCCTGGGGGACCAAGTCTGACTGACCAGTGGCTGCCTACGATACATTCTTCTTCTGTGAAGGAGGCAAGCCAAACTGAGCACAAGCAAATTTAAATCCCTTATGTCATGTCTGTTTGCATTGCACCAGCCAAAACCAAAAGTCCTAGGAGGTACTTGTGTACCCCAAGCAGAAGGGGAGGGGGTGGAAGTGAATGAATATTTGCTGAGCAGTGTTCCATCCAGCCTTTGACAGCTCCATACAAAATCATCTATTTATTTATTTATTTATTTATTTATTTATTTATTTGACAAACAGAGATCACAAGTAGGCAGAGAGAGAGAGAGAAGAGTGAGCAGGTCCCCCCGCTGAGCAAAGAGCCCCATGTGGGGCTTGATCCCAAGACCCTGGAACCATTACCCAAGCCGAAGGCAGAGGCTTTAACCCACTGAGCCACCCAGGCGCCCCCATACAAGATAATTGAAGGACGTCAATTTTTTTTTAAGAAAACAAAAGTGTAATGTGTTAATCCTTAAGTGTAAGTGCAGGAAGCTTCTAAGACATTTCAAAGAGGTGCACCTTGAGAAGCCCTTCAGGGTGGAAATGCGTGATGTTCATTTTCTCATACCCACTGCCTAGTACGTAGCCTGCCTTGTGAAGATAGTAAACACATGAATGAAAGAGCTACTAAGTTTAGCGAGAAACTGGTAGGCTTAGAGAGTTGGAATATTTTCCCCATCTTTTAATATTGGCATTTTTATGTTTCTGCCTGAGAAAATCCTAAATATTTTTAACCAAGGAGAGAGACTGAAAGATAAAGTCCTAAACTCATGGGATTTCTAATCATGTAATTTTTCTGATAATGGAAACCAGTCCTTTTCTTTTTATACACCTGTAGAACAAAATAATAGCTATATGTTCACTGATCTTCACATAACTTCTATATGGCTTCATCCTTTTTGTTTTGCTTAAAGATTTTACTTAATTACTTATTTGAGAGAGAGAGGACACAAGTGGAAGGGAGGGGCAAAAGCAGAAGCAGACTCCTCACGGAACACGGAGTCTGACATGGGGCTCAAACCCAGGACCGTGAGATCATGACCTGAACCAAAGGCAGATGCATAACCGACTGAGACACACAAGCATCTTTTTTGAAGAGACAGGATGGGTCTCTATCCAAATTAGATTCAGACACTAAGATTAATGACTACATAGATACACCACACACAAAAGAGGGTATGAGAAGGTTTATTTACTAAAATAATGAGACTTCTGGGGAGAGCAGGATAGGTCTCTGAAGCTGCCTGGAAAATGCCTTGAAAGAGGAGAGGAAGGAGACTGACTTGGGGTTTGATGGTGTTAATGGGATAATGTTGGGCTGAGGGTCCCTGCTTGCGGGCAGTGGCTCAAGGGGTTCCAATGTCCTACTTAGTGTCAAAGGCTTTGTATTTAAATTGTCCAGATGTGGGACAGAGCGGAAGAGGGAGAGGTGTTAGCAGCAGTCACACATCAAGAAATAGTTGGGCTCCTGCACTTGTATGGTGATTGTTGAAGGCCCACCGATAAGGAGGTATTGTATTGACATTTCTGGTGATGGACATGCTGGCAGCTGTTGACTTTGATCATACCCCACTTTTTCTCTGGACTTCACTGACTTTAAATCTTCCTCATTTTTTAATGGATATCAAAGCAGCCTCCCTTCCCCAAACTACATTGTTAATAGGTACTTGGTGAGGAATCTGATCTAGAGGACCTACTGGGTACCAAGAGCAGCCTGTACACTTTGCCCTCATAATCATGCTAAATATAAGAGCTCAGGAGCACCTGGGTGGCTCAGTCGGTTAAGCGTCCGACTCTTGATTTCAGCTCAGATTCTGATCTCAGGGTCATGAGATCAAGCCCCACATCAGACTGTGCTCAGTGTGGAGTCTGAGAGAGATTCCCTGTCCCTCTGCCCCTCCTACCACTTGTGTGCTATCTCTTTTTCTCTCTGGAAAAAATAAAATAAATCTTAAAAAAAATATATATGAGAGCCCAAATTTGATTTTATTCTTAGGCATTGAAGTAAATTTTTGCCTTCTATGACCAGCACCATTTCATTAATGTTAGATATTAGTGGGACACATTTTCTGCATTTGTAACTTTGTTTGAATGTATATTCATCTGTTAGTAATGAGTGTTTTCCCAAATGACATCGCTTATGTACCAGCTCCATGATCTGGAGCATATATTTATACATTCTTACTATTTAAAATTTTTTAAATTTTGGGGGGTTGTATAGGGCTTTTTGCATTAATAAATTGACCTTATCTTCAAAGGCACTGGTTCTCAAACTTTAGAGTGTGTCATAATCACTTGGGAGCCTTATTAAAGCATCCTTCAAGTTTCTTCTTAAGTCTGGAGTGACCCTGAGAATTAGCATTTCTAAGAAGTTCCAGGTGTTCTTTAGTTTCAGGGACTAAACTTTGACCAACCCTATCTTACAACAGTGATACTCATGAGGTCATGGGTTTTATGTGCTAGTTTGATTTTTTTTTTCCTAATATACATTAAAATAAATATTCAACTGTTAAAATAAAGTCCAGCTGTCTATAACCAAAAAAAAAAAAAAAAAAAAAAAGACCTCACTGGTGTGCCTGCAAAGCTTTGGAAATACTGACTGGGCGTTCTCCCAAGTTTAACTCAGAGGAAGGATCCCTTGCCTTTAAGATTGAAGGTATGAGCTAAACCTGTGTGAAGCAATGTGAAGAAATGAGTAAAGCCAATGAGGGGCAAAGGCAGTACAGATTAGAATCCACATACTGGGAGAGAGCCATGGTTTTCATCCGTTAGGGAAATCAGGAATTCTCTATTCCCCAACTGTGTGCGTAATCCATATCTGCTGGGGTATGTGTGTGTGTGTGTGTGTGTGTGTGTAGGGGAGGGGCTTAGATATGTGTGTGAGACAGTATAAATGAAAACCAGATACAACCACAAACGGCTGACTTTGTTCTGGAAGTCCGCATAGAGAAAATAGATGAATCATAGTCACAGAGCTTGATGGGACCAGCCATTGTCGCTCATCCTCTTCATGTTAATCCCAGGCTCGTGGAATCTCCCTGGGATTAATAATACCCCGGACCCCTTTAAGGAGTTATAGAAAAGAGGTACCGAGTTTGCTAGTGATTCTAGTGATTGGGTGAAGCCAGCAACTTTTAAGTGCCTAGGAACTTGGAGTTCCAGTTATACCCGAAACTTACCCAAGCATAAGAACAGCAGCAGCAAACAAGCGATGAACTCTACAGGGTAAAAATCACAAGCTCTTTGGGCCCGAGTGAATTTGTTGGCACTTAACCAGCCTGTGTTCCGGGGAAAGTTGTTCAGCCTGTGTACCTCGGTTTCCTTACCTGTAAAGTGGACCTTGGGGTGATACCACATGCACCTTGTGGGTATGATGTGAGGAGGGCACATGTTAATCTCTGTAACGTGCTTAGAACAGTTCCTGAGACATAGCACTCCATGTATAATTAAGAGAAACCGAGTCAGTATGAACTGTGGCTCTGGTACTACATGCCTCCCCCTGTTAGTGAGATCAACTTCAATGCTTCAATCAGAAGATACAAGGCTCTAATGATACCTGGCAGAAAGGCTGTTTTGTTGTTGTGAGCTGATAGGAAAAAAGGGAAAATTTGTACTACAAAAAGGGTATGTACCAATTAGATTAAGTACTTTACTAGAAAGAGTTTTATTTTTAGGGGGGGAAGGTTCTTACATATTTCTCCCAAAATGTTGAATCTTGCCAGTCAGGATTGTTTTTTTATTTGTCTTTTCTTAGAATATGTTCTTTTCTTTCTTTCTTTCTTTCTTTTTTTTTTTTTTTTAAAGATTTTACTTCTTTATTGGAGAGAGAGAGAAAGAGAGAGAGCAGGCAAAGTGGCAGGCAGAGAGAGGGAGAAGCAGACTCCCTGCTGAGCAGGGGCTCAATGCAGGGGCTTGATGCTAAGACCCTGGGGTCATGACCTGAGCAAAAGACAGTGACTTAACTGGCTGAGACACCCAGGTGCCCTAATATGTAATTTTTTTGTCAGGGAGAGAGAGAGCACAGACAGGCAGAGGGGCAGGCAGAGGCAGAGGGAGAAGCAACCTCCCCGCAAACAAGGAGCCCAATATGGGACTTGATCCCAGAACGCTGGGATCATGACCTATAACCGAAGGCAGATGCTTAACTGACTGAGCCACCCAGGAATCCCCCAATATGTAATTTTCTTAAGATATATTCTTAAGTTTCTTTTCTGGGGGCTAGACTAATTGAATTTGTTTGTTAATTTCCACTGGGGCTGACTGATGTAGCTTCACATTGGTCTGCCCTTTTCAAGCCCTGATACTCAAAGTCTTGATTTCTCCTTTTCACACATTATTCCCAGAGCTCCTGAATACCAGGGTGAAATTCTCTTTTTAACAAATAAAAGCATCCTTGGTCTTGAATTGAGGCCCCTGTCCATGAGACAGGGCTCTCCTCTTGCATTTGCAAGCTTAGAACACATGGAAGGAGGGGACTGCCAGTAACAAGACATACTTGGAAGCCACCAACCTAGCTTAGACCCACTGTTCTGTAACCTTAATATTTCTTAGCATTCTCTTGTGACCTTCCACCAGTGAAGGCATTAACTTCTCCCTTCTACACATTGCCTGCAGATTCCATCTTGTCATCCTTCTCAGTAATGGGGATGTGTCTTTGTTACACTGGGACCATGGGCAAAAATATTTGAAGAAGAGATGAATCATGATTTGCTGGGTGTTAGCTTTCCCATGGTCTCCCTTCATCAATCTGTAAATTAGTCATAACTCTATCTGTCACACCCTTACAGGTACAATTTACACAAAATGAATCATCTCAAAATATAGCCTATGTGTAATTTCTTTTTATTTTCCCCTATGTGTAATTTCTATTTAGAATGTAGGTGTTATTTCCAAGGATCATCCGTTTTGTAAGAAGGTTGGTTTAGCTATAATTTGCATGCTTTGTAAAGGTGTGGAATTGATTTTTTTTTTTAAAGATTTATTTATTTATTTGACAGACAGAGATCACAAGTAGGCAGAGAGAGAGGAGGAAGCAGACTCCCCACTGAGCAGAGAGCCCGATGTGGGGCTCGATCTCAGGACCTTGGGATCATGACCTGAGCTGAAGGCAGAGGCTTTAACCCACTGAGCCACCCAGGCGCCCCGGAATTGATTTTTGATAATTCTTTTTTTCTTACATTTTAATGTTAGGTATACAGAAAGAAAATGACATAAGACACATAGAAGTTAAAGAATTTTTCATTGAACACTCATAGGATGTCACCTTGCTCAGTCATAACCCAACTCACTTTGTCTTCTCCTGGATCCCACCATTATCCTGACTTTTGTTACTATTATTTGCTTTCCTTTTGTCATTTTTTCCCACTTGTGCAGAGCCAGGATAAGGATTGTTGCATAGGGAGGTATGAGTAGCTTCAACTTTATTAGAAAAATGCCGAACACTTTTCAAAGTGATTGTACCAGTTTGTACTCCTGTCACAGTTTTTTGAGCACACCACTTCTCTGCAGCTTCATTAGCACTCAGTTTTGTCAGACTTTCAGTACTCCTGATTACTGATGAGAATGAGCACCTTTGGATATAATTGACTTGCATGTTGCCTTTTTAGAGTGCCTAAAAATGGTCATCAGACACATGAAAAAATGTTCATCATCGCTAGCCATCAAGGAGATTCAAATTAAAACCACATTGAGATACCACCTTACACCAGTTAGAATGGCGAAAATTAGCAAGACAGGAAACAACGTGTGTTGGAGAAGATGTGGAGAAAGAGGAACCCTCTTCCACTGTTGGTGGGGAATGCAAGTTGATGCAGCCACTTTGGAGAACAGTTTGGAGATTCCTCAAGAAATTAAAAATAGAGTTTCCCTATGACCCTGCAATTGCACTACTGAGTATTTACCCCAAAGATACAGATATAATGAAAAGAAAGGCCGTCTGTACCCCAATGTTTATAGCAGGAATGGCCACAGTCGCCAAACTGTGGAAAGATCCAAGATGCCCTTCAACGGACGAATGGATAAGGAAGATGTGGTCCCTATTCACTATGGAGTATTATGCCTCCATCAGAAAGGATGAATACCCAACTTTTGTAGCAACATGGACGGGACTGGAAGAGATTATGCTGGGTGAAATAAGTCAAGCAGAGAGTCAAGTACTATATGGTTTCACTTATTTGTGGAGCATAACAAATAACATGGAGGACATAGGGAGATGGAGAGGAGAAGGGAGTTGAGGGAAATTGGAAGGGGAGGTGAACCATGAGAGACTGTGGACTCTGAAAAACAACCTGAGGTTTTGAAGGGGCGGGAGGTGGGAGGTTGGGGGAGCCAGGTGGCAGGTATTAAGGAGGGCACGTACTGCATGGAGCCCTGGGGGTGGTACAAAAACAATGAATTCTGTTATGCTGAAAATAAAAAAAATATATATTATGCTGTATTGTCATATTAAGCATTTGTAGTTTTGCTTTTTCAATTTAGCTTTTAATCCACTTAAAATAGGTTATTGTCTGGTATACAATTGGGATCCAGTTTTCATTTTTCCATATACATATCCACATTTCCCAATCAGTAATTATTAGAAAAACCATTCTTGGTATAAACAAAGATCTTCCATGATACTTCTGTCCTCTAAAGTGACCATGAATTCACCATGTCTTTCTGGACACTTTATTCTGTTATCTGTTATCCCTCTTTCAGCACTCTTCTATTTTAATTATGTTTTGATAATGAAAATTAATTCTTATTAAATGGTAAGGCAAGTTATCTTTATGTTTTCATGTTTCTTGGCTCTTATTGGCTTTTTGCACATCTGTGCTTCAATATATATTTTGGAATGAACTCCTTATTCAAAAGAAACCCCTAAACCCTTAGAAATGTTTAAGAGGATTGCACCGAATCAATAGATCAACTTGGGAAAATTAACATCTTTACAATATTGAGTCCTATCAAAAACGTGGCTTACTCTCTTTGTCTCTTTCTTGGTATTACAGTTCAACATAAAGTTTCTGTTTTTCTCATGAGGTCTTAAAATTTTACAAGGTTTTTCTAAGTACTTTATGTTTTGGGGGTACTGTGAATGTTAAGGTTTCTTTTTGAAACTGTGGCTAGTATCATGATTTTTTTTTTTTTTTTGTTAAATCTATTTATTTGACAGACAGAAATCACAAGTAGGCAGAGAGGCAGGCAGAGAGAGAGGGGGAGGCAGGCTCCCTGCTGAGCAGAGAGCCCGATGCGGGGCTGGATCCCAGGACCCTGAGATCATGACCTGAGCTGAAGGCAGAGGCTTTAACCCACTGAGCCACCCCGGCGCCCCTATCATGATTTTTATATACTGATTTTATATCCAGCAACTTCACTAACACATATGTTAATTTGAATATGTTTTTGCAGTCAGTCTTTTGGATTTTTCTAAATACATGTTATTAGTGAACAATAGCTTAATTTTTTCCTTTATTCTTATATATAATTGTGTGTATACACCCATGTTTTCTTTTTTCTTATCCCATTGCATCCACTAGTACCCTTAGGAAAATAATGAATAGAAATAGTAGTAACAGGTGTTCTTGAGTTAGGCTGAATTTCCTGAGGAAAACATTTAAAAGTAAAATATTTTATGTAGATTTTTTAAAAAATTAACTTACTGTAAAATTAATCTTTTCTTTTTGGTGCACAGTTCCATGAATTTTAACTTGTGTGCGAATTCATGAACTACCACAGTTATCAGGATAGAGAAAGATTACATCACCCCAAAATTCCTGTGTGCTGCCGCTTTGTAGTCAAATACTAGCAGCCCCCGCCCCCCCTGCCCAACCTCTGGCCACTGCTACTCTGATCTGTTTTTATCCCTATGGTTTTGTCTTTTTCTGAATGTCATATAAATGGAATTAAACAATAGTTAGACTTCTGAGACTTTTTCACTCTGTGTGTCTTTGAGATTGATTTATGTTCACATATGTATCTATAAGAATTCCTTAGTATTGCTGAGTAGTATTCCATTCTATAGATATACCACAACTTGTTTATGCCTTCACTCTTGAATTACGTTTGTTTTCTAGTTCTGCAATTTATTTGTCTTTCTTAAATAAGAAAGCTGCTTAGCTTCTTTATGCATCAACATGTTCATCATTAAGGGGGTAATGTACCTACATGATAGGGTTATTGGGGGAGGAAAAATGAGTCAATACATTTGAAGTACTTAAATAATGCCTGATACGTAATAAATGCTCAGTAAATACAATCCATATCATTGTCTCCAATATTAGTAAAGATTTTGAGGTAGAAAAAGACTTGACAAGTTCAAGGAGTAGCAGGGAAGCCAGAGTGCCAGAGGCAAAGACAGAGAGAGGCATGTAGGAGCCAGGTTGTGAAGGATAATTTGGGCTGCAGCAAGTGTTGGGATTTCACCCTAAGTGCATTGGAAAGCTCAGGCTGAGACATACTCTGGCTTATGCCTTTACTGGATAATTCAGACTGCTGTTAGAAGAATGGGTATGGTGGTGGTGTTAAGCGTCAAGGCAGGTGACCTTTCTAGGTTATTGCAGAGGTCAAGGAGCAGACTGCGGTGGCTTGGACCATAGTGATGTTTCCTGAGTGTGGGGTGGTGAGAAGTGGTTCGAGTCAAGATATGGTTTGGATGTAAAATTCACAGAACTTGCTGTCAGATTACCAGCTCACTGTAACACATTCCCCATAAGAGCAGCAGTGTGACCCTTTATAGTAACAACAACACTCCTGTCCTGTTGTGGCTTTACCAAAGATTTCCTTCATCCAGTTTTGAATCGACATCTGAGTTTTCATGCCTGATTTCTGATAACCACTTGAAGAAATAGTCTGTCCTTTCATGTATTTTTTAAATGACATCTGTTTCTTTAGTGCTCATACTCACAACCCCAAACACATTGTTAAGAAAACAACTTATCCCACAAAAATGTTTTTCCATAGCATTTTGCTTTGTGGTCCACCAGTCTGGATAGTTCTGTGACCTCACATACTTAGTCGTCCTGCTGGAAATGAAGCTGTCTGAGCTGCTTCATGTTTAGCCAGCGGGCTGGTAGTTTTAGTTGTTGGCTGGAGTTCCTGTGTACACTTGGGACTTTTTGTTGGAATAAACATTATTAGACTCAGGCTCAAATTGGATCCGAAATTTATTTTTGTCCTCCTTTCAACCTCCTCACCCTAGATTATCTCATCCAAATGACAAATGGTCTTGACTTTCTGAAGTGATCTAAAGATTAAAATCAGCCCTGGGTGCTTGCTTAGCCTAGTATTCAAATGGAGATTTTTCTTTTTTCTTTTTTTTTTTTTTTTTAAGCAGTTAAAAATAGAGTTCTCTGATCTCACATACAAAGTTTGATTTCCTGTGTGTCTGCTCTTAACACGTCTGTATTTGTTCTCAGTGCTGCTTGTGCTTCCAACTCCTCCTTAAAGACAAACACCTGACCCAGTCTTTATCTGGAACCCTCATCATGCTTTTTTTTTTTTTTAACCCTATCCTCTCTGCTTAATTTGGCACCTCTCATAATTCAGGGTTTGCTGAATGGAAGGAAATTTCCCTTCTATCCTGAGCTACTTGTCCTCTCTTGGCCCAATTTCCAACATCTCTTGTCAGTTTAATGTCAAACTGGCGTTTATTGACTTAGTTTACTTGTAGGAGGGACTCTGGCATCTTGGAGATGCTCACTTGAATTTTGTGCATAATTTTGTGCTTCTTTGTAACTGGCTTCTTTTGTGATCTTACAGAATACCAAGCTGCTATTTTACACTTGAAGAGGGAACACAAAGAAGAAATTGAAAACCTACAGGTATATCTCTTTGATTCTACTGAACCGGTTGTGTGAGACTGCTACTTCGTTTTCTCATGTGCCAAAGTAAATATTCCCCTTTTGTTGCCATATTTACTTAGACAGCATTTGCAGCTGGTAGCTCTCAGCAGGCATTGCATTTATCCTGGGGAGGGAAGACTGGAACTCCATTTTCCATATAATTCCATTCCTACTTTTAAGAAATGCAAGCAGAGAAAGACAACTATCATATGATCTCCCTGATATGAGGAAGTGGTGATGCAACATGGGGGCTTAAGTGGGTAGGAGAAGAATAAATGAAACAAGATGGGATTGGGAGGGAGACAAACCATAAGTGACTCTTAATCTCACAAAACAAACTGAGGGTTACTGGGGGGAGGGGGATTGGGAGAAGGGGGTGGGATTATGGACATTGGGGAGGTTATGTGCTTTGGTGAGTGCTGTGAAGTGTGTAAACCTGGTGATTCACAGACCTGTACCCCTGGGGATAAAAATATATGTTTATAAAAAATAAAAAATTAAAATAAAAAAGAAATGCAAGTGCATTTGCCTGGGAAAACGTTATGCTTGGAGAAAAATATTAGTTTTGTTTGAAAAGCAGGAAATAAGATAAGAGTATTTAGACTTTGACTCTTTGTAAGAAGTCCTTAAAAACCCATTTTTTCCTATGCACACTGCAAACTCTTTTGTTTGGCTTACTCCCATTCATGTATTTGTATCCATCCATCTCAGGACATCCCTGCAATATGATGTCAGGCAGATCAAGGCACTTAGGGAAGTGGCCCTCGTGGGAACGCAGAGTTGTGCTGAACCATTTATTCTCTATCCCCAAGGACTGCTTGGAAATTGCTGACTTGATCCCAGAAAGACTAAGGGATTATTTACTTCCTCCCATTATCTAACTGTCGTTCCCTTAATGTTTGGTCTTTGCTTACAGTGCCTATGACAGGAAGCTGTAGAATTTTCATTTCAAATAACTAAATATTGAATTGGGCACTTATTCTAGTTTACTGATGACTGGTTTGACCCATACCTTAGAGGACAAGAGCGAAATTTAAGTAAAACTTGGTGTTTATTCAGTGCTAACTCATTCCTTGCTAATTTAATGAATCTGTGGATCAAATATTCTTCTTTCGAATAAGTGATAAGATGCTTTTTTAAAATAACTGAGACACACTATTGGGTTATATAGGTTAAGTCACTGCAAATAACCAAAAAGATTGTTAAATAGGTCAGGTGGTGTATAAATTGAGCTTGTTGTAAGCAGCTTGGAAGGGGGAATGAGTCCATTTCACAGAGAAACAAACAAACAAAAAAATGGAAAACTACCCCTGTCTCGAAGGGGGAAAACAGCGTCCCTTAGCTCTTTTGTTGCAAGATGCTCTACAGAGCCCTCTCTTCTTCTTTGTTCTGGTGTATGAAAGATTCTCGGCTGTCTCAGAGGAAGTGAAATGGGGATTAGTTTAAGAAACAGATTGCTAAAGAGGGTAGACACCGAAATGATTCCATGAGCAGCAGCTTTATGTAAGAGCTCGGCTGTACGTCAACATTGGCTTCCCCAGGTGGTAGGCCAGCCCTGTGAGGTCTTTGATTGCTAAATAATGTGCACAGTAACAGCAGGCTCTTAGTGTTTTTGAATTCTTACTTTGTGCTGGGCATTGTTCTAAGTATATTACATACAGTATCTTGTGTCATCTCCACAAAAGATCCTATGATCTTACATCTCAAACTAAGGAAAGGTTGGAGAAGGAAAAGAGAAGAGTAAATAGGAAGGGGGAAGTATACTGTGCTCATGATCTCCAGTTAAAATAAAAGTTAAATCAAGATTTGATTGGTGATAATAAAGGCGAAAAAGTGTTCCTAATTACATCTTCAGTTTTCTTTGTCTGTGGAAATAATTATCTGTTTTTTGGATGCTTTTAGTAAACTTAAATTCTTTTTGTACCATATTTATGAGTCACATAAAATTGCTGAAACCCTGGGGCCATGACACAGTGCTGCCATCAGGATGGGGGTGGTATACCCACCCCATCAGTAAACTTACCTGTACTTTGGAACTATTTCCAGAAATCACAGACTGAAAGCCTTCAATAGGAAATAGGCAACTCTAATCCCTGATCTGACCTAGAGATGTGTTTTGGGGCAAACACAGCCTCTTAAAGATTGAATCAGGAATATACATTTTAAAAATATAGAGGAGTTTCTAGCTGTTTGTAAAAAAAAGAAATTAGAAAATCTGGCAACAGTGGAATTACTTTCCTGCCTGACTTCAACCAGCTGGGGTTGAGTAAGCAGGGGTCTACTTCAACTGGGATATGTGTTCTTTAGTTAACCGCTGTCCCCACTCTGGTTCTGCTTTAATTAACCCCATTCTCTGGGAGTTGAAAATAACTAGAGTGGCAGCAACACCAACCAGTCAGAACAGATACAGTTCATAAAACAGGTGGTGACCCAGCCCGGCTGTGCTTGGGTGTGCTCACGGAACATCTCCACTTATTTTAGTCCACAAAGAAAAAGCCACATCTATTGTCACAGTACTAGTAGAAGGCAATGGTGGCAGAGCCATTACTTTGGTATTCATTTCCTTATATGTGATTTCCATTGGCAGCCCTCATTGTCCATTAGGTTTCCTTTCCCCACTTACATGTCATAGAGAAGTCAGATGTGTTTCAGGACTTCTTCAGCATGTTTTTTTAGAATAAAAAGGATTTCCTGCTTAACATACACAGGAAAAGTGATTCATTCTGTCACTACTATATACAAGAATTGATATGTATCACTGTTAGTTTTTTTAGTGTGTTTTCACAGAATTTAAAGAAATGGCATGACTTAATAAACAGAGAACCTAAAATCAGCTGTTTATTGTTTAATTTTTATTTATTTATTTATTTGAGAGAGAATGAGAGTGATCCTGAGCAGGAGAGGCAGAGGAAGAGGGAGAGAGAATCTCAAGCAGACTCCATGCTCAGCATAGAGTCTGACATGGGGCTCAATCCCATAACACTGAGATTAGTAGGACTTGAACCAAGCCAAGAATTGGTCACTCAACTGACTGCACCACCAGGCACCCCAGCTGTCCACTGTTTCAGGTACAGATTTGTAGAGAAGTCACTTAATTATTCAGTTTTCCCATCAGCAAAATGGAAACCTTATCACCTAAAATGATTTGGAGTTCACCTTTCTAGCCCAGAATCCCAAGGCTAGTAAGCAGGGTGGGGGGGATTCTGGAGTTTGTAATCTCATTTATGCTCTGTAATCTGTACATATGGAGTGCTGCACTATAGAAAGGACTCAGGGCTTAGTCCTAGAATGCGCCTTTAAAATGTGTGGCAATTCACCTGCATTTCCTCTTACATTCAACCGCGAAGATTTATTGACACTTTGAATGAAATCCATTCCCAGCATCCATGTTTAGACCCCTTCTACATAAACAGAGCATCTTGCTGGCTCAGATCTCTAGTAAGAGAGTAGTGGCAGATCAAACATTTTTTATGACTTCACTATTTCATGTCATTCATAATGTAACCACAGCAAATTCTTCAATTTTGTCCAAGGTTGCCCTTCATTTAGCAAACTACTTCGAGGGTCTATGATCACTTAGTGACACTCAGCATCATCTGGCTCATTTTTCATTTTTGGATAGTTCTGGGTTACTGACTGTTTTTGAAGTGACAGCACCTTACCTTTACAGGTTACCTTTATATGTTGACATATAATCTTATCTCAATGAATAATCCACTTCATTGAGTTCAAGTTAAATTCTTCAAATGGTTTCATATTGTCAAAGCCCTGTTTATGAATCTGCTGATTGTAAGCACCTTGGAGAGGGTGATGATTTTTTTTTTTTCCCCTCTCTTTGAAAGTACCTCACCAAGTGCTTGACCACACAGATGGTACACAAACATTTCTTATATAGTAACCCGTGATTGAAAAATAATAGTACCTAAATTTAATCAAATCCCTACTATGTGCCAACCTCTGTTCTAGGTATTTAACATTAGTATTATAAAGCACAAATGTAGAAACATAAGCTAAGTAATAGATCTGTCCCCCTTTTACAGATGATAAAACATGAGTTTCCCAGAGACTGTCACTGGTCAGAAATTCTAGACTAGTCAGTGGGAGAACCTGAATGTGAACCCACCTAGACCTGTCTGAGCCTTTACATTAATCGGTGCAGCAATACTGGACAGAACATTGGATCCAGAGTCAGAAGGTCTGGATGGTGGTTAGGTTTGGGGTGATGAACAATGTGAGTGCTTTCAGCTCAGTTTCCTAATATCAAAAATGAGGGACCAGGCCATATAATCTCTAATAGTGCCTTTAAATTCTACTATTGGCCCTACCATAATTGGAAAAAAAAGAAGTTCAGTTTATCTGTCATGTTGTCTTTTCAGACTTGCAGTTATCTAACTCAGAGTCTAAATCCCCATTGTTTACACATGCCGTTTTGTTCTTTTAGTTTCTTTTGGAAGTTCCCCTCTAATACAGGCCCTCGTCCCCACTCTGCTTTCTCTGTGGAGCAGCGTGTTCATGTTTCAGTAATATTCTGCATGCTAGGTTCTTAGTGGTTGTTCAGATCCCTGACTCAGGGCTGGCTGCAGCTCCTACCATGATAAATGAAACTTCTACAAGAGGGCCAGCTCTTCCCTATGACAGGAGGGAAGCATGAGCAGGGGGATGGCTAGGACTTCTTTGGCTCTCTGCTTCAATTTTGAAAGTCAGGGCCAGGGAGGGGTGCAGTGATAGTGGAGGGAAATGCATGCCCTCCGTCTGGCTTTTGAGGAGCTCTGGATAACTTAAGAATGTTGTTTTTGAGTAGCACTTTAAGCAATTTGGAAGTAGGTGCATGGAAATGACAGATTGGTTTATCTCTTTTTAACTAATGTTCTTTGCACTGTAGAACAGAAGAAAGAACTAGCCAAGAGTGACATTTCCTTTACAGGAATCTTTCTCGTTTACCCCATTCATCACGTGCAAAGCCCATAACTGAGGGGAAACTTGACTAAGCGAGCGATGGCCTTTGGCAGGCCCCTGCTCCTTGTGCAATGCAGTCACATTTCTAATATGGTAACTCCCACTGTGAAATGATCCAGGGACAGATGCCAAACTAGAAATTGACTTACATTGTCCTTGTTGTCCCCAAGAGAACCAAATGGTATGTTGGCCTCTGTTAAACGAAACTTATAGACTTCCTTTTCTCTCTCCAGCTCACCCCACAGGTCTATTTCTAATAGTTCACACATGCTGTTGACACGAAATTGATTACAAACTACACTTGAGCTGATGCAGCTAAACTTATAAAGATACATAAATTCTGAGCTGTTTCCATTTGTTATGTTCTTTGTTATCAACACAATACATTTAAATCTATTAGTTCCTTGAGAATACTGTGAGGGAAAGGGAGTAATTTGCAGAGGGATAAACAAAACTTTCACAATTAGGAAATAGGACGATTTCGTTAAACCCTCATGGTATTCCCCTAAGTGCTGATATTAGCATAATTCATTACTGAGATGTCAAAAAAGAAGACAAAATTTAAAATGTTGAGAAATATTTTAATTCACTGTTTCAATATGGGTACAGAATATGATGTTACAGGTTTAGTAGAGTTGCTGGTTTACTGGGGTTGAGATGCCTCTTAGGCTCTACGCCCCCTGGAAGTCCATAGATATGCCGTCTGTATTTATCAGGGATATTGGCCAGTAGTACTCTTTTTCAGTGGTGTCTTTATCTGGTTTGGTATCAGGGTACTTCTGGTATCATAAGATAAATTTGAACGTTTTCCTTCCTTTATTATTTTTTGGAATAGTTTGAGAAGAATACGTCTTAACTCTTCTTTAAATGTTTGGTAGATTTTGCCTACAAAGCCACATCTGGTCTGGGCTTTTGTTTGTTGGGAGTTTTTTGATTACTGATTCAATTTCTTTGCTAGTTATCAGCCTATTCAAATTTTCTGTTTCTTCCTGTTTCAGTTTTAGGAGATTTTATGTTTCCAGAAATCTATCCATTTCTTCTAAGTTGTCCAATTTGTTGGGGGTATATTTTTTTGTAATATTCTCTTATAATTGTATTTCTGTGGTGTTGGTTGTTATTCTCTCTCATTTGTGATTTTATTTATTTGAGTCCTTTCTCTTCTTTTTTTTTTCTTGATAATTCTGGCTACAAGTTTATCAAGTTCATTGATTTTTTTTTCAAAGAACCAGCCTCTGGTTTCATTGATCTGTTCTATTATTTATTTAGTTACGATATCATTTATTTCCATGCTAATCTTTATTATTTCCTTCCTTCCATGGGCTTGAGCTTTTGTTTGTTGTTCTTTTTTTCTGATCCTTTAGGTATAAAGCAGGCTATCAGCAGAGCAGAGAGCCTGATGCGGGGCTTGATCCCTCATGACCTGAGCTGAAGGCAGATGCTTAACGACTGATCCACCCAGGCGCCCCATCTTTGTCTCTTCTTATAGTCTCTGGTTTTATTTTTTATTACTTTTTAATGATTTTATTTATTTATTTGACATACACAAGTAGGCAGAGAGGCAGGCAGAGAGAGAGGAGGAAGCAGGCTCCCTGCTGAGCAGAGAGCCTGATGTGGGGCTTGAGCCCAGGACTCTGGGTTCATGACCTGAGCCGAAGGCAGAGGCTTTCACCCACTGAGCCACCCAGGCACCCCTAGTCTCTGTTTTAAAGTCAGTTTTGTTCAGGGGCACCTGGGTGGCTCAGTCTGTTAAGTGTCTGCCTTCAGTTCAGGTCACCATCCCAGGGTCCTGGGATTGAGCTCTGTGTCAGGCTCCCTGTTCAGTGGAGAGCCTGCTTCACCTCTCCTTCTGCCCCCTGCTTAAATAAAGTCTTTAAAAAATCAAAGTCTATTTTGTCTAGTATAACTATTGTTACTCTGGCTTTCTTTTGATATCCATTTGCATGATAGGTGTTTCTCCATTCCCTCACTTTTAGTCTATAGGTGTCTTAAGTGTAAAATGAGTCTCTTGTAGGCAGTGTATAGATGGGTCTTGGTTGTTTAATCCATTCTGTTACCTTGTGTCTTTTGATTGGAACATTATTCCGTTTACTTTCAAAGTAATAGTTGGTATGTGTTTATTGTCATATTATTTGATTTGTGGCTGTTTCTGAAGATTTTCTCTGATCCTTCCTCGTTTTTATTTCATGGTTTAATGATTTTCTTTAGTGATATACTTGGATTTCTTTCTTTATTCTCTGCATATTTATTAGTGGCTTTTGATATATCATTATCTTTGGGTTTATATATAACTTCTTTTTCATAAAGCAGTCTATATTAAGTGGATGGTTGTTCAAGTTTGAACCATTCTTTAGTACTCTCCTCCCATGTTTTAGGTATCTGTTGTCATGTTTTACATCACTTTATTTTGTCAGTTCTTGACTGATATTTTATATAAAAATTCATTGTAAGGGCACCTGGGTGGCTCAGTCGGTTAAGCTTCTGCCTTCAATTCAGGTCATGATACCAGGGTCCTGGGATTGAGCCCCACATTGGGCTCCTTGTTTAGCAAGGAGCCTGCTTTTCCCTCTCCCTCTGCCACTCCCACTGCTTGTGCTTGTGGATGTACTGTCTCTCAAATACATAAATAAATGATTTTAAAAGAAAGAAAGAAAAAAAAATATTCATTGTTACTGCTTTTGTGTTTCCTACCTCCATACTGTCATTTCTGGTCTCTTTCTTTCCACTCAAACATCCCCTTTAATGGTTCTTGCTAGTGGTCATGAACTCCTTTAGGTCTTATTTGTCTCAGAAACTCTTTAACTCTTCTTTACTTTGAGTGTTAGATAGAGAATTCTTGGCTCCTGATTTTTCAAAATCAGCACTTTGAATATATCATTCCACTCCCCTCTGATTTGTAAAGTATATATCATCCTACTCCCCTCTGATTTGTAAAGTTTCTGCTGAAAAATCTCTTGCTTGCCTTATGGGGCTTCCCTTGCATATTACTGTCTTCTTTAGTCTTGCTGCTTTAAAAAAAATTTTTTATCACTCTATTTTGCCAATTTAATTATAATGTGTCTTTGTCTGGATCTGCTTTTGTTAATCTTGTTGATTTTGTTTTCTTCCTCAGAATAGGGAAGTTTTCAGCTATTATTTCTTCAAATAATTTTCTTCCCCCTTTTCTCTCTTCTTTTTCTTGGATCTCTTAAATATGAATGTTACTATTTTTGATGGAACCACTGAGTTCACTAAGTCTGTTATCATTATGCACAATTCTTTTTCTCTCTTTTGTTCAACTTGATTACTTTCCATTACTTGTTCTTCTGGGTCATTAATTCATTCCTGCTTCTTCCAGCCTGCTGTTTATTCCATCAAACATGTTTCTCATTTCATTTATTGAGCCCTTTATCTCTGCTATGTTATTCCTTATTTCTGTGTTAAGGGTCTCAGACAAGTCTTCCACTTTTTCCTCAAGTCCAGTGGATATCATTATGATCATTACTTTAAATACCTATTAAGCATATTACTTGTGCTTTTTTGCTTAGATCTCTGGCCCTGGCCTTTTCCTGTTCTTTCATTTGGGATACATTTCTCTGTCTTCTCATTTTGTCTAAGCCTCTGTACCTGTTTCTCTGTGTTAGGAAAGTTAGCTATGTCTCCTGTTCTTGAAGATCATGGCCTTATGAAGAAAAGATCCTGCACTCTGCCATGCAGTGTCCCTTATTCTCCAGGGCCTGGCACTTCTGGGAATGTGCTTTGCTGTTGTGTCCTGGCCACTTTATCCTTCAGGCCAGTCATCTGCAAAGGCTTTCTTTGCCTATTGTGGGACCCTGTTTGGTCCCTGACTTGAATGTGACATATTTTAACTAGGTGTACTATGGTCTATTTGTGAAATCATGCCTGTCACCACTGCCACCAGTATCAAGGCTCTGTAAAACTCCCACACTGGGAGACACTGTAAAAGCAGGGATTGGACCTGTCTCTTGGGGGACAGAACCCCTCTTGCTGGGACTGAGGCAATCATGACTGGGAGGGGCAGTTTCACCAGAGTATGTAGGTAGCAAGTGTTGGGACTGCACTGGTTCCCAGAGGTGGCCCTATGGTTATGCTAAGGGATAGAGGAGGGAAATGACATCTTCCAGTTCCTTTGTTCCTGGAGGAGTCTCTCTGTGAATTCTGCTGGTCTGGGACATGCTCCAAGATAGCAGTTAACCTCCCCACTATGTGCCCAGGTACTCTTCGGATCACTCTTCCATGCTTTATTTCTGTGAGTTATTTGCCTGCCTTTTCTCCAAGAGCAGCTCCAATGCCTCTGGTTCCCCCAGAACCAAGCATGCTCACCTTTAAAATTCCAGTCTTTAAGTTCTCCTGGTTGTAAGAACTCATGAAATTTGGGGATTTTCCCTTTCCAAGCCAGTTGCTATGGAGAATTGTCTTCTCTGTGTGCTTCCCTCAATGATAGTCTGTCTTTTGCCCTTCTCTGTGACCACGGCACCCTTCCCAATGCAGTGACCATAGTCTTTTTCTCTCTTAAGCCATATCTCTGCACTTCATACTTTCTTTGATGTAGCCTCTTCTCTACCTTTAGTTGGGGAGTTTTTCTGCCAGTCTTCCGGCTAATTTCTCAGGTAGTTAGGATGATTTAATAGTTATCTAGTTGCATTCCTGTGAGGAAGGGAGCCTAGGGTCTCCCTTTGCTGCCATCTTCCCTTCCTCCTAAAGTCTGGGCTCTTTACCCATTTATATTGATTGCCTGGCCCTGCAGACATCAGTTGATGACCCTGGTGTGGAGCATAGAAGAGCTGAATAAAAATGTCCTCATCCTCTGTCTCCATGGTCTCTTGAATACCAAGCAAAAGTCTCTTGAACTCTTAGATCTTTGTGGACCTTTATATGTTTTTATATGTTTTTTTCCTTTCCTTTTACCTTCCTTCCTCATCCCCTTTCTCCTGCCTCCTGTCTTTTCCTGAAAGGACTATTGATGGAATAGAGAGGGCAGCAGTGTTGGAAGGTATGTGAAGAATAAGCACTTAGTGCAAAATATTGGGTATGTTCTAGGACATTTGAGGAAGGGATGGGAAGAAATTTTGTTTGATTTTTTTAAAAAAAGACTTATTTGTTTATTTGACAGAAAGCACAAGGAGGCAGAGAGCCAGGCAGAGAGAGAGGAGGAAGTAGGCTCCCCGCTGAGCGGAGAGCCTGATGCGGGGCTCGATTCCAGGACCTTGGGATCATGACCCGAGCCGAAGGCAGAGGCTTTAACCCACTGAGCCACCCAGGTGCCCCTGATTTTAAAGTTTAAATGCGCAGTACCCTTTACTTCCTGACTTGACTGGAGATGGTTACTATTGGTTATTGAAAACGAAGTACTAACCCTATGCCAGACTTGGTGCTCACTGCTTCATATAATTTAATTTCTAATCAATTGAGACTCAAGAGAAGCAAGAACCTGTCCTCAATTTTCACAGCTGGTTACTGTGATGGCAAGATTTACTGACTAGGTAAATGTGTCTGGTTTCCAAATCTGCTCCTCCCCACTGTCAACTTGTCAACTGATTTGATTCATTTGCTCGAGTATAGTGATTTTCTTGATTTTCAT
Source organism: Mustela lutreola (assembly GCF_030435805.1). Lineage (NCBI taxonomy): Eukaryota > Metazoa > Chordata > Mammalia > Carnivora > Mustelidae > Mustela > Mustela lutreola. The sequence goes on from NC_081296.1 coordinate 61,061,378, forward strand.
TTTCCTTCCCTTCACCCTGTGGCAGATACTTCTGTAGATCACCCCTTATTCTTGTCCTACGCAAAACTCTTCATATGGGTCCCCCCCCCGCCAAAAAAAAAACCCCACAAAAAACAAAAAACCAATGGGGACATTTTTGTGGTATTGGGAAAGAGATAGAGGAAGAGTGCTCTTATCTCATTGGTTCCAGAAGTCAAAAGCTGTTTTGTCTATTCTTCCCACCAAAGTAGAGATGAGAGGAGCAGGTCGAAGATTGCCCTCTTCAGTTTCATTGCTCACAGCCAGTTCGGAGCCCAATTTGAAGCGGAGACTCTGATATTTCTCACCATTCTCTTGATAATTGTCCATATTCATCATTGAGATTTGAAACCTGAGCCTCAAATCAATTTGTGAAGACCACAAAGTCAGATGATACTGGGGCAAAACTTCTAGGACCCTGCCAGCTAGTTACTTCATTGATGTCTGCATCAGGGTTTCCTTAATTATTCTCAAACCTTATCTCCCCAACGCAGCTTCTGAAACCCAGCATTACTGGTCCCTTAGGCACATGGAATGATTTGTCTATTCCCAATGCTGTCAGCTATTTGTAGGATGTGCTCATTTGTGATACATGGTAACTTTTGCCTCTTCTAACAAGCCCGGCCTCATCTGGGCTTTGGAATCCATAGTGTGAATTTATCGCATGTTTGTGTGTGTACATATATGCATGTGTATATTCTGACCATTTCACTCCAAGTTATTCTAGCTTGCTCTGTATCCTAATAGAGGAAAAACAATAAGAAATGTTATTGGACATTTACTATGTGCCAGTCTGCATATATGAGGATTAGATGTGTTACTACACCAATTCTATGAGGTGGCACACTCCTAATCTCCACCTGAACTACCTTGGAAAATTCTTACACCTTGAAAGTCCTTGCCAGAGAGCATTCATGACAGGACCTTGTTTCTGGTCTGACCCTTGCCTTTGATTTATCCTTGGGTAGAATAACAGTCCTTAAGAGTGGTGGGCCTTAGGAGTGGTTCCAGAAGTCAAAAGCTGTTTTGTCTATTCTTCCCAAAAAAGAATAGACAAGAATCTGTGTGGTGAAGTCAACTAACCATTTGTTGGATGACATTCAACTCAATTCCAGGCAGGACAGTGGGTTAAAAACCCAGATGTGGAATCTTCCTTGAGTTTGAGTCTTAGGTTCATTATATACTGTATGTGTTGTCTTAAGCAAATTACTTAACTCATTCTGAGACTCAGTTTCTCATTAGAAGGAGGTTGTGATGATATTGTAACTTGGTTGATGGATATGCTGAGTTTAAGTACTGTGGTAGTCAGGTATGGGATTGGAAATACAATGGTATGCAGTAGATAGCCAATGAATGATCGTGACTGTTTTTCTTCTGATAACCAGCATGCTTGGTTTAAGTCAGTGGCTTTGGGAGTTTAGTTTTCAGTCGTAAAGCTCTCACAATATAAACCCTATACGTATATCAAATAAAAACATTCTGTGATTAACATTATACCTAAGTTCGAAAGAGCATTGCTTTTAATATTTTTGTCATAGAGGTGCGATGCTCTCATTTCCACAACTTCCCATTAACAGAAGTATTGATGCTGCTGTGAGTTTGTGAAAGAAATGTCTGAATATGTAAAATCACTCCAAGAGCTAACAGCATAGATTTGGGGCAGGGAGAACCCAAGTAAGATGTTGCATTTCAAAATTGTTTTTGCTATAAAGATAAGCACCTGCTGAAATACAATTTCATATATGTAATTCTGCTTTTTATATTTAAATACCAGTTGAGTGCCTGTCAAGATAAGAGATGTGCTAAAGATAAAACATCGTTTAATAATGATAACAATAACAGCTAACATTTGCTATATTACTGTATTAGTATATGCCAGACATTTTACTTAGTGCATCCTTTGGATTATTTTGTTTAACCCTCACATAAATTCTTTAATCAGAGGATTTATTACCTAGTTAGAAATATAGAATATATGCCATAAAGGTCAAATAACAACAGACAGCTTAAAATAAGTACTAATGTTACCCAGAGACTAATGAAGGGAAAGACTATATAAGCATTAGCATCTACTTTTCTTTTTAAATGTTATCTACTTTTAATGGAATTTGAGAATTTCAGATCTTAGATGAAGAGAATTATCAATTCTCAGATTTTCTGATTGTCATATATGAGTGGCAGTTGTTTTCATTGTCTCTAGAAGCTGCTGTGTCTCTGTAATACACTTCTGCATATTTTGTTCTAATATTCTGTATGGTATGACCCCTCCTTGTTGCAAATGCATTTAATATACATAAAGATGGGTGTGCCGCATAGATATGTGAGTTTGTGACAGATAACCTGGGTATTTTACAGTTATTTTAGAAGTCATTCCCTAATCTTACCACTGGAGGTCAGCTTGACCCTTTTTCTCTTAGTAAATCTCCAAGTAGATTTTCTTTGTATTGGAGCAGCTTTCCAGTTCAGAACTTCGCTTGAGACACATGAGCAATAAAAGTGCTCTTAGTTTCATTCTCAGAACAGCATGTACAGAAATGTGTGCACAGGTCTATACTCACAAGCATAAGGCTCAGTGTACTTACAGAAGAAATACATGCAGTGCTTGTGGCCAATACATACACATGAGCATTCTATATGAGAAGAGCCACCAGGAAGCAGTGCCTCAGGAAATTGATCATCTTGTTTCCTCACGTGGAACCATTAAGAGGAAATTAGACTTTTCTCTATCATTCCCTAAATAGTAAGAGCCTACTGGGTGTCAGGTGCTGTGCTGGGTACTGGAAGGAACAAAATAGACACGGTTGCTACTCTCTGGAAGCTTGTAGTCCACACAGAGAGACAGATATTGATAAAAGAATCACTCCAGGGGCGCCTGGGTGGCTCAGTGGGTTAAGCTTCTGTCTTTGGCTCAGGTCATGATCTCGGGGTCCTGGGATCGAGCCCCGCATCAGGCTCTCTGCTCAGCAGGAAGCCTGCTTCCCCCTCTCTCTCTACCTGCCTCTCTGCCTACTTGTGATCTCTTTCTCTCTCTGTGTCTAATAAATAAATAAAATCTTAAAAAAAAAAAAAGTCACTCAAGAAGTATAATGTTGCTGTGGAGAAAAATATGGTATAGGATGCTATGATTGGATATCATTTAGATTTGAGGTCAGGGAAGGATTCTTTTTTAAGCAAATGCCATTTAAGCAGAGGCCTGAAGGAAGAGAAACTTGGCTGGTTTGAAGGACTCTGGGGAGGCTGGTGTGACTGGACACAGGAGAAAGGCTGGGGGTGAAGTTCTGGATTAGTGGTTTTTAAGTGTTTTAAACTACATGTTAGAATAAATGGTGAATTTTACATCAAAACCCAGATTATGTGTTTGTGCCTATGAAAGAAATGAGTTTTGTTAAACAGAACTGATTTCTTGGGAGCTTATTCTGATATATTTAACTCTCTTGTATTTAAAAAAAAATGCTGGTAGTAAAGCATAAATTGATTTCTGTCCCATTAATGGATCATGGACCAGGGTTTGCAAAGCACTGCCATGAAGGAGGGCAAGAGGCCATAATCAAGAAGGGTCTTGTTAGTGGTCCTTAAGATTTTCAGATTTCTCCCTCAGAATGTTGAGAATCTACTGGTTTTGAGCAGAGAAGGGTGAGACATGAAAAGACTTACATTTTCTAAATACTCCCCACCCCACCAGGCTCCTGTTACAGAGTGGAAGTGGTGAGGACAGTTGCAACTGTTGCCAGCCTGTGGGTAGGAGGGGGTACTGGCTTGGCCTAAGTTAGGGGTAGGGGAGAGAGAATTCACCCCCTCTAACAGGGAGTGTAGACTTTCTCCAGCGCCGATGAGTGCTTCTGGTAAAGCCAGAGCTACCAAAACTTCCATTGTTGCTTCCCTCCAGATGTTTGCACAGCTCAATTTTATCCTCCGGCTCCTAGACCACTACTGGAACATTGCCAGTACACAATCAATAGTTTTTGAATAAGTAAATAATAGGGAGGCAGAGGGCACTGACAATAATGCTATGGTTTCAAGCATGAAATGAGAATGTTCTTTCTTGGCCTCTACACACCCTTCCCTCATCATGACTGAATATATGCACCACACCAAGACAGTTACTCTTTTCTACAAGTAGGTGACAATTTCTTAAATCCCTGTAAACTGTTGTAGGTGTCTGTATAATACATTTCTATTTATTAATAATAATAGTCGTATGGCATGAGTCATCTGCTGCAAAGAGATGCACATAATTTCAAGTATTAATTGATAAGACAGAATTTTTTTCCCAAATTTGGATGAGGTTTATGAGTTGTATCAGAGGAAATCACTGATATTTGACCTTTTTTGACTTAAAAAATGGCAAATTCACTTATGCTTAATCTAATATATTCACACGTGCAAAGAGATGAATATATGTCGGAATTCTATTCCCCTGGCTGGACTTTACTCTGAAATGGTCACTGGAGCCTCAGGTAGGGATTGAGAAACTGCAGCGGGAAATGCCATGAGGCACCGCCCACTGGAGAGCGACACATGTATTCTATGGTCACTCTTTTCAAATTGGAATTACTGAGACCTATCGTGACCCTTGTGCCCCAAGTCACATGCAGAATTATCCTAGTGAACAATTTCCCAGCCTTCAGCCAAGCCATGAAGAATTACTGAAAACTGTTTACCCGACTTAAGTCAGTCTTCTCTGGTCTAGTGACCAGGCTAGATATATCCTTGGTCTTTTTAAATGAGCCCAAACCGATGTTTTACTCCACAAAAAATGAACAGTTGTGCCCCACTATTGATCATTCAGTCTGTGTATAACAAGTCTCTGTAAAAGTATTTGTGCTTTTCTTCCTTCATAGGCCTTGTACAGTTAGAAATTCATTTCTGGAATTAGAAGTTATAGGAATATTGTGGTACAGATGCATAGGAAAATGATTAGAAGATTAGGAAAGGAAGTGAATGAAACATCTAGGTTATATTTATGGCAGTGTCTCTTGTTAAACATCTCACTGAGTATTTACTTCTCCCCAAAATAGCAGTTTGTTTGTTTGTTGTTTTAGGCTAATGAAGTCTGGAAGCTAAGATAAGATCTGCCACTCATTAATAAATAACCTGGGAGTCTTTTGATTTTTTTAAAATTAATTTTCAATTAGTCTTGCTGGAAATTTATGAACACTAAATCTGATATTTTTCCTACTTGAGACTTGTAGTATAGTTCTCAGGTACATAATCTTAGAACTCTTTTAAGCAGTGAAAATCTATAAGTATTTTCATCCAGAAAAGGGGTTTTCTTTTTGCTGTTATATTTTCAGCACATGAAATAACAGTGATTTGTCCCATGTTGATGAATATAATACAGTATCATTATTTGTCTCTAGGATTCCAGCATTAGAGTAGTGGCTTAAACTTGACGGTTGATTGCCAAAAACAAATGGAAACTCCTTTCCTTTGGCTATAAAATAATGGTGGATGGGCCCAAAAATGAGGAGGGGAGAAAACAAGATTGCATTACAAATCTGGCAACATCAGCCACACTAGTAAAATCAAATCCAATGTTGTTTTATGACTCTGAATTTATGTGAGTGCCCAGGATCAAAGGGCTCCAATCCCACTGGACTACAGGGTCCAAGGTTCATGGCAAAAACTCATCAAAAAGAACATTTTAGTCGTTTAAGCTTTTCATTTTAATCAGCCTCAGTAATAAAAGAGCCTTTAGGTGTCCAAAAACATTTTGCAAGATCAAGAGGCTGTTCTCTCGCTCGTGGAGGCAGCTTTCTTATTGGATCCATATAATGCCTGTGGCCTTAGAGTGTCAAAGGGGCCACCGCCTCCACATTGTTTGCCCTTGTGGGATGGTTTCTTTTGATTCTTCTGTGTATTATGTGATAGTAAATTATGGTGTCTGACGGAAGGACCATAAAATTTTCACACAATCTATCAACCTCTTTCAGCCATTTAAAGTTCGGTCTCTGACAGCAAGCCGGGTACTTTATAATGTTTGGACAGAAACGGAGTCTACCGCCGGCATCTTGACACATTTATCTGGAGACGGCTCTGCATGGGAGAAAGAACACGAGACTTGACAGTCCGAAGATCCAGTCTTGAGTCCTAGAGGATGCCTCCCATGACTATAGTTTGGGACAGTCCTTAAAATGGGGAAGGGAGCCCCCTTTCACCACAGAGCTGTTCAGATTACATAGGCTAATGCTTGTGAAGGTGCTATGCAGTGAGAAGAATGAGTAGTTCTGCACTTTGAGCAGGAGACCTGAGTAGATAAAAGGAAGAGCCAGCCAGAGAGGAGCAAATTTCAAAACAAAACAAAACAAAAAAAGTGCTCCTGGAGAAGACATTAAAGGGTGAAAGCAGAGACCCAGCTAGTTGAATTAGCTCTGAGGAAAAGAGGAGGGGGCATTTCTTTCAAGAGAAGAAGAAAATAAAATAGAATGAGTGCCTCTGTCTCTAGACTATTCACACCTTTATTTCTTTGCTTTGTTTTTAACTTTGGCCCCCATGCATATGAAAAAAACCGAAAGCACCCAATATTTTGTCCCTGATCTCGCCAATGTCCTCTTGCAGACCACCTCTTCTGTATCTCTCCCTGTTTCTAGTTCTCTTTTTTTGGCCCTTGCCTTTCCCCATTGCTCAAATTCAGCTATCCTTTACTTTAAAATCCCTTCTCCTGACGGTACTGCTTCTTTGAGCTTCCATCCTTCCTCTCTCTGGCAAAGTTCTCAGACGTCAGTCCCAAGTAGCCGATCCTCCTACCACTTGCCTTTTGTTACCTCTATAGGGAAACAACTAAGACCACAGAGGAAGCAGTTATCCCACCCTGCTGGTCCCTTCTTGGTCTTCGTTGGCTTGGATTGTAATCAAGCTTCTGTGTTGAAATCCTTCTTGAATCTCCTCCCTCGATGTCTAGGACATTGAATTCTCTTTTGAGTGTGCTTCTCCATCTTTGCTTCCCCCTCACTCCTACCTCCATGCCCTCCCCCCCAAATGGAACCCTGGAAAAAAGTAGCCTTTAGTTTCTTGACTTGCCATGTGTTGTCCCTTGAAGATTTCATTGATTTTTACCTCTATCTAAAGGCTTTTCTGAGCTATTTGTTTGGATTCAAATGTTCGCCTGAGTTTCCAGCTCTGGGAAAAGTTCTCATTTTTGCTGGAAAAATCTACCCTGGGGAACTATTTTCAGTATCTCAAAATTTAAAATTTCTGAAGCCACAGCATCAAAAATTCTTATAATCCCAGGGTTGAAAAGACTTGCCTACTTTTCTCCTTCTGACTTTTCCCCCATTCAGCCTAAACACAGCACACAACACTCTTTTTTGGGGGTTGCCCTATATATTTAAAGTTCCACTGTTCTCCTAAGAGTGAAAGTCCAGGCCAAAAATCTCAGCTATCCTCAGAAACCTCACCCTTAGCTTCTGTATCTTATGTTATGATCATTTTAGCTCCATGGCCCCTCACATACACTTGTTCCTTGACCCTCTGATGCTGTCATTCTAATTTAGAGCCTTAGGTCTTGCTTATATTCAAACCATGTTATAAGCTACTTAGAGACTGCTGTTTCTCTCCCTTACCCACCTTTAGTGGCTCACTATTGCTTATCCAGTTAAGTTCAAAGTCCTTAGCATGATATTTAAGACCTTCTAAAGTGAGATTCAAACTTCTAACTGGTCTTTTCTTCCACTATTTTCCTATGGTTTCCCATCACCCTGCTGCCTTCTTTTGCTTGGATTATTCACAATCTGCCCCTCCACCTTTACCAATCCTTTGTGGCCCAGCCTTTGCTGGGCCCTCATTATACATGAAACCATCTCTTGATGTCCCAAGGCTCCCTGCTCTGACACCTTGGCTCTTTCTACCTGACTCCAGCCCTGCGCAAGACTTCTTCTCATATAACAGTCATGAAAGCAGAGGTATTGTCCCTCTCCTGCACCCCCAGTGCTGAACATAAGATGGATGTGAACCTTCAATAAATAGCAGAACAATGAAGCTTCTCTCACAGTAATGCATGCATCAGAGCATAAATTAACCACTGATTGATTTTCCCTTTTTCTTCCTTTGTCATGGAAATTAGATTTCAATCAATGTGATTTTACAGGCAATATTTTTCACACATAGAGACATGGGAGAATTATAGTAGGACAGCTATGTTCTTGGAAGTTTTTTAGAAGATAATTTTGACAGCTTATGGTTTCCTACTGTGAGAATACTGTTTCCCATTGTCTTAGGTGGACATTTACCAGATGTTGCATGTTAAGACAACTTACAGTGAGTGAAGGATTGGGTGTATTAGTTGAGGTGAAATCACCTTGGACTCATTTGAATGTGTGATAATTTGTAAAGCCATAAATGAACAACTGCAGACTGAAAGAGCTGATCTTAGATTCGAGATTAATGGTTCTCATCTTTCCTTCTTCAGTGCCCCTAAAGGAGGTACCATGCTCCCGGGAGGACAGGGCTCCTTACAACCAGTAGAATCCACCAGCCAAGGAGATTCACCTTCTGGTTGCTACTCCTTAGCAGTTAAAGGGCTATGCAGGCAGCTGACAGAAGTACCTTGACTAGAAGTGAGGTCTTCTCCCAGGCCAGTGCTCTGTCACTTAAGCCATGGGGAAATCACTCTGCCAAAGGTGGAGAAAGTGCCATTTAAGTGGTAGGCAGGAAAACCATCATGCAGCTTATGTATAGTGGGTGGTACTGAGCCTATGCAGAGGGTTAACAGAACATGTTTCAAACCAAAATCTTTGAATGCACCAACCAAATTAAGCATGAGTCTTTGAAGAATATGCAAAGCATTTGGAGGAAAATAAGGCCACCTCTTCGAAATACCTCATTCAATTTCAACTTTTTGGCCAGCCTATCACCTTTTCAAGGTCAGAAGTTTGTCTAATACTTTTCTGCTCCTTTCCTCTCTCTTGTCTCTGCAAGATTTCCAATTGCATCCAGGATTTATAAATAGAGCTTGAGAGATTCATTTGTAATTTTCAGATGAAATTGTTGTAGACTTGTGAGATATGGATCAGTGTCCAAATTGACTCTGCTGTGACCTAGACTCAAACTTGGATTCCTACAGCATCACTCACTTCTTGCCCATTAGCAAACTAATTTCCTTTAAAAAAAAAAAAAAAAGAAGAAGAAGAAGAAGAAGTGGAGAGACAGAGGCTGCCAGCTATCAGGAGTATCTCTTGGAGTGATTTTACAATTTTTCCTCCAACATGCAACCAAATACCACCCATAACAAAAGATTGTTTTTAAAATACCATTACTGAGAAGCTGTAAATGTGGCTGGAGGATTTTGCCTAGCAAGCCCCTTAAAAATTTATCTTTTAAAACCAATTACATCCAGACACAGAAAAACAAATTTTCCTTTTTTATAAGCTCCAGTTTTAGTACCTGATGCACAGGTACATCAGGTCTGGATTTAATCCGACACTTTTATTCTTACCTGTGTTACATTCCTATGAAAATATGAAAAGCACATGAAAGAAAAGTAAAAGAAAGTGATCGAGAAGGAAACGCATTTGCTTTTATATTTAACAACTAGAGTTGAGATTATGGTATGTTTTAACATAGTAAATTTGGACCAAGAGAAATGATCTTCACATCCCTCTTTATAAAAACCAAAATTCCTTTCTTTCAAACCCCTCCACAATTCTAACCTGTTTCATGTGTGTATCAATACTGTATCAAGGGCACACAGTCAGAAAGCTTTCCACTGCTCTGACGTGTGTAGAGGGAAAGGTCGTAGTCCCAACACTGAGATTTCCTTGAAAGCTAAGTATTTAAGTGTAAGTAGCTTGGAGTTATTTGGAATGGATGACTGCTACAGGTACTGGAGCCAGTTCATTTATTCATGGAGGGTGCATGGCCCAAAGCTGGCAGGTCTGAGCTCTTGTAGCTGATAGACACATTCCATGAAAGAGCAACACGTTGTTGGTATAAAACACTCCAGCAGGCATGCAGTTTGAGGGACTTCCATAGCTGTCCCTGTATCATCGTTAACTTGTGCATATAGTTATTAAATTCTGAATGACTTGTGAAGAAACCATGTAGGAGTTTTCAGGTAATAGTGCCCCTTTCTTTTCACATTATTAATATGTGCAGCCATAACATTTAAAATAGAAAAATTGGTCGAGAGAAAATTATAGCCACCTCAACCTCTCTGTCAAAATAAATCTGAAGTGACATTTCAACTTTGCACAGAATAGTTAAACATTTATTTATAAGCATTGCATGAATGATGCTCGACGTTTGATCGCTTAGAAAATAAGAATTCTGACTTAAATTCATATCGTGCAATTACTGGAAAGCTGAAAAATATGATTCTTGTAACAACGATCCTTTCAAAAAGCCCAAATTATGGAGATGAGGTTCAATCAAACATAATATAGTTTAATCTAAGGTTGGGGGATAGTGCAGGAGGAAAACAAGAATGCGGTTTGTCCGTATTCCAGGAGGAAAGAATCAAGTAAAAATGAGATCTGTCTTTTCCAAGCTATTGTGTGCGTCGTACTCGAGTGTAATTTCACACGCATCCTGATGTTCCAAGTATCATGACACATCCAATAATCAGAGTAAATGTTCTGCCAAACCCCATTTATTGTCTTAACTGCTAAAGGCAGTGAGCACCCCGGATTTAGGAATATATAATTAATATCCCGATTAAAAAATAAACCCACATAGAGGATTTACATTTTTCTTAAACCATGGTTACACAAGGAAGAGATCGGTTTTTAAATATTACCTCAGATCTTTGTGAGCTCAAATTAATCAGTGTGATACTTGGCCAAAACTGTTTTTAAAAGTGATGTATATTGATGCCCTATGGTTAGGGGGACTTCTCGATGGAGATTTAGAATTCCCCGACCATTCTTCCAGGCCCCTCTGCTTCCAAGAGGAGGCACTACAGATGTGCTTTGTCACCCGTTTCCTACCCACCCATATACATCTCAATTGCAAGGACTCCAAATGAAGCAAGCACAGCTCTAGAAACATTTCTGCTTCTTCCCAGATAAGTCTGTAGCTGGGTATGTTTATTGAACTTGATCGCTAATGTACAGAAACTCAGAAAGAACCTAGCCACCTTGAAGAAGAAAGCAGTCACCCACCTTGTCCAAGGTGCTGTTTCAAGGCTTCCTGTCAATCAAGGCATTTCTAGGACCCCTTTCCCTGTCGCTTTGGTGTCTGTCCCCGTGAAGGAGGGTTGGAAACTAAATCCTAACACTTGAATCCACGTGGTATAACTCCTATTTGTGACTTCCTCAATGGTTTTTAAGTGTAAATATGATTAGGAACTATAAAAATTCATGCCAATAGCTGTGTACATTCAAAATAATGGCAATTATTAATGTCTTTGGGATAGAATGTTTATATTGACTAATTTGGGGTCAGTTTGTCAACTCTCTTCTAGGACCTGTGCATACTGTAAAGTAATAGAGTCTGGAAGTCCACTGAAGGAGACAGAGTTAACCAGGTCCGGATGGAGATGGACCTGATGCTTTGGACTTACGAATTTCATGAGGCTTGTTGGAAAGAACACAACCCCACATTGGATAGGCATTTATCAGCTAGGGCCAATTTAAGGGGAGATATCAGTAATCATACAAATGAGGGGCTACCATCACATTTGTCACAGGCTTTGCATGGGCCCTGCTTGGGGTTCCTGCCTCTTCCTCTTCCCTTTGCTAACTGATTGCAGTAGGTTTATAGGCACAATAGCCGTAGGGACTTTTTAGCTAGGGACATTGGGAAATTCATCTATTCAACAACTATCTGAACAACTATCTGGCTTTTACAGACCAGGTGCTACTCTTGCTTCTAGGACTTTATCTGTGATCAAGGGAGACAAAACGTAAGTTCTCTTAGCTTGTTTTAGTTGAGGTATTTGGAAGACGGAAGCAGGAAGGGAAGGCGGCAGTAGGCAGAGTCACTGCAAGGTGGGAAGAAGACCCGAGAGTTATGCTCCTCAGAGAAAATAAGAGGGGTGGTTCTCAAGTTCAGCTGCAGAGTCCCAAAGGAGAATGAGGAAACATCCACCAAAGTGGGTAACTCAGGGAGCCATTAAGTGTGGTTTTCATGAGCCTTTTCAGTAAAATGATGGTGATGTAGCCTGGATTTTGAGAAACTGCACACAGGGTACGGTAAAAATGCAAAGATAGCAGATAGCTGTGAATCTTTTAGAGTATGTCAACAAACATAATGGGAGATTTTTTTCTTGAGGATGGGGCAGGGTTGAGGCAGGTGTTCTCATTTTTTGTGAGGAGGGGGCAGATATGAGAAGAAGGACTTGAGCACATTTTAGGTAGAGGTAAATAGGCAAGAGGAGATTCCTGTCAATGAATATGTGAACTATTGCTTGAGAAGAATTTTGACACATAAACATTGTGTCTTATACATCCTATATATAGGCAACATCCTAGCTTTTTGTTGTGTGATACAATTCTAATGCATTTGAATGTCCATTCTCAGGGCATTTGGATTCTACTTAATGCATTTTTTTTTAAATTTCTTTTCATTGTAACAGTATTCATTGTTTTTGCACCACACCCAGTGCTCCATGCAATCCATGCCCTCTCTAATACCCACCACCCGTTTCTCCCAACCTCCCACCCCCCACCCCTTCATACTTAATGCATTTTATTAAGAAAGAAAGGATGACGTTTATTTAACCGCATTAGGTTCACCTTTTTTCCTAAGGTCACCATCTAAGCATATGTATCAACCCACATACAGGAGATGGGGATGGGTTGTGCTAGTAGCTTCCAACTGACAATGCACTGTAGACCCAGCTAGTTGCTATGGATTGTATCTAATATTAAATAAACTCTGCAGTATTTTTTAGTAAGAGTTTTTTTTTTACTTCTTCTGGCTACATTATCCTGAGATTCTTTCACCTTCCATGAAAAGTATATTAGGGAGCAAGATAGGTAATGTCATTCTCGTTTTACAGAATAAGTTTGTAGCCTACAACACTGATGGGATAATAGGCCTCCTACACCTTAGAGACCCTGTAAGTATAGGAGGAAACTGCTCTAACTGCACTATGCAATAGACTGTTTTGATAGTTTTGTGGGCCCCCCACCCCCAGTCACAGAGACACCACCTATCAATCTATCACAAACCCAAGGCACACTTTTAACCTAATACCCTGATCCTTGTTCTGGAGGCTTGTTAAGGGAAACATTAATAGAGAAAACTCTTCAAGTTGACCTGGGACTAAAAGACATTAGGTCCTTGTTACTTACAGAAGCAGAGAAGTAGGATCTTTTATCCTTGAAAATACTTGAACAACTAGAGCGAGAAAATCAGACTCGTCATAAATAACGTGATAAGAAAGAGATTGACACAGGGGAAGTCATGAGACATCACAGTGTTAAAGGCATTGGAACATCCTGCCCAGCGCTCCGAGCTTCAGTAGACATTGTTCATTCCTCAGCCATGTTGTCACATAGTGAGGATGTGAGAGTGATGCTGAATGTGTTGGGACTGTCTTAGATGGTCCACCATTAACCCCCTCCCAACCCTGACCAAGACAGAAATTTCCACAACCTGGGCCACAGGTGTGAAGATGCTACGGCATTCATGAAAAATCTTGAACTTCTATGTTAGGGAAGCTGGACCTTTTTTGATATTTGTTTTTGATATTCTTTAGCTGCTTTGGGGACTCATCTAACACTATGTCTATTGTGATGCATTTTCTCAAGAAGAGGAAGATTTTGTTGCAAACAAAATCTTGCTTGGAAGTCCAACTGATGAGTGGCATTTTACAAGTATATATTTATTTTACAGTCTCAAATGTATACAAATGTATACATATTACTTACTATAATGTCAATCTGTAAATACTTTTTAAATTGAGATTATTTTATGCACAGTGAAAATCTCCCTTTACAGAGTACAGGTTTTGACAAACCCATGCAGTCATGTAACCATAACCACAGTAGAGACATGGAACATTCCATCACCATAAAAAATTCCTCTGTGTTCCTTGGAAGACATCCTCTCTCCTGACCTCAAACCTGGCAACCATTCTTGCTTTTTCTGTCCCTATAGCTTTGACTTTCTCAGAATGTGATATGAATGGAATCGTATAGTATGTGGCCTTTTGAGTCCAGCTTCTTAACACATTTGAGATTCATCCATATTGTTGCAGCTAATAGTAGTCCATTCCTTTTTATTTCTAATTAGATTTTACCTTTGTGCATATACCACTATTTGTTTATCCTTTCCCAGTTGAAGAACATTTGGGTGGCTTCCAATTTTTTCAGTGTACTAAGGTCTTCCACAAAAACAAACAAAACAAACAAAAACAAAAACAAAAAAACCTAAACTAATAGGGTGTGTGTGTGTGTGTGTGTGTAGAGAGAGAGAGAGAGAGAGAGATTTCTTTTAAGGAATGGCTCATGCAGGTATGGAGCCTGACAAGTCCCAAGATCTCCAAGGTGAGTTGACACGCTGGAGACTCAGGAGAGTGGGTGCCATAATTCCAGCCCGAAGGCCCCAGATCTTGAGACCTAGGAGGAGAGAGTGTTGATGATTCCATTCCAAGTCAGGAAGAGAAGTTAGGCAGGAGGAAGTTAGGCAGGAGGAGTTTTTTCTTAGCAGGAGGGTGAACCCTTTTGTTCTATTCAGATCTTCAACTGACTGGATGGTACCCCACCCCCATTAGGGAGAGCAATCTGCATTACTGAGTCTACTGATTGATACAAGTGTTAATCTCATCTAAAAACACCCTCAAAGAACACCTTGAATAATGTTTGACCATATAACTGGGCGCCCAGTGGCCTAGTCAAGTTGACACACAAAATTAACGGTCATGTGTGATTATTAATAAAACTGCTGAAAATGTATGTGTGTGGATTTTCATGTTAACATGTTTTATTTCATTTGGGCAAATACTTAGAAGTGGGATTGTTGGATCACATGGAAAGTGTGTATTTAGCTTTATAAGAAACAGCCAAATTGGTTTCTCAAATAGTGATGCCATTTTACATTCCCATTTGTCACCTAGGAGAGTTCCAGTTGCTCCACATCCTCCCCAGCCCTTGGTATTGTCAGATGGGTCAGTTCTCCTCTCTCCCCTGCTTCCTTTTCAATAAATATGTAGTGGTATCTCATTGTGGTTTGGTTAAGGGATGTTGAGCATCTTTTTTATTTGCTTAAATGTTATCCATATATGTTCTTTCAGGAGCTATTTGAATCATTTACCTGTTTTGAAAGGGAGAGGTTATTTTAAAATTTTTTTTAAAGATTTTATTTATTTATTTGACAGAGAAACAGAGAGCCCAAGTAGACAAAGAGACAGGCAGAGGCAGAGGGAGAAGCAGGCTCCCTGCTGAGCAGAGAGCCCGATGTGGGGCTTGATCCCAGGACCCTGGGATGACGACCCGAGCCAAAGGCAGCTGCTTAACTGACTGAGCCATCCAGGCACCCCTTAATTTTTGTTTTAACAGAGTTCTTTTTATGTTCTGGGTACAAGTTCTTTGTCAGATACATATTTTTCAGATAATTTTCTCCCAGTCTGAGGCCTATGTTTTATTTGAACAGTGCTGTGCCAAAATCCAATTTATCAATTTTTGTGATGGATTGTGCTTTTGATGGCATATTTAAGAACTCATTAAGATTACACTTACTGTGTGGAGGGCGCCTGGGTGGCTCAGTTAGTTAAGCTACTGCCTTTGGCTCAGGTCATGATCCTGGAGTCCTAGGATCGAGTCCTGCATCGGGTTCCCTGGTCAGCAGGGAGTCTGCTTCTCTTTCTGTTTCCCCTCTCATGTTCTCTCTCTCACTCTCTCTCTCAAATAAATAAATAAAATCTTTAAAAAAAAGTACACTTACTGTGTTGAGCACTAAGTAATGTACAGAATGTACAGAATTGTTGAATCAATATATTGTATACCTGAAAGTAATGCTGTGTGTTAATTATACTAAAGTTAAAAAAAAAAAGAAAAGAAGCTCTGCCTGTACCAAGGTCATAAAGGTCCTCTCACATGTTTTCATGAAGATGCTTTTTTAAGAAACATGAATTCAAATTTAGGAGTTTTAAATTTAGAATCTTAAATAAGCCATGACATCCAAATACTTTTTTTAAAAATCTTACTAGAAGAAAATCACAAGAATCACATTTTATAAAATATATAGTTTAAAATGGAGAGTTAAAAACATTTTCTCTTAAAATCCTAAGCTTGTATTCAGTTAAAACAATCCCTAAGGTTGAAACATGTATCACAGGGAATTTTTACAGTTGAATTAGTAACAACTAAGAATGGCTGAAATTATTTGTAATCATACACATCACTCTGCCAAAAAGCACCAAGTATAAATTTAAATGCCCAAATATCCTATTTTCCTGCTCATTTCTTTGCTTGTTATCAAATAGCAGACTGTTTTGCCTGCACAGAGCAGATGAACCTGAGCTCTGGCTCTGCTTAACTGAATATGGTATCTGTGCTGTAGCAATATACTTCCATGCATAAGTGCAAGACTTAATTTTAAAACAGAAAGAGACCAGTGCAGAGTCACAACTTTCCGAATCAATGAGATTTGTCTTCAGAGCATCTGAGTAGATCCTAAAACATGTCATTGAAAACTTTGTATTCCCCGATTGCCAGAAAAATCAAAAAGAAAAGCATAAATAAAGCCAAATACCTTAGTACTAGATGTGCTGTTAGTATTGAAATGTGGTTTTTTGGTATAATTTTATTTCTTAAAGCCCTTTTTGTTTTTAAGCTAAATACCCTTTTAAAATAACATTTCAACTTAGTGTTTGCAGAACTGCTCAGTTCTGGAATCATGGATCCCAAAACACCTGGTGTGTAAGCCTTCTGATCTTTTTATACCTGTTTATTTTACAGAGGAAGACAATAGCCAGAGATAAGAAGGAAACTTGAGGTTGTACAGCCGTCTTATACTGAACTAAATCCAAGCACTCTGACCACTATGTTAGTGTTTTTTCCATTAGGAGACCCAGTCTCTCCAATTATAGAAGAAAATATTTCTCCTTGGGTCCATTACTTAGAGAATGAAGACAATCCTTAATTTTGTGAGCCCTTTTCTGGCATCTCAACTAATATCTTGTATAATGAGTGTGCCTTTTGGCTGGGGTGAACAATTTTGGGGGAAATTTAAGACATTTTCCTTCTAGTTTCCTTAGAGGACATGTCCTAGGCCAGAGCCCAGGTCTTAATGAAAAACATGTAAACCCTCTTGTTTGTTTTCCTTGTCAATTAACCTATAATTTTAAATCCATTCAATGGCAGATTTATCAAGTGACTAATCCCTAGGAAGACTCAAAGTGGCAAGGAGAAGGTGGTTGTGGCCTAGGCACACATCATTGGTCATTTGTTCAAAAATGTTAAGATAGGAAGCCAAATACCTCCTTGCTATTCAGGGAGTTTAGTTATACATGTGGGCCTGGGGTGGACTATTCCTGTGTAGTAGAAGCAACATGAATAGCCTGTGTTATATTTGCTGGACAAAGCAACTGGTGTGGACCTTGGTTTTCTTCAAATCTCAAGGGAAATGTTATGTGTCAATAATAAAAATGTAAAATTCAAGGCACCTGGGTGGCTCAGTGGGTTAAGCCACTGCCTTCGGCTCAGGTCATGGTCTCAGGGTCCTGGGATAGAGTTCTGCATTGGGCTCTCTGCTCAGCAGGGAGCCTGCTTCCTCCTCTCTTTCTGCCTGCCTCTCTGCCTGCCTGCTTGTCATCTCTCTCTGTCAAATAAAGAAATAAAAATCTTTTTTTTTTTTTAAGATTTTATTTCTTTATTTGACAGAGAGAGAGATCACAAATAGGCAGAGAGACAGACAGATGAGGAGAAGCAGGCTCCCCGCTGAGCAGAGAGCCCCATGCGGGACTCGATCCCAGGCACCTGGGATCATGACCTGAGCCGAAGGTAGAGGCCCAACCCACTGAGCCACCCAGACGCCCCAGAAATAAAAATCTTTTTTAAAAAAATGTAAAATCCATATAGCTCAGCGTTCTTGAAAATTGAAACTGACAAATATCTCTTCTCAGCTAGAATGTCTCAAAGTATGGGTTGTTTCTTAAGTATTGCATTTCTCTGACACTTTTCACAAGAACTGATGTATTATATGTGCTCATTAAAGCTTTTTGAACATTAGATGGTAGAGAGACTTAGGTATAAGTGAGATAAAATTTATTTCCAGTCTCTCTCTTCATATAACATGACGGTGAAGAGTAAGTCCGTAAGTAGGAATTTGTGACAATCTCTCCCCTGGTCCTCTTCTTGTTACTAGAGAGCTATGACTTTGGGAAAGAGGTGGAAAGTTTTTTTCTAATTCGTAATCCCAGAGTTTATGCATGTCACCTTTACTTTTAGTACCAGACAGAACTCAACAGCTAGCCCCTCCTCATGTGCTCCCACTTGATAATGCTATTTAAGTGACCTGGTACTTCTCACTTCCAGAAAAAAATACACAGTTTGGGAGTATTTGAGGCAAATATACTTTAGGAATCCACTTGACAGTTTCCAAAATGATACTATGGGACATAGGATGGCCATAGAGTGGCCATAAGATGGTGTCCCTTCATAGACAGTGTGTGAGCTCAGAAGGAAATATTCAAGTAATTGTCATAATTACTTGAAGAACCTCAGTTTGTCACACATTGAGGACCAGGATTTACCATCTATTGCCTCTAAGCTCCCAGGTACTCTGCAGTGGGTCATACATACGTTACTGGACTAGCTGTAATTCCAGTGGTGATAATAATACAACATAAAATTCCAATTCCTTTCTCTTAATAGAGGAGTTAGCATGTTGGCTTATTGCCTAACCATGTGCAGTCTTGGGTTTGCTCATTAGGTTTAGAATTACTTTCTGCAAAAATGAAGTCTGAAAATCATTGTCATGGATATCCCAAGGTACGTCTATTCTGTGAATTATACTACATTTAGTGATATTAATAACTTAGAAATAAAACATTACCAGAACCTCCTGTGAGTAATGATTTTTTTGTTCTTTTATTCCACAAAAGCACTCTGGCTGCAATTAAGTTTTGTTTTGTTTTGTGTCCCAGGTAGGAACCGCAGTCCAGATTTCAAAGCTTTTTCTGTTTGACTTCCCCGCTACTTCCTTGGATGATGATTCATGGTTATATTTGTTTATTTTTGAAGTATATTCCTGAATCCTTATAATAACTATCAGATTGCAAAAATAACATATGACTTTATCTAAACAGCAAACTGAGCCACTGGTGTGTTTTCAGAGCCCTTTAATGAGTCTGTTTGAATTTGTATGTACATTTGCATTAATAATGAGTGTTGGGACTTTTTATATGGCTTAGACAATATTGTGCTTTAAATCTTTATCAAGCTTTCAAGAGCAGAGCTATATTCTAGGAAGTTTTGAGAGGAAGAGATATGAAGTCTGGGTGTGAAAATTATAGTGTTTTAGAACTAAAGGAAAATTTACTAAGTATTTTAGATCTCTCATTTTAGGTATTAATAAAATGTGGATTACAGGAAGTAAATTATTTTGGAGGTACAAGTAGCTAATGACTGTGATAACCAGAAGCAGAATCCAGATTTTTTGACCCTCAGCCAGTGCTTCCCACTTACGTAGGAACCAAAACCTTCAGATCTATTACCCATTGATCCAGTTCTTTTCCAGAAGGATGGAGGGCAAATATTTTAAGGAAAGCATTTGTCAGAAAGTATCTATTTTTGTGTTGGCATTCTGATTTCATAGTATTAAATGGGAAGGATTATTAATAACTGAGGATCTGGGATAGGGTGGAAAAAGCTCTAAAGTGAAAAGATCTGGATTTGAATCTGTCTCATGGGCAATTTGCTTACTGTCTCTATGCCCCTCTTCATCTGTAAAACAGTTACGATACCAGCCTTGTCAGAGGTTGTGGCCATAACTATAAACATTAATGTAATACCGATGCATTGTAAGCCATAGGTAGTATGTAATGTTGTTAGTCAATAATTATTATGGACTGCCTTTTTACACCAAAATAAAAAATAATTCAAAATATTTTAAAGACCTAAATGTGAGACACGAAACCATAAAAGTTCCTTTTTTTTTTTTTTTTTGTTAAGACTTTATTTCTTTGATGGAGTGAGACAGCCAGAGAGGGAACACAAGCAGGGGGATCGGGGAGCAGGGAGCCTGATGAAGGGCTTGATCCCAGGACCCTGGGATCATGACCTCAGCCAAAGGCAAATGCTTAACGACTGAGTCACTCAGGTGCCCAAACCATAAAACTTCTTAAAGAAAACATAGATAGACAGTAATCTCTTGGACATTGGCCTTAGCAACACTTTTCTAGATATGACTCCTTTGACAAGGGGAACAAAAGCAACACCATTGGGACCACCAAAATAAAAAGCTTCTGTCCAGTGAAGGAAACCACCAATAAAATAAAAGGCAACTTACTGAATTAAAGAAGATATTTGCAAATGATACATACAATAAGGGTTAATATAAAATATAGATATAAAGAACTCGCACAACTCAACACCAAAACAAAACACCAAAATAATCTGATTTAAAAATGAACAGAGAACCTGAATAGATATTTTCCCAGAGAAGACCTACAGCTAGCCAACAGACACATGAAAAGTTGCTCAACATCAGGGAGATGCAAATCAAAACCACAATGGGCAATCGCCTCACACCAGTCAGAATGACTAGAATCAAAAAGACAAGAAACGACATGTGCTGGTGAGGATGTGGACGAAAAGGAACCATTGTGCACCTGTTGGCAAGGATGTGAATTGGTGCAACCTGTATAGAAAAATGGTATGGAGTTTCTGCAGAAAATTAAAAATAGAAATAACAGGAAAAAAAAAAAAACAACTAATGGCAGAGATAAGGAAGCATCCCAAGTGTCCATCAATAGATGAATGATTAAAGAAGATGTGACATATATATATATATATATATATATATATTACACACACACAATGGAATATTACTCAGCCATAAAAATTAACTAGGCCTTGGCATTTGTGACAACATGGATGGACCTAGAGGCATTTTGCTAAGTGTGGTAAGTCAGAGAAAGATTTTATTTGTGATTTTATTTATATGTCAAATCTAAAAAACAAAACAAAACCCAAACAGTTCCATAAATTTAGAGAACAAACCTGTGGTTACCAGAGGGACGAGTTGGCGGGGAGGGGAATGGGTAAAATGGGTGAAAGGGAGTGGGAGGTGCAGGCTTCCAGTAATGGAATAAACCAATCAGAGGGGTGAATGAAAGGTATGACATAGGGAATATAGTCAGTGGTAATGTAATAAGCCTTGTATGGCGACAGATGGCAGCTACACACTTGTGGTGAGCACAGCCTAACACACAATGTTGTTGAATCACTATGCTGCGCACCTGAAACTAATGTGACATTGTGTGTCCACTGTTCTTCAATTTCAAACATAATTATGAAATACTATTATTTTAGCTCCCATCAGTTTAAAAATGGTAAAGTGGAAAGAAAGAGTGTGAATTTAACGGCAGCCAGATCGAAGTTTCTTTGTCACCATTTTCCAGGCATGGGATCTTAATGGAAGATAACACATCTCCCAGAAGGTCTGCCTTACAGAGTTGAAGGCACCTCGCACGGGGTCCAGCACACTTGATTTACGTTGGTTTCTTTTCCCTTGTTATCTTGACTGAACATCAGCATGGCAGGTGATTCCCAGAGAGGGCGCCATTTTTACACATGTGTAATTTCACTTCGTACTCGACATCCCGTGCACCTGTGTTGGGTTTTACTCCCAAGTCATCTTAAGTGCCATTTTATCTTTCGATGCCTGTTTACTCCTTCTCCGGCCCAGTCTCTCTATTTATTTCTCCTAGCAAGTTCTAATTATATCATTGTGTCAGATGTGCCTCATGTTTCGGAGTGTCCCTGAGAAGGCCTCTTAGTTGTAACATGATAGGGTTTATTTTCTGATAAGAACCAAAAAAGAGTATTGATAATAGTTGATTAAAACCAGCTATTGTTAACTTCTGGGGATTTTATCAAGCCCAGCGCCATTCTTTTTATTAATAGAGACTTGTTTTTAGAGTAACAAATGTCAGCCAGCGACATGGGCAATTACTGCAGCCTTTGTGCAGCCTTCCAAAACAAACCGGAAACCGGGATGCCTACATACAGGGCCGTAGAACCACACTGTCTTCTCACTTCACCTGAGCGCTCTGAGGCCCCAATTCCAACCCTTTGAGACACTTGAATGCCCTTGAGCCCTCCTTTCTCTCCTTCCATCTCCTTAGGCTATAATTCTCTGAAGTGGTAAAGCTTCACTGTGCTTCTGTGCCATCCCTGGGAATATTCTAGCTTGCTCCCATCTCGATTGTAGAATTTGGAAGGGTCCCTGGAAAAGACTGAGTGACTCAAGTTGTACAGCAGATAACCTGAATTTTTACTGGTCCTGGCAGCAGCACTGGGAGAGATGGTTCGTAACAACAAAATGCTAACAGATGATTTTTCCACATTGCTTGGCACCATCATGATGTCTTTCATCAGCAGGCACTTTTCCACATTCTTTTTGACAGATGTGTTGTGGGGACCAGACAAGCAAAAGTCTCCCTCTGTTGCTTAGGTTTCAGTACAGTGTGTTCCTTCGATGATATCTCTGAACAGTGGTAATGTGAAGGATATTAAAAAATAATGAGGATTTGGTAAGGGGAAGGAAGGACCAGCCCCTGAGGAGGCTGGGGAAGTAGCCTAGAGTCCAGTCCCTAATCAGATTAAAATCACAAATGTGGTTCAATTCTACTAGGTAGTTTCTTATACTTTAGGGAACGGTTTTTAACCTTGTTGTGCAAAGTGCACTGATCTATAATATTTTGAGTTGTTAAAATTAAATGTCAACTTTTAGAAATACCCATACATAAAAAGAACCCCCAAACCCCTGGGTTTGAATATTGTAGGCAATAGCAGCTATGAAATCTCATAGTTTATGTTGTGTGTGGGACTCTCAAAAAGGAAGTGAACACCCATACCTCTCTTTAAAAAAATTTTTTGAAGCTGCAAGTCTAGGTGCCTAGTAGGGGCACAAGGAAGTCTTGACATTTAAAACTAAGGAAATAGTTCAATTCCATAAGCATTTCTGGATCACTAACAAGCCAAGCAATGTGCAATGTTCTGGAAGTTCAAACATGAATAAGGCACGGTCCCCAACTGCCTGGAGCTTTTAGATTTACAAAGAAGATAAGCAGAAATGACTATAATGGGACGTGAACCTAGCAGGTTCTTTGGCAGCAATGTCAAAGAAAAATTCTTGTCAGGAAGAGTCAAGAAAAGTTTAAGCCAGAAGGTTCAGCTGAACTTGACTGAGTTTTCCTTCAGGGCTTTTGCTAGGTAGAAATGAAGAGAAAAGGTGTCTTAAGTAGTACAAATAACATATGTAAAATCATAGCAATGTGGGGGTTGAATGTATGCTGATTCTGTAGTGATGCAGCACAGGGAAACTATAGAGAAGTATCTGGAAAAGTGAACAGAGAGAGACCATGTTTTAAGGAGCCATGAGGCATCATGGAAAGTATTTAGACTTATCTGCTGTGCAGAATAACTATTTTCAATATAAGTAATGAAGGGGTAGTCCCCTTATGGGGACAGGTCAGAATCAGGAAGGGGCTTTTCCAAATTACACACATTCCTTTGGACATTCTGAAATGACCCAAGTGTAAGTCTTTGCCAAAAAGAGTGCACTGGTACTGTGGCGTCATCCTGTCTCAGCCGTGCCTGGAGCAGAGAAAAGATTAAGGACAGGGGCTGTTGATTTCAACTCTGGATGCCCTTTGGAATTCTCTGGCGAGCTTTAAGGATATCAGCCCAAGGACACCATCTCAGATCTCTGAGGATGGTCCGTCCTGCTCATCAGTACTTTTTACAGAGCTCTCTCGGTGTTTCTAATGGGGAGCAGGCTGACAAGCATGACATGAGACAAATAAAAGTAGTGCCAGTACGGAAAAGGAAGATTATAACAGAATGGTTTAATTGGGATTGTTCTCTTAAGGGTTGTGAATGTGAATCCTTAGAAGGAAATGGATATAGATCACTAGGCGATTGCAAATGGGAGGAGGGTGCACTTAAAAATGACAGCAGGAGAAGCAATAAAGTTACGAGCAAAGGAAGGTGGATAAAACATGGACGGCATCTGGTAGATAAAGCTTGAGGAAGACCTCAAACCTCAGCACCTGTCTCCTTTCAAATGAGATATTGGGATGGATGCAGAAAAACAGATTTTCAGCAGAGAGGGAAGCAGGAGAGGGGAATTCCTAGTGCTTCGTATGACCTTAAGATCATTTACCTAGGAAAAAATGGAAGGTTTATAACTATTTTTCTCCCATGTATGAGCATCACATTCAATGTGAATGTAAGGGAGCCTGAAAAGAGAGTCACCAGGGTTCAAAAGCATTACGTTCCTTTGGCCCCTCCTCCTCTGCAGTTTTGGCTGAAAGGAACTGGACTTGACATTTCATAAAGATTCCCAGGATCTTGGGCAAACTTTGTCTGGGAAGGAGTACATGATTATCTGACTGAAAGTTCTACTTTGGGTTTGATTCCCCAAATTGCTAATAGTCTTTCTAGCTGTGGTTCTACGTAAAGGAGAGTAAAAATAGCACATAGTTTCCATGTGCAAAGTGGAAAGGGCACTTAATAGAAGAAAGTTGAGAGGAAAACAGGGTTAAAAACTAGCTTTGCCAAAGGTTCGATTATTAGGGTTTCTTATTATAATCCCAACATATCAGTATGGAGTATATGGAAATTTGGTATTTCTTTCTCATATGGCAATTCTTCATATCAGTGTATACAGATTGTAAGGAAGCCACCCATGGAACCTATGCTTAGTGATCTGTCCCCTTACTTTGGGCATTTTCAGGAGTGAAGGGGTGTTGAGAGAAGACAGCATTTGCAAAGGCCCAGATACATGAGTGAGCACGGTCCTGGGAGAGGCAAGATGCTATGCAAGTGTGAAGCCAGGGCCTATCTGGGGAAGAGGCAGGAGCCAAAAGATGAGAAAGCTGACAAAAAAAAAACAGATCAAAGGAGACTTCAGTGTGTCCATGCTAAAAAGGTTCAGTGTCAGGTTGTAAGTAATGGCCAATTATTGAAGAGATATTAAAGAGCAAAAATCTGCATTTATTAAAATATTGTCCTGGAACTAGTATGGCTAAACTGTGGTCAGGAGAATTAGGTGGTTGTTGGCATTCTCTGGATAAACTGATAAACTGAAATAGATAAACTGAAAAGTTGAGGCACTGTAAATGGAAGGAAGAGAATGAATCAGAGACATTAGTGAGGTTTGTTGATAAATAATATGCTGGGAATGAGAGAGAGAAAGCAAGAAATCCAGTATAAGATCCAGGTGTCTGAATGTGATGACTAGGAAGATGGCGATGCCATTAACTGTAGGAAGGAATTTCAGAGGAAGAACAAATTGAGGTTTGACAATGATGAGTTCATGATGCGTTTGAACATGTTGAGTTTGAGGTACTGATTTTTTTTTTTAAAGATTTTATTTCTTTATTT
The DNA here is from genome assembly GCF_030435805.1 of Mustela lutreola. Classification (NCBI taxonomy): domain Eukaryota; kingdom Metazoa; phylum Chordata; class Mammalia; order Carnivora; family Mustelidae; genus Mustela; species Mustela lutreola. The sequence goes on from NC_081296.1 coordinate 61,086,895, forward strand.
GACGGGGAGAGATCACAAGCAGGCAGAAGGCAGGCAGATGGAGAGAGGAGGAAGCAGGCTCCCTGTCGAGCAGAGAGCCAGGACCCTGAGATCATGACCTGAGCCGAAGTCAGTGGCTTAACCAACTAAGCCACCCAGGCACCCCAAATAATACGTGGATATTGTTTGTAGTTCTTTTTTTTTTTTTTTTTTAAGATTTTATTTATTTATTTGCCAGACAGAGATCACAAGTAGGCAGAGAGGCATACAGAGAAAGAGAGGAGGAAGCAGGCTCTCTGCTGAGCAGAGAGCCCCATGTGGGGCTCGATGAAGTATTGATTAAACATGGAGGTAGATCAGTCAGGAGGGTGGTTGGAGTGATTGATGACTCTAAGGTCCTCTTGGGAAATAACAGTGTATAGTAGTTGGGTGTTGCTGTACCCTATGAGTACACAAGATGGTTCAGAGAGATTGTGTAGTGTGAGAAGGGTAAAATGGCAAGCAGGATGCCTGGGGAACAACATTTAGGGGATGAATGGAGGGAGAGGAGTCCACAGATTGTCTGGAGAGAGCTGAGAAGTGGGAAGAAATTGGGGGTAGGTAGAAGCCGGAGAATTTCAAGGCATCTCTAACTCTAACAATGCAGCCTAGACGGCTGGATCACTGCAAAATGCTGACCAAATGCAACACTCAGATCACAGGATTTCAATGAGTTGGGGGTGTGGGCCTGGGGGCAGAAGTCAATTATGATTTGCTGAAGGGAGAATGGATGAGAAAATAGATTGAGTGAGAGTTGTATGTTTTTTCCCCAAAAATTCTGCTGGGAAGAAGAGACAGTGAGAAAGGGCAACTGCTAGAACAAATTAAAGAACTCGCCTTTAGGGGCACCTGGGTGGCTCAGTCGGTTAAGCATCAGATTCTTAATTGCAGCTCAGGTCATGATCTCAGGGTCCTGAGATCTAGATCCACAGAGCTCCACATCAGGCTCCCTGCTCAGTGGGGAGTCGGCTTGAGATTCTTCCTCTCCTTCTGCCCCTCCTCCCACTCACAGGCACACTCTCTTAAAAAAAATACAAAGTATCTTTATCTTTGCTTTAGATGGATAGAGTATGGTGCAGGGAGCCCGCTGAGAGCTGAAAGCAAGGTGATGTGGCCACTGGCATCTGGGACAGCAACAAAGAAACAGTAATCATTGTAGCAAACCTATGAGCCACCTACTGTGTTCCAAACACTTCCCTCTCTGTTGTTTTATGTATATTAATTCATCTACTTCTCACCTGCCTTATGAGGTGGAATCTGTTAGTATCTGCATTTTACTTATGAGAACACTGAGGTCCAGAGAGGTTAAACAACCTGGCTGATTTGGGCTCTACCCACTGCACTAAGCAAGAGAGTCACTGAAACAAGGTATAGGTACATGTGTCAGCTTCAGCAGCTTCAGAAGATCATAGATTAAGAGGTAGATGGGAAGGGGGTGAGAGGGGACCAAGGTGTTTGCTATAGATACAGGTCAGTTGCGTGATAAAGGGAAAGTCTCTCTGTGGAACATGTCTTTACACCTTTTTCCTATTATTAAGAAGTTGAAAATTGAAGAAAATTATTGGCTCATCAATGTCATCTTAACCTTCTCGGAAGAAAGTTGGGAACAAGAAGCCAGAGTTAGTTTGTTGTGGCAGAACTGAACTAGTCATTGTCATGAAATTGACATGTTGGCAAGCCATTCTGTGGACATTAGGGTTGGGCTGTAGGTAGAAGTGGGCAGGGGTGGGAGGGGGAGATGGTGACGGGCAAGACGTTGAAACACTGATTATCTTGATCGCATAGTTGAATGACACTTGAAATTACTTTCAGGCATTTGGTAGTAGAACTTCTGAAAGATTGGGTAAACTTTTGCATTTGTACTACCTTGTTTATCCAGACTTGCTAAAGTTTTTCTTGGTTTTGTGCCCATCATTCCACAAAGGTGGCATTATTTGGAAATGTGAAAGAATGATTGTAAATCTGTCAGTCTTCTAATATTATCATTAGCAGCAGTACCTAGTAGTAACATTTATTCAGATGTCATGTACGTTTCTAAAATCCCTAGAGCTGGCTCACAGTCATTCCCTTTACACTTGGGAAGACTCAGACGTGAAGACACAAAGTTCCTTGCCCAAGGTTGTAGAGCTAGCAAGTGGCTAAGCTGGGATGCAAATCAGGTGGTATAAATCCAGAGCTCAGGTGCCTAACCCTCTATGTTATTATACATGAAATGGATGGTGTCCAGATTTTACCTGGTTTTTTGGAGTTGCATCAGGGTGCCATGTTCACATGTGAGAAAATCAACTCTCGTTTTCTATGCATTTATGTTGCTTATTTATTACTATCTTATGAAAAATTATGAAACAGACCCAAATATTGATCAGGGACAGCTTTAATATGGAAACTTCTAGAAAATACACATGTGTGATAGCTTCTTCTCGTACCTTTGGTTTCTGCTGTGTTGGCCCAGAAGCCCCAAAGAAGAGGTATTCTAAGGGAGACTTGTGAGGATAGCCAGAAGGATCTCATTTTTTTTTTTCTTACAGTTTTCTTTTTCCAAACCCAAAGCAAAAGTAATAGAAGATATATTCAAGCATGCTCAAATTTTTATGAACACTTTGTTTTGCATTTGATATCAAAACAGGGTGAAAATTCTTAGGGAACAGTTTTACTGAAAACCTTAACCCATGGTAATTTTCCCCCATGAGGTCAGATTGGATGAAATTATGCTTCTACTCCAATGGTTTAAGTCTTTGGAAAATTCATAAAGTGAAATTTTATACTTTGTCAGATCCTCAAAAGAACATCTCTGTGTTTCCGTGTGTTGATGTGGGCTGGGCTGCGGTGGCACAGGGATGGTATTGAAGCTTTTATTTCAGATATCTATTTTTTTAAATAAATTCTTTACTTTTTTTCCCACTGCTTTTCTACAGGCTCAGTTTGAACTCCAGGCATTTCACATCCGGGGGGAGCACGCAGTGGTTACAGCAAGACTAGAAGAAACCATCGAAACTCTCAAACGAGAGACAGAACACCGATGGCGAGGAGGACGTGAAGAGATGAAAGATGCGTGTATCTCCACAGGTGATGACTGTCCTCCAAAGACCTACCGAAATGTGTGCATCCAGACAGACAGAGAGACTTTTCTCAAACCCTGTGAAGGTGAAGGCAAGACAATCAGAAGTAACCAGATAATACCCAAAAAGCTGACTATCTCCTCTTTGAGTCAGCTCTCTCCCCCAAATGACAACAAAGATGCCCATGGACCACTTCAGTCTGTAGAAGGCCTCTCACCAAGTCAGCAGAAGGCATCCTCTCCACCTCCCGCAACACCACCCCCAGCAGTCGCCCCTCCCCCTCCGCCTCCTCCCCTCCCACCTGGACTTGGACCTTTGTCACCAGTACCTCCGCTGCCACCACCTGTGAGTGCTGGACCGCCACCTCCTCCACCCCCTCCTCTGCCTCCGAGTGCCGGCCCTCCTCCCCCACCTCCTCCTCCACCACCACTTCCTAGTTCCCCTGCTCTGCCCACCAGTGGGGGGCCTCCTCCTCCTCCAACACCTCCAGGACTTGCACCCCCACCCCCTCCTGGACTCTTCTTCGGAGTTGGCCCTTCTTCTAGCCAGTGTCCTCGGAAGCCAGCCATTGAGCCGAGTTGCCCCATGAAGCCTTTGTACTGGACTAGAATACAAATAAGTGATAAAAGGTGAGCTCAACTCCCCCAGCCCGTTCTCAGGTTGTGAATTCCCAGGATTTTGCCCAAGTGACGTTTTATTCTTACCCACTGGATATCTGTGTACTGTGACATTCATTTCTCAGATGCCGTATAGTGAGTACCTTGGATAAACAAGGTTGGAGTGTTGAGAGGGAGAATGTCTATCTCTACCAGGTCTTGTCTGTATTTGCTGTAGACTGATGCGGGGAGGAACAGTGTTTGGAATGTCAGATGCTTCTCCAAGATAAAAGTTCCATTTTACAGACCCTTCTTAGAGAAGAGCCCTGGTCTAAGTCAGAGCCTTCTCGAACATGCCTACAGGTAGCAAGTGAGCACACAGACAGACATAGAGCCTGGACCTATAGCTGTGTTCACTGAAGATTTTTAGAATATCTTTCTTGTCTTACGATGGGATCATCAGTCTTATGATCTGGAGACTTACCAGGTGTGTGTAATTTTTCAGGTTTTATTAGAAGAGCCAGACATAGCTGAGTCCTTAGCTCTTTAGCACAAAAGGGAGTCAAAAAATAGAATATCTCTGCTTGAACTCTCATTCCCCTAACTCATATCCTCACATCTTAAACCCTGTTGCTCAGAGAAGGAGCCAGTAGAACACATCTAACATTTGTATAGCTTGTTAAGCTGGGTCTGTGCGGCAGGAAGATAGGTTGGTGGGAAACTTCCATTCAAACATATTTGAATTTAATTTCTTCTGCCTCATTTCAGAGTCTGTCAAGAGGACAGTGAGAGAGATCTTGAGTTGCTTCTTGATAATCTCTAGATTTGAAGTTCATTTGTTTGTGAAGGACAGCAAATAGAGAACACATTTTTAAACACACATTTTTTTTTTAAGATTTTATTTATTTATCAGAGAGAGAGAGGGGGAGAGAGCGAGCACAGGCAGACAGAATGGCAGGCAGAGGCAGAGGGAGAAGCAGACTCCCTGCTGAGCAAGGGGCCCGATGTGGGACTCGATCCCAGGATGCTGGGATCATGACCTGAGCCGAAGGCAGCTGCTTAACCAACTGAGCCACCCAGGCGTCCCATTAAACACACATTTTTGAACTTACTCCTCAAATCAGTGTGTGGTAGTGAATCTTTCAATTTATCTAACATTTTATATATGGAAGGCAGGATATTAAACAACATAACATGAAATTTACAATTATAAAGCAACTGGAAACTGCTATAGGAGGAAATCACTATAAACAACGCATATGGTGAACTGAGTTGATTATGTGCTTCATATTGGCTCCTTTCCTAACCAAAAATAAGGACCAGGAGTTTATGTTTGGAGAATCTTGATACTTTTTTTTTCTAAATGCAGATGACTTATTATTTCCCAAATGAATGGTTAAAAAAAAGGAAGAAGATCCCAAAATAGCTATAGTACTAGTATTCCTTTTTGTCTCATTCAAAACTTAGATGACATTTCCTAAGAAATTGTTTCCCAGAATCTTTATATGGTTCTGTGTTCCCTTATTAGTGTTCTTAAATTAATGTACAGACATTCCAGAGTGATGAATCCCACCTGTCAGCCCTGGGGTCATGTGTTCCGACAGCACATGGAACTGTTCCACACCTGTGCCTCACTAGCCTGCCTCCACTCCATTCCCCTCAAGACTCTGTAAACAACCAATATCCTAGACCACAGCAGTGGTGTGACAGTACCGCTAGGAGATATGGGCCCTTTGCCCACTGTTCAAGGTGGGACCAAGTCAGGCTGGAGATAATCATCATTTTTTTCCCTCCTTATGTTTTTGGCCATTTTGAGAAAGAAAACAATTACATCCTCGGGCTCTTATTAATTTCATTATAAGGTTAGGACTTCAGTTCTGAGCAAAACAAAAAATAGATGATGTACTGAGTTTCCCGCATGAGGACTGCAAGATAGCTGCTTCCCTCTGCACCACACATTTAGTGTCTTTTATCATGGGTCCCTCAAAACGGTTTTGTACCCTCAGACCATGAGTATTTCTTTTAAACTAAAAGGCTGTAGAGATTCCGTGTAGTGTTCATTTTTGAACTAAAACTATTTTGGGTGTGTTTTTTTAAAAAAGAGAGGAAATGGTATTTTAGTTTTCTGTCCAAGCAGAAGAGTAAGCGCTGTGTCTAATGCATGCATGGTAAATTTTGGTCTAGGTCTTCCGGGGACCCAGGAGTAAAATAAGATTTTTTTTTTTCCATTTTATATCTACTGCCTTTTACCTACTTGATTGCTTTTCACTACTAACATGAACTGATTTTTAGCTTTTGCCATTTTGCATTCTTTTTGTTTAGTGGCTTCTAGAATAGGGAAGAGATATTTTGTTAAAGAAAAAGAGATCCTCATCTATCTACTTTTTTGGTTTCCTAACAACTATCTATTTTCTAGTATCTTCTCCTCCTTCCTCCCCATCTCCCTCCTGCCTCTGCCATTTCTCCCTCTCCAGTCCCTCCTTCCTCCTTCTTCTGCCTTCCTCTTCCTCTTCTTGTGAGCTAGATTTGTATGTTCAGTGGTCAGAGAGGAAGTGACCATTATAACAGATGAGCTGGTCTGTGAGAGAGGCCTTGTGACTGCCCCACAAAATGCCTGCTGACCCCAACTCACTGACAGGTAGTAGTCCAAGATTCTTTTTTTTTTCATTACTGAACATGCCTTTTCCATAGAGACAATGTAGTAAATGGTGATGAAGTGTTCAGCCTATCAAAGCCAATTTACTCTAGAATATGAGTGAGTTGCTGCCTACTCATATGAACCTAAAGCTCAGAGTCCTTGGAGCTGGGTCCAAGCAGTACAGGTGCAGGGTTGGAGGATGGGGGGTGGGAGACGGATGGGTCTGAACAACTCCCCCTTTGCATCTTATCACCTCCTTCTACACACCCTCTCTTCCACTTCCCAGAACATTCATGAAGCCCAGACCAGCAGCCCTTAACAGGCTGCATGCTCCAAAATGCCCTGGTTCTCTTCTACTAGTAAAATCCCCCTTCCTGAGTGCCGCTGAGATAAGCACTTAACAGTGTTCGTGTTTCAAATGGAAGTTAAGTGAGTGGCAGAGGTGGGCGGCTGAGGCAGGAGCACTTGGATGGATAAACTCTGCTGCAAGTGTTCTAGATCTTGGGTGATGATTTCACAGGCATTCATTATACTCTCATACGTTATACATGTCACACATATACTCTTAAATGGCTCAAATATTATGAAAAAGTTAGAAGTGAATCCTAACAGATGAAAATGTTTATATTCCATGGGACATGTAGAAAATGTGGACACACAGATCTGAGAAGTCAGTTTTCCCAACTGTTTTGAATAAGAAAATTGCCTTTTTGCACCCCAAAATTTTGTGGACCTCTCCATAAAATAATAGTTTTTAGTTTTCAATAATGGAGAAAATACATATTAAAACAAGATTAGGTACGTATAGATATTATGGATCATATATAATATATTTGAAAAACAATGAATGTATAGATGAAACATTGTATTTTTTTGTGTCTATGCATATTAAGAGTGTTTAAAAATAAGGAAGTAGACACTTGGGGGGAAAATGTGTTCTAGCTGAAGGAAGCCTGGATGGTAACCCTTCCAAGTTTGGTCTCAGAGGCAGTTCTTTTCTACTTGATTTTCCATATCTTCTTCTCTTTGTTTCTCAACTAGTGCCCCTGTGTTTTGAAGATTGAAAAAAAAAAAAAAAAACAAAAAAACCAAAACCCTAGAAACAAAATGTACAGCCTTCCCATGTCTGCTTTGGTGGAAAGCCCCGTGGAGGCCAGTACAATGAAGATTTTTGCTTTCATTGTTAAATACGGTTGTGAAGGCAGAGTGTTAGAAATCAAGTATTTGTAAATGGGCTCAGTCTATTCACAAATTATTATGGATCTTACCCTGAATTGACCTGAAGGAATCCTAAAAATGATTTTTTGAAGTGTAAGAAAAAGTCCAAAGAAAGGGTTAATCTTTATCTTACTAGAAGGTATATAATTTTATTCTTTTTAAGAATTTTTATTAAGAATTATCCCATCAATATCTCAGAATTGGTTATCTTTTCAACATTTATATGATGTCCATTTTTACCCATGATGGAAACGCCGTAGACTAAGGGAAGAACAGCTTATATGGCTTCAATCATGTGTATCCCAGGATTTCTGGTCCCACTCCCACATGGTTTCTCTAGATCTCTCTTTTCTCTCTTTGATTGTTTCTAGTGGTCATTCGGTTTTGAAAATGGGTGTTGGTTTTGATGTTCTGTGGTATATCTTGACATAAAGAAAAAAAAGTGTAACATGAAAAGGCGTTCTTCAAGCTTTTTTAGAAGGAGATATATTTATAAACATACAGACATTTTATATATATATATGTATATATATATATATATATGTATCTTAAATGAGTTATAAAGTGAACTAGAGATTTCATTATATTCTGTTCCCTTCTGTTTTGATTTTAATGGTTAACTTGTCATTTTTCTCTTTTAAGCCAAAATGCTACACCGACCTTATGGGATTCCTTAGAAGAACCTGATATTCAGGATCCTAGTGAATTTGAGTATTTATTCTCCAAAGACACAACTCAGCAGAAGAAAAAACCTCTGTCAGAGACCTATGAGAAAAAGAACAAGGTCAAAAAGGTACTGAATGATGATAATATTCATTGCATTTTTTGGTCATATGTGAGAATTCATTATGTGCTGCTGGTTTGCTGTTTTCCAGAAATGTTTTGGAAGGTTTTAAGCCACTGATGGTAAAAGGGAGTTAGTAGTTTGAGAAATCTGTGTTTGTGCTGTGAGTCCTATCTGAATTTTCAGGCTATTTTCTTAATTTGATCTGGACTTTCTTGAGTTTATAATTCTATTGAAAAAATATAAAATTTAACTTGCAGTTAGTGAAAGTAGGCCGTATGTCATATGAAAAATATGTCTTACTCATTAAGTTATTTATAAATTCATTCATTTAACAAATCATTTACAGGGAGTATATTTATGCTAGGTTTTGTTTTAGGCCCATGGGGTCCAGTGTGGTAACCATTAGCCACATGTGGCTGTTTAAGTCATATAATTAGATAAATCAGATAAATTAAAAATTCAGTTCTTCAGTGGCATTCGCCACTTTTCAGTTCTGTTTTTGTGGCTAGTGGTTACCATATAGCACAGATTTGAAAAAAAAATTGTCAATATAAAAGTTTTATTGGATAGCACAGTCCGAACCTCTGGGATATGTTGGTGAGAAAACCCCAAAGATCTTTGCCCTGTGGTACTTATGTTAAAAATCAGTGTTAGAAACAAAACATTAAACCACGGGGTAGAGCAGGGTAAGGAAGATGGATTTGGGGCAGGGTGGGGACGAGGCTGCAGTTTTCAGTGGAATGTACAGAATAGTCCTCACAGAGAAGCTGACTTCTGAGCAAAGACTTGAGAACTTGAAGTCAGAGGCTGCCAGCCATACATCAGAAGGCAAGTTCAAGATTCCCCAGGCCTTCTGGTTGATGTGAACTTAAATGAGTGGCCATGGAGACTCATGTGGGCTGCCTGACCTCAGTCAAAGTTCATCCTCTCTTTGCCTCCATCCCCTTCCGGCAACCTGAGATAATGACTTGGTCATATTATTAATTATTCTAAGTAGTTATTAAATGAGGTACCTGATCTGTCGTGCTCAGCACAGTGCCGGACGCAGTCAGCCCTCCGCAGAGGACGGCTACCCTCATTTTGTTGCAGCTGTTGTTACTGCTGCGAATTCTCAGCTTTAGTGTTTTGGTAATAGCTTAGATGGTGCTGCAGCAAAGGTATAGGACATCCAGGGTTCTGCTCTTGATTTGCCATGTGAGCTTGGGCTGCTCATCTCTATTCTCTAGGCCATGGCTTTCCTTTTCTATAAAAACCTGAGTCTACCCGACCTACGAGGATGTTGTGAAATTGAATCTAAGAAGGTGTGAAAGAAATGTTTGAAAAAAGTCCCACTGAATGATATTAGCATCAACTCGTTATTCTTAAATTATGTAACGGACTTCATCCATCAATTCCTATCTCAAGTAACATTAAATTAGGAAATCAGTTGTGCCTTAGAGGGGCAAAAATGACAAAAGCCTGAATGCAGTTTTCTGTTAATCAAATCAGGTTCTCCCACTGACTTGAATTATGAATGAAAATTATCATCAGAGGGTTTTTAAAAAAAAATTTTTTTTACCACTCCACTGTGTAGGAATTATGTTTGTTCTTTCTTTCTTTTTTTTTTTTAAGATCTTAATTTATTTGACACAGAGATGGAGATCACAAGTAGCCAGAGCAGCAGGCAGAGAGAGAGGAGAAGCAGGCTCTCCACTGAGCAGGGAGCCCGATGTGGGGCTTGATCCCAGGACCCTGGGATCATGACCTGAGCCGAAGGCAGCCGCTTAACCGACTGAACCACCCAGGCGCCCTGGGATTATGTTTTCATGAGAAAGATGTGACACCAAAAATAATCAAATATCAGACCAAATCTTTAAGAGGACATATTGCATGAAACAATTTGAATTTTTCAGCTGCTATATATTCCTATGCAGTGAGATTCACACAAGACAGAATTAAGTGTGCTCTCTCGCCAAGCTGGCTTATTAAAAGCCATCCATAGACACAGAAGACTCCTCTGTTGCCTGAAAAGCAAAAGAAGAATCTCTGTATTCCAAAGCTAGCCTCAGTTTGCCTCTTCCAGGAGGCCTCTTCTGGCTAATCAGGATACTCTGCTAATTATTTTCTTATGCAATATCACATTAAACTTACTTCTGTCCCCTCTTTCTTCTCAGTTGGGTATTACTCCTTTCTTTTGTTTCCCCCTCTGGATGCTTGGTAACATATTGTTTACTCATAAAACGAATTACTTCTGTTTTGACGAATGAGTATTTTTTTAAAACCTCAAAGAATTTGTTTTTAAAACATCAAAGCATTTGGTTGTTTATTCTTATTTCTTATCTCATAATTGTCTGCCTATTCAACATTGGATTTCCACTAAGGCAGTTAGTGTTTGATATGTTTATTTTGTTTCCCTGTCTGAGGGGAAAAAAAATACCCTTCATTTGAACTCTTTAATCTTTCTGAGCAGCAGCGAGGTTGCTGTCGCCCTGTAGAAGCCACAGATATGTTTAGTCTCAGCATCCCTCTGGAAGTGGAGGCAAACCTGTATATTGACTGGGTTTTGCTGTCCTGAGACTGGTTGGGAGTTTTCAGTGAGCGTGTGGCCTACGTTGGAGCTGAGATTTTAAGTTTAAAAAAAAAAAAAAAAAAAAGGAGCTGAGTCAATGCCAGAGAACTCTAAGCCTGTCCCTTATGAGCCTTCCTTCCAGGCCCGGGGTCAGGTTTCACACATGGAGATGGATGTCTCTTCCCTTAGCCAGATTTTTGTTGTCTCTCTTAAAATGAAAGTGAAAGTATATTGTAGAGGTTTTGAGGAACTGGGGAGTTCATAGCATCAGAAGGCAACTTCATCAGCTTAACCGCAGAACGATTCCCACACAAGGTGAGCAGGAAGAATACTGGCCAAATGGGTCTCGTTTCTAATGACTGGAGTGGAGGATATGTTGGAAATTTAAAAATCAAGTGTCTGAGCCTTGGCTGTAGGGGCTGAGCCAGCGTTCAGACCCACATGTGGAATACCTCTTCGGCAGAGCTGGTCTTCCTTCCTCGGCACTGTCTACATTCCTCGTTCAGAAGTAGCTGTCAGAATTATCAGGATTCTGCTGAACGTGGACACTAGTTTCTAGTTCACCTTCTATAGTACCATCTGAAGTTCCTGTCACTGGCAGTGGCGGTCAGTAAGCGGATATTTATATTCGTAGCCTAGGCAGGGATCCTGTTCTATGGTATCTTATCATCCGAGAATTGGAGGGGACCTTACCAGTCAGCAAATTCAGTACATGAATTTCCAGTATGGTGAATTTGGGTACATGAGAATTTGAGACCTAGAAAGAAGACATGACTTCTTGGGTTTGCCTACCCGTAACAGGGAAGAAGTCGGTAACAACAGACACTTGAGACGATGTACAAGAGCCTCAGATGTGTCTTCCCCTTCATTTAAACATGGATTTGCCACATGGATGACTGTCACAAATTTTATTGGGGTGACTGAGCCAACGTGTATAAAAGAGAGTGGTCATTATTAAAATCATCAACAAAATACAGCTATACTTGGGCAAATCCAAAATAGGTCCCATATTGGAAAAGTATCCCAGGGTTTAGTTTGGTTGGTTTTGTTTGTTTGTTTTGTTTTGGAGTCATTCTTCTAGTTAATTTTTGTAAAAAAGGATGGTCTGTGTGTAACTCCAACAACAATATATGTAGATTGAGAGCTGTTTTC